>NC_090746.1:72894425-73059425 GCF_036898095.1 Palaemon carinicauda
ACCTTACAAAGCCTTTCCAGCTGATCATGAATGACTTAAATTACACCTTTGGGTTAGTAAGAAGAAGTTACGCGAATTGGTACATGCGCGAAAAGCTTTGTCTCCTCGATACCTAGAGTCCTAGACCGTGCCTCGAACTATCCATGACCTCTCGACTTTAGACTGCGAATGATATATTAGAAATGTGAAACGAAGGTGTTAGCTGTTTATGTATCTCGTGTGTTGGGTATTCGTTGCCTCTGTAAATATAATAACATATATAGCTTGAGTTGAAATATAAAGAACATTAGTTTTTGTTTTTAAAATACAAAGGAAAAACAAAATGAAAAACCTCGAGTTATGACAAAAAAATAACATTATTTTTTGCTTTTATAATGCAAGAAAAAACCACCTTGAGTTGCAATATGTCCCATCAAAATCGGGTAATAAGATGAACGCAAACCACAAGTTTGTGTAAACTAAACGACAGACTTCTTTAGCAGCTTCCTAGGGCATGATAATATTTGATAAAATCTAGCCATAAGAACAGGTAAACCAACTGTCTTTTAAAGATGTTGGAATCTTTAAAAAGCATAAAGAATTTAATCAGCTCATTGATAGTCCTTTTGTAGTTACTATCACAACACGTGTTTTCCTATTTTCATAGATTTTGAATCTTCCGTTACTTGATATATTGGATATAATGATATATATATATATATATATATATATATATATATATATATATATATATATTATGACGATAAATTGATTAATATAATAACAATCATTATGAAAATATTATTATTATTATTATTATTATTATTATTATTATTATTATTATTATTATTATTGGTTTCTTTGTCATCATAAATCAGCTTAAAAGTACTACTTATGTTTTAATTTACAACAGAAATAATGATATTATTAGTCCCCAAAATGATGATAATAAATATAATACTAATAACGTATCTAGAGAGCAGAGGTTTGGTGGAAGAAGATGCCTTTGATCGAAGGCATTAGAGAGGGTGCATGAGGCAACCGACCCCTTAATGTGAAGATAACAGTGGGAAAGAAAAATTCTAATAATGCACAAGGAAATACTAACTACAGCATAGAAAAACGTAATTAGCATAAGAAAGAATAAATTAAAATTACGGGATTTATACCCATGGCCATACCAAATGATCACAAGATGATTTTGCGTATGACGTCGGAATAAATAAGTTTTCACCATAATTTCACTTACACACACACACACACACACAATTTTAATAAGTTTTTGATGTTAACTTTTACTCTCAAAACTAGATTAATAAATCAATAAATTAATATATGATTTGTCGTCAAATTAGCTCAAATCTATTCATATTTGATAGTGTTTACTTAATCTATCTAATCTATGTTCATAGGTCTGTTATTTCATTGATATTTATTTATTATTCCTTGGTTATTTCCTTCTCTATTTTCGCTTCTTCTTACGAGGGTGTTCCACTAAGGTAACTTATTTCAATTAACAGAAAATAATTCTCTTCTGAGATTTCTAACCATCGTTTCTCCTCAGATTATGGAACCACCCCCCCCCCTCTCTCTCTCTCTCTCTCTCTCTCTCTCTCTCTCTCTCTCTCTCTCTCTCTCTCTCTCTCTCTTCTCTTCTCTTCTCTGATACCCATCTTTTTATCTTGGCAAGGGCGAATGAGGCCTGAGGAGAGAGAGAGAGAGAGAGGAGAGAGAGAGAGAGAGAGAGAGAGAGAGAAGAGAGAGAGAGAGCAGGCCCAAGGTATGAGACTAACCACTATCCACGAGTGACTCATAAGCTGACGTCATCGTCAACAGTGGGCAAACTCGTATAAACAGTTTACCATAAACGCAAAAGAAAGACTTGTGGAAACAACTCGAGAGCGTGTATCATCGTTTGCTGACATCACCAGGAGTGGCTAGACTTCTCTGTCAGCGTTTATCCGCTTTAAATAACACATTCTGTTGACAGACTGCTAGGCCATTTAGCCAAGAGGTAGGTTGGTACTAGGTAGGGTAGGTGAGTCATCGTAGACCCGGCCTCTCTCTCTCTCTCTCTCTCTCTCTCTCTCTCTCTCTCTCTCTCTCTCTCTCTCTCTCTCTCTCTCTCTCTCTCTCTCTCCAAGGTTATCGCATACCGCCGGAGACAGATTTAGAATCTCCGAAAAGAACCTTTCTTAGAAGGGGTGGAATATGCTATAATTCCAGGTTTGTAATCTTAGAAGAGAAAGGAGGTGAAATATATTAATATCATTTGTAATATTCCACCTTGCGTTGATATTCTTAGTTCTGGAGTATAGACTGACAAAGAAAGAAGAGGAAACTGAACTAAAAAGACAAACCACAAGCTATCAAATAGATGCTGCAATGGAAGGAGTGGAAAAAAAATGTTCCTAACTCGAACCGCACTGCTTCACTAAGCAGCCAGATACGTCTGCATAAACCCGGTTGAATTATAGACACAAATGCATGAATTTTCCGAAATAGACATTATTTTTATGAATGGGTTGAAAACAAAATCTTGCCTAATCGATTAGCATGAGAGAAAATCTAAAAAAAATCAGAAACTTATATGATATGGAAGGTTTACGAAAACAGATGCAACCTTCTGTAAACATTAAAAAAAGTCATCAAGTCATTGAGAATTGACAAAATTGGGTACAAAGGGTAGAATTTATGCAACGTCACTTTCTTTTCCGGATTTATGCCTTGGCTGGTACTTTTCAATGTAAGCATATGGAGGTTAAACACTCTTTTAATTAAGACACAGTATACGAGAGAAAACTAAAGTTTAGGATATTCTAACAATATACAAGAAAAGTAAACGGATATGGGCAGGACATATAATGAGAATGACAGATAATAGATGGATATTAAGAATAACAGAATGAGTTCATAGAGATTGCAAATGAAGCAGGGGAAGGAAGAGATGACGATGGATTGACAAGCTAAGAAAATTTGTGGGTATGGACCGCCATAGAAAGACCATAAGCAGACGCCAGTGGAAGGACATGTCTGAGTGTTTTGTCCGGCAGCGGATTAGTCGCAGCTGATGATAACGCTATTTACCAAAAGGGCTTTGGTTAGATTTCACCAGTCGTCTCTATTTTGAGCTTTTGAATCGATACTTCTCCATTCATCATCTACTTCACGCTTCATAGTCCTCAGCCAAGTAGGTCTTGGTCTTCCAACTCTTCTAGTGCCTTTTACAGCCCAGCTGAAAGTTTGGTGAACTAATCTCTCTTGGGGAGTGCGAAGAGCATGCCCAAACCATCTCCATCTACCCCCCACCGTGATCTCATCCACATATGGCACTCGAGTAATGTCTCTCATAGTTTAATTTCAAATCATATCCTGCCATTTAGCTTCCAATATTCTTATGAGGGCTTTGTTCTCAAATCTACAAAATCAGTTGGAAACTGTTTCATTGCCATAACATGGCTCGTCCATACAATAACACCAATCTCACTAAACTGATCTATAGCCTGATTTTTATATGTATTTTCAAGCGATTTGATTTCCAAATTTTACTTAACCTAGCGATTTCCTGATTTACTTTTTTCAATCTTTCATTAAATTCAAATTCTAAAAAACGCTGTATTAGAGATCATAGTTCCTAAATATTTTTATGATTCTACCTCATTAATCCTTTTTCCTTCCAATGATATTTCATCTTCAATTGCATATTCCGTTTTCATCATGTCTTTCTTCTATTTATCCTGAGCCCAACCTCATGTGATATTTTATGCATTCTGGTAAGCAAGCTTTGCAAATCCTGTGTTGTTCTGCTAATAGGGAAAAAAATCATTGAGGAGGATAAACAACATAAGTGACAACACATTCTCTTGGGGTACTCCACTGTTCACTGGAAATTCATCTGATAAGACTCCGCTAACATTAAATTTTTGCACTTTCTGTGCTCATGAACAGACTTAATCAAATTTGCATATTTAAGAGGAACTCCAAAATAATGCAGCACTCTCTACAATATTGGCCGGTACAGACGATCAAAGGCTTTTCATAGTCCACAAATGCTATTGGAAGTGGATTTCTATATTCTACACATTGCTATACAACATGTCTTAAAAGGAAAATTTGGTCAGTACAACTTATACCTTTTCTAAATCCAGCTAGTTCATCTCTCCCCTTTCCATCAATCTTTCTCTCTAGTCTCTTTAGAATAAGCATACTATATATTTTCATGACAACTGACGTCAGTGTGATGCCTCTGTAATTATTGCAATCAGTCAGATTTCTTATTTTTGCCATTTTAACAAATACTCCTAGCTCATATTCATCAGGTTTTGGGTCTTCACGCCACATTCTACAAAATAATATTGCAAATATTCTAGGAGTCACTCATTTTGGCCAATATAAGCTCAATAATTATTCCATCATATCCAGGGATTTCCATCTCTTGAGTTTTTTAACGATAGCTTCGACTTAAAATGATATTTATTCATGGACACATCAAGGTCTTCCTCAGGTTCAGGCATAGCAGTCAAATTATTCCCTTCATATCTCCAATTCATAATCTTACTAAAGTGTTCCATTCAACGTTGCCTGTCTTCATCTTCTGTTGTTATAACAGATCCATCTCTCTTTTTAAGGGGTATATGCTTCTTCTTTCCCCCCCCCCCGAGATTTCATTGATAATTCTATGAGCAATTCTTACACCATAGCCACTCTCTGAATTTATAACTTTGTCAGCCTCATCTGCTTTCCTGCCTAAATATTCTCTCCAATCATTCCTGGCTTTTCTTTTAGCCTCATTATGAATACTGAAATATTTATCATGCTCTACCTTGTAATTTTCATTACTTCCCCGGAAACATTCAACAATCAATTTCTGTCTTTGTCTCCTTTTTATAGTATCTCAGGTATCATTTGATATTCATGGTTTTCTCATTGTAACTGCATGTCCCAAAACTTCACTATCAACTGACTGATATATGTTCTTAATATCACACCATTCTTTGTTAATTATTTTCTCTTCATCTCTTGAAGTCTCTAATACTGCAAATCGATTCCTATTTTCAATTGCAAAGTTTTCTCTGTGCTCATCATCTAGAAGCTTAGTTGTATCAAACCTATGTAATCTATCGACTTTTCTGTTGGGTGCTTTCAGTTTAAATTTCAATTGCCAATAAGGAGATGGTGATTACTACCAATATCTGCACCCCTAAAGCTTCTTATATTTCTCAGAGTCCTCCTTCTCTCTTTATTAATGGCTATGTGATCAATTAGATTTTAGTAATTGCCACAAGGTGAAGTCCAAGTATATTTGTGGATGTCCTTGTGATGGAAAAGAGCTCTTCCAATAACAAGATTGTTTGTTGAGCAAAAGCTTATAAAATGTTCTTCATTTTCATTTGCAACATCGCCAAGTCCTTCAACACCCGTCACATTCTCCATACGGTACCTCGATTATTCCTTCCAACTATAGCATTGAGATCACCAATCACAACTTTCATATCTCTCCCTGGGATCTCCTCTATTACACTCTGAGAGAGAGAGAGAGAGAGAGAGAGAGAGAGAGAGAGAGAGAGAGAGAGAGAGAGAGAGAGAGAGAGAGTTTGCAGGTGTAGGAAGAGAACGAATGAGAGACGTTGGAAAACTCTATGGGACGTAAAACTCAAACTTACAAAATATACCAAAGGAATGATAAAGTCTAAATGCAAAGCAGTTCACTACAGTTCCAAGTCTGAAGAGATCTTACTACAGTTGTGTTAGTATGGATGATCACCATAAAATATATTATGCATTTAGTATCGACGAACTTCTATGAATATAATCCCTCGTATACACTGACTCCCTTGGTGTTATAACAAGTGAGGTTGGTTCTCCAGTTAGGACATCTGCTCATGCCTTGATTTCATTAGTAGTGAAGACTGAGCAGCCTATCCTAGATGTGTCATACTCATGTAAGATTTATATAAAATCTCAAGCAGACTGGAATGACATTTTGAGTGATCTTTTGGGCTTGAATTGGTCACAATTGTGTAATAGTGTTGAGTATTTTGTTCCTTTGAATGAGAATCTAGTCAACATAATTGGTAGGAGTATCAATTCTCGTGTGCTAAGGTACCTGGTTCAGTGATGATTGTAGACGTGCTTATTTGGAGAAACAGGAGGCCTATCATCTTTGGAAGCGTAACAGATCAGATTTGACTTTGAACATCTATATTCACTTTAGAGCTTTTGCTCAGATAGTTTATGCTTCAACTGAAAAGGAATACAATTCAATTATAGATTAAACTCTTTCTGATACAATCCAGGAACATAAGTGGTGGGCTACCTTTAAATCTGCACTCTTTGGTGTAGACGCAACAGTTCTTCCTTTACTTAGACCGGATGTCTCTATCACTCACTGTCCAAAGGAAAAGGTCACCCTCTTGGCTGATGTGTTTGACAGTAAGGTGTAAAGAGAAACTTGATCTTCCTTATTCCTGTTTTCCTGAGGCTAAACTAAATAGTTTAGCTTTTCGATCTCGTGAAATTAAAGCTTTCTTGATAGGCTTGCATATTTTTGTTTTTGTTTTTATGCAAAGTTAATCTAATACCTACCTATCTACCTTGTTGCTTATGGAGGTGTAGACCCAAATGGTAGTTTTCCTTTGTTTTTTAAACAGACGGCAGATTTCTTAGCTCCAAAGGTATCTGTTAGTTTACGCAAGTTAGCAAGAAGAGGTTCTTTTAGCACTTGTTGGAGAATTGATAATGTTACTCAATTATGTAGATGCGTTTGTGGTAGCTCAAGTTCAGCTGATTACTGCCCAATTTCCATAAATTCCATATTATCTAAAGTTCCTGAACGTCTTCCGGCAAAACGTCTAAATAGGTTTGCTGAAGACAATCATCTGTTCTCTAGTTTGCGATTTGGCTTTTGTAAAGACCTTGAAGCATGTGATGCTCTTCTTACAATCTCAAATGCTGTACAGAAATCACTTGATTGTGGCCAGTAAGGTCGTATGATTGGCCTTGATTTTAGTGCTTTCTTTGACTGTGTTAATCATGAGGCCCTTGCTTTCAAACTCAAAGGTGGGAGTGGGTGTGTCTCTTCTTTCCTCATTATTGATTTTTCAAGCATTAGATCACAGAGAGTTGTTGTTGATAGGCACCATAGTGAGTATAGGAATGTAATGTCTAGTGTTCCTCGGGGTAGTGTTCTTGTCCCATTACTTTTCATACTATATACTCATAGCATGTGGTTTGGTCTAGAAAACAAGCTCGTTGCATATGCAGATGATGTTGCTCTACATCAATTCCATATCTTGAATGAAGATCTAGGGTTGCTGAATCCCTTCTTAGAGATCAAGCTAAAATTAGTGCATGGAGCAAATTATGGGGCATGACGGTGAATCCTAACAAAACTTAAAGTATGATTGTAAGTAGATCGAGGACAGTGACTCCTCAACATCCTGATCTCAGCATTGATAATGTTTATTTACCCTGTGTGACTCTTTTAAAATTCTGGGTGTGATTTTCGACAGAAAATTTACTTTTGAGAAACACATTAGTTCTGTCTTCTTCAATTGCACAAAAAAAAAAAAAAACTGGCTTATTGAGAAAGTCTTGTAGGATTTTCGAAGATCAATCTATTCTGAAGAAGTGTTTTAATTCTTTCATTCTACCTTGTTTCGAGTATTGTTCCTCCATCTGATCTTCAGCTGCTGTTTCTCATCTTAATTTATTGGATAGGAGCTTAGGGTCTATTAAATTTCTTATTCCTGATCTAGATATCAATCTCCGGCACCGTCGTTCAATTAGCTCGTTATGCATGTTGCATTAGATTTTTCATAATTTTGACCATCCCTTACACTCAGATCCTCCCGGACAGTACCATCCTGTTTCGTAATACAGCTACAGTTGGTACTAGGTATGCAATTATTCTATTAATCATATCTTCTCGACCATGAGACTCAATACTACACAGTATTCTAGAAGTTGTATTCCACCTGTGACCAAGTTGCGGAATGATCCTCCTAATCAGGTAGTTGAATCGATAGAACTTCACTAGTTCAAAGTTGCAGCAAATGTTTTTATGTTGAATAGGCTGCGGCAAGTTTCTTTTTATAGTTTATATATGAAAGATCTGTTTTAAATTGTAATTGTTCATAAAGTATTTTATTTCAATTACTCATTGATTCTCATGTAATAGGCCTATATTTATTTCCTTATTTCCTTTCCTCGTTAGGCCATTTTCCTTGTTAGAGCCCTTGGGCTTATAGCATCCTGCTTTTCCAACTAGGTTTGTTTCTTAGCTAATAATAATAATAATAATAATAATAATAATAATAATAATAATAATAATAATAATAATAATAATAATAATAATAATCAGTCTAGTTTCCCTGTGTATCTAATGATAGATCGTGCTAATTATGTTTTTCAAAAAGATTCCTTTTCATTATAAATTTAGTTTCATTGCTAAACCTGATTGGGGATACCTTAACAAGGAAAACTTATTTGTGTATCGCCATGATCAACAAGGCTGTACAAGCCAGAGCTCCCAATACTAGATGGTTTTTTTTTGTGAACGATTAGACAAAAATCTTCCACCATCACCAATCAGCAGTTGATGAAAACTAGGCACACCCCAGACATGAAAAATGACACGAGGAGGCCTTTGTCGAGCAGTTGACTAGAAGCAGTAGCATATGTTGATGTTGTTTGTTGTTTTGCTGAATCTCATCCAATAGATCAGCGCTCAGATATTTGTACTATGCACGAGGAGCCTAGTGTGAAGTGTGAAAAAAGAAGAATAACATAAATAAAAAGTTAAAAACTAGAATTCTTACTGTATAGCATTCGCAACTACATAGGCTTAGTTCCGATGACACTTGGTAATAAGACTATGATTTTGATATTTTGAGATTTTAGTTGTAAGTTCTGTTTTGATAAGCTTAGGAACAGTTTAAATATTGAAAAATTCTTGTAATATCAAATGATTTTACCTATATTTATGTGAAGAAATTTGATTTTTAAACTATCAATTGTGGAGGCAAGCACCACAAATTATTTTCCAAACACATATCATAATTAAGATTTGCTATGAAAATAGATGGGCATTCCTTATAGATACTTCGTATCTAATTATATTCTATCAATGGGAATATGTATCCCACCACTCACACAAAGGACACATTTTGCGCAAATGTTTCTAGTATTCTAAAGCCATTTCTATAATAGCCTACACTACAGTTTTGGATTGCATGAAATAATATCTAATTTTCATAATATCCTTATATAAAACATGGCTCTTAGAGTATATCAGTTTGCTGACACTAGAATATGAACTAAGAGAGAGAGAGAGAGAGAGAGAGAGAGAGAGAGAGAGAGAGAGAGAGAGAGAGAGAGAGAGGTAATACGTAAAATATTGTCTCACTTTACATAAGCCTTTCTTGAGAAGAAACTGAAAATGGGGAATATTCTATAAAATTATATGGTTCCACAAACAATCTTATGCAAAATAAAGCAAGTCTTAGAGAGCCGTTACAAAGAAAATAACTTCATTTTACTACAACTAAAATCTAAACAAGGTAGATTTTCCAATTTTTTGAGCAATAAGGAACCAGGAATCAGAAAAGTTATCATTCACAATATTGAGTGTAGGTTAGACTCTTTGATAGAGTGGTCACTATTGCAGAACCGGCAGTTGAGAGTGAGGAACTAAGGAAGGTAAGTCATTTAAATTCAAAAAGTAATAAATTACAGAAAGGAAGAAATGGGATGTATGTGGCTGGTTCTGGACAGGCGTAAACTCTTGTTTTGTTATATCGATTTTTATTTTGGGAAAAAGGTGTTTAGGGGTGTATGTATGATGATGGCTGACTAAGCATATGGCAGTGTAAGGGGGATTGAAGGGGTCCATAACCCCCCCCCCCAAGTTAAGTAAGTAAGGACATGGTTTTTAGGCTAATTAATGGGGGGTGGAGAAGTTTAGGTTAGTTGGGTCCATTTTTTATGCACGCTGGAGGAACTGGCTGCTGATATACAAAGGCTCCGTTGTTTACTTTTGTCTGACATTCGGCATTATAGATTGTGAAGCTAGTTTTGTTTTATGAATTACAAGTTGTAGGTTAGGTGGGAGAAGTTTAGAAGTTTAGGCTGGGTGATGTTCTTGTGTAGAAGTTTTGCAGAAAAACGGACTAGAAAATGGAAAAAAATTCCTATTTTCTCTGCACGCAGAAAGAATTGGCCGCTGATATACAAAGGCTCTACGAAGTATTAGGATTTAGTGCTATCGTGTCAAAAGCAAAGCTGTTTAGAAAGCAAATTATATTACACCACAGGACAACACTTCTAATAGAAAAAAACTTTTTCTCTAGTAAATAGTGTGCTTTCAACATATATATGCCCTTTATTTCTGCCACAAATAAGTCGTTCTCCCTTTGATTTGTTTCCCCCTCTTCCCAACCATCGCAGTTGGATACCGGGGTCGTGGTTGGGGGAAAATGGGGAAAAACGTCTTTATCTATGACTGAAATAAAGGTAAAATTCATTATAACACATTTTTTCAATATTAAACTTACCCGGTGATCATATAGCTGTCAGCTCTGCTGCCCGACAGAAAAACCTACGGACGAAATACGCCAGCGATCGCTATACAGGTGGGGGTGTACATCAACAGCGCCATCTGTCGAGCAGGTACTCAAGTACTCCATGTCAACACAGAACCAATTTTCTCTCTGTCGTGCCACCGGCAAGACCTACTAAATACGCTGTTGTTTTCTGGATTGATTTTCACATTATTTGGTGAAGTATTCATTTCTGGTTATTAGCTATCGCTGTGCAGAAGTTATCTTCAATACTTCCTTGCATTCTTTTATTGAATTTTGGATTATTTGTTGACGACTTGGATAGATTTTGAATTCCCCCCTTTGACTAATTCAAGATGTCTGACCCTTCTCAAGTCCCCAAGTACAGGAAGTGTAGCGCTAGGGACTGTTCAAGGCGTCTTCCGAAGGCCTCTATCGATCCGCACACCATTTGTTCCAATTGTAGGGGTAAAGCCTGTCAATTGGAAGATCGATGTGAGGAATGCGTTGGGCTTTCGGAATTCGATTTTCAAGAATTCCTGAAATATGCACGTAGGCTAGAGAAGGATAGAATCAGGAGGAGTTCGTCTCGCTCAGTAGATTTTTCCTCTCCCCATGCCCCACAACCTATTCCTTCCCCTGTAGTGGTTGCACCCGACCCCCCTGCTAGCTCTCATCAACCTTCGATGGCAGATATGATGCGTGCCATCCAGGCTCTAGGTGAGAGAGTCGAGTCATTGGCGAATGACCGCAATCAACTCATGGCTGACGTCAGGGAGTTGAAAGGTAAGAGTGCAGTGGGAAGTGAAGTGAGTGTTAGTGCAGTGAAAAGTGTCAGTGTTACGCATGAGGGTGCGTCTGTTCGTGCCTGTCGTCCTCCCAGTCCGGGACCTCTTGCAAGCTCCCAAGCCCAGGGGAGAAGCAATGTCGTACGACCAAAGGGTTCGACAGGCTTTAATCAGCGGACAGACGTTCCCTCCGTGGTTTCGGACGTATCTTGCCTAGATCGTCCCACCCACAAGAAGACGAGTGAGCCCGTTCATTCCTCGTCTGCGGAAGAGGTTTCTCGCCAGAAACGATGGACCAAGGTCTCACGGCCTCTCAAACGCAAGGTCCCTTCTGAGCAAGTCCAACGGCCCAGGTGTAGCCACTGGGTCAGTTCGGACTCGCTGCAGTCCTCCGACGACTGCACGCCTCCTAAGAGAGGCAAAGTGGTACCGCAACAGGCATTAACTCCGTCTGTTGCCGCACCAGCTGCTGTAGACCCTAAGTGGTCTTTGCTACAGTCTATGCAGACTCAGTTAGCTTCCTTTATGCAGGAGTATCGGGCGGAGAAGGTTGACGCTGCACCCGTTAGCCTACAACCAACCACGGTTGTGCGCCCAGCAGACGCTGAGGCTGCCTGCTCCCACACTCCAGCTGTGAGAGCTCCACCACCCATGCGCAGTCGACCCTGCCAGACGCATGTTGACGTTCACAGACGCACGGAACCCTCCGTTGACGTTCGTGTGCTACCACAACAACAGGAGGGTGGAGTTCAGTTGCCGTGTTTTGACGTGGTGCGTCAGCCTCCGCAACCCACGGTGGTCTCCGCTATCCGACCACAGTCAGGAGTAGACGCTTTGCGTCCCCACTCAGCTATGGTTGTTGCCAGTTCTCAGACTGACCAACGGTTCCATGACGTTGGGTCCAGTGCAGCCACGCATGCACCCGTGCTGCCGGACTCAGCCGTCCAGCTTTTACCTACTCCTTTGCCGCTTCCTCCTCAACATTCAGACGATGGACTCTCTGATGATGACGAAGCTGCACATCTTGACGACCAACACTCGGACATCGACGAACCCAAGACCACGCCTCCCTCCTTAGACTTTAGGAAAGTGCTTGCGCTGTTCAAGGATTTATATCCGGATCAGTTTGTGTCTGCAGCACCACGCTCGCCTCCCTCTGAGTTCGCTTTAGGCATGCAGTCAGCAGCACCTGCCTTTACGAAGCTCGTACTCGCGCGCTCGTCCAAGAGAGCTTTCAGGGTACTGGGAGAGTGGTTGCAGTCCAAAAAGCAACTTGGGAAGACAACCTTCATGTTTCCCCCAGTCAAGCTTGCTTCCAGATCTAGCGTCTGGTATGCCACGGGAGAAGTTCTCGGCTTGGGAGTTCCTGCCTCTGCCCAGGGCGACTTCTCAAGTCTGGTAGACTCTCCCCGCAGGCTGGCTATGAGACGCTCCAAGATTTGCTGGACTCCTTCGGATATGGACCATCTTATGAAAGGAGTTTTCCGTGCATTCGAAGTCTTTAACTTCTTGGACTGGTGTTTGGGAGCGTTGAGCAGGAAGACCTCACCTTCTGATAAGGAAACTTCCATGCTCATTATGTCCTGCATGGACAAAGCCATACGGGATGGTTCTAGTGAGCTTGCGGCTTCTTTCGTGTCCGGGGTCCTCAAGAAGCGGGATCACCTTTGCTCCTTCTTGTCTGCTGGAGTCACCCCATGTCAAAAGTCGGAACTTATGTTTGCTCCGCTCTCGAAGTGTCTCTTCCCTGAAGAGTTGATCAAGGAGATTGCCGCCTCCTTGATCCAGAAAGACACTCATGACCTGGTGGCGTCATCCGCACGCAAAGCCACCCCTTTGCCATCCGTGCCTAGACCCAGGATGGACACTCTAGCGTCAAGGTTCATTCCGCCCTTTCGTGGCAGAGCCTCCAGCAGAGGAGGTGCTCGTGCCGAAAGACAACGTGGGAGCAAGAAGAAGGGTTCCAAGTCCTCTAGAGGCAGAGTCTGACTGCCACCTTCTTCAGGCAGCAGTGGGAGCCAGGCTCAAGAACTACTGGCAGGCCTGGGAGAACAGGGGCGCAGACGCACAGTCTGTGAAGTTACTCAGAGAGGGGTACAGGATTCCATTCTTGCGCAAGCCCCCTCTAGCAACAACTCCCATCGACCTCTCTCCCAGGTACAGAGAGGAGGACAAGAGGCTAGCTTTACAGCAAGAGGTGTCTCTCTTACTTCAAAAGGGAGCGGTAGTCATAGTCCGGGACCATCAATCCCCGGGCTTCTACAACCGTCTCTTCTTAGTGGCGAAGAAGACAGGAGGGTGGAGACCGGTGCTAGACGTCAGTGCTCTGAATGTCTTTGTCACAAAGCAGACGTTCACCATGGAGACGACAAAGTCGGTTCTAGCATCGGTCAGGAAGGAAGACTGGATGGTCTCGTTAGACCTAAAGGACGCTTACTTTCACGTCCCCATCCACCCAGATTCCCAACCTTTTCTAAGGTTCGTTTTCGGGAAGGTTGTATACCAGTTCCAAGCCCTGTGCTTTGGCCTAAGCACGGCACCTCTAGTTTTTACCAAACTGATGAGGAATATTGCCAAATTCCTGCATTTAGCAGACATCAGAGCCTCCCTCTATTTGGACGACTGGCTTTTAAGAGCTGCGTCAAGTCGTCGCTGTCTGGAGAATCTCAAGTGGACTCTGGATCTGACCGAGGAATTAGGTCTCCTGGTCAATATGGAAAAGTCCCAACTCGTCCCATCCCAAACTATAGTATACCTAGGAATGGAGATTCAGAGTCAAGCTTTTCGGGCTTTTCCGTCGGCCCCCAGAATCAGTCAAGCCCAAGAATGCATCCAGAACATGCTGAAGAAGGACCGATGTTCAGTCAGACAGTGGATGAGTCTGATAGGGACGCTTTCATCACTGGACCAGTTCATCGCGTTAGGGAGACTCCACCTTTGACCCCTTCAATTTCACCTAGCTGTTCACTGGAGAAAGGACAAGACGCTAGAAGCGGTCTCGGTTCCTATTTCCGAGAAGATGAAGTCTTCACTGACTTGGTGGAAGAACAACATTCTCCTCAGGGAGGGTCTGCCACTGGCTGTTCAGACCCCCGACCACCTTCTCTTCTCGGACGCATCGGACACGGGCTGGGGTGCGACATTGGACGGTCGGGAATGCTCGGGCACGTGGAATACGGATCAAAGAACGTTGCACATCAACTGCAAGGAGCTACTGGCAGTTCATCTGGCCTTGAGAAGCTTCAAGTCCCTCCTTCTAGGCAAGGTGGTGGAGGTGAACTCCGACAACACCACAGCCTTGGCGTACATCTCCAAGCAAGGAGGGACTCATTCGATGACGTTGTACGAGATCGCAAGGGACCTCCTCACCTGGTCAAGAGATCGAAACATATCCCTAGTAACGAGGTTCATTCAAGGCGACATGAATGTCATGGCAGACCGCCTCAGCCGGAAGGGTCAAATCATCCCAACAGAGTGGACCCTTCACAAGAATGTATGCAACAGACTATGGGCCTTGTGGGGTCAGCCTACCATAGATCTGTTCGCAACCTCGATGACCAAGAGGCTCCCAATTTATTGCTCACCGATTCCGGACCCAGCAGCAGTTCACATAGATGCCTTTCTTCTGGATTGGTCCCATCTAGACCTTTATGCGTTCCCCCCGTTCAAGATTGTCAACAGAGTACTGCAGAAGTTCGCCTCTCACGAAGGGACAAGGTTGACGTTGGTTGCTCCCCTCTGGCCCGCGAGAGAATGGTTCACCGAGGTACTGCAATGGCTAGTAGACGTTCCCAGAACACTTCCTCTAAGAGTGGACCTTCTGCGTCAGCCGCATGTAAAGAAGGTACACCCAAGCCTCCACGCTCTTCGTCTGACTGCCTTCAGACTATCGAAAGACTCTCGAGAGCTAGAGGCTTTTCGAAGGAGGCAGCCAGAGCGATTGCTAGAGCAAGGAGGACATCCACTCTCAAAGTCTACCAGTCGAAGTGGGAAGTCTTCCGAAGCTGGTGCAAGTCGAAATCAGTATCCTCAACCAGTACCTCTGTAACTCAGATAGCTGACTTCCTTTTATACCTAAGGAAGGAAAGATCCCTTTCAGCTCCCACGATCAAGGGTTACAGAAGCATGTTGGCAGCAGTCTTCCGTCACAGAGGCTTAGATCTTTCCAACAACAAAGATCTACAGGACCTCCTTAAGTCTTTTGAGACCTCGAAGGAGCGTCGGTTGGCCACACCAGGTTGGAACTTAGACGTGGTACTAAGATTCCTTATGTCAGCAAGGTTCGAACCACTTCAATCAGCCTCTTTTAAAGATCTCACTTTGAAAACTCTTTTCCTCGTCTGCTTAGCAACAGCTAAAAGAGTCAGTGAGATACACGCCTTCAGCAGGAACATTGGATTTACATCTGAAACGGCTACATGTTCCTTACAGCTTGGTTTTTTAGCCAAAAACGAACTTCCTTCTCGTCCTTGGCCCAAATCGTTCGATATTCCAAGCCTTGCTAATTTGGTTGGAAATGAACAAGAAAGAGTACTATGCCCTGTAAGAGCTCTTAAGTACTATTTGAGACGTACTAAGCCATTACGTGGACAGTCAGAAGCTTTATGGTGCGCCATTAAGAAACCTTCTTTACCTATGTCGAAGAATGCAGTTTCTTATTATATCAGACTTTTGATTCGAGAAGCTCATTCCCATCTGAATGAGGAGGACCATGCTTTGCTGAAGGTGAGGACACATGAAGTTAGAGCTGTCGCAACTTCAGTGGCCTTCAAACAAAACAGATCTCTGCAGAGTGTAATGGATGCAACCTATTGGAGAAGCAAGTCAGTGTTTGCATCATTTTACCTTAAAGATGTCCAGTCTCTTTACGAGAACTGCTACACCCTGGGACCATTCGTAGCAGCGAGTGCAGTAGTGGGTGAGGGCTCAACCACTACATTCCCCTAATCCCATAACCTTTTTAATCTTTTTCTTGAAATGCTTTTTATTGTTGTTTTTTGGGTTGTCCGGAAGGCTAAGAAGCCTTTCGCATCCTGGTTGATTTGGCGGGTGGTCAAATTCTTTCTTGAGAAGCGCCTAGATTAGAGGTTTTGATGAGGTCCTTTAGTATGGGTTGCAACCCTTCATACTTCAGCTCCTAGGAGTCGCTCAGCATCCTATGAGGATTGCGAGGCTCAGTAAGGAAGACGTACTTAAAAAGGCAGAGTAATTGTTCAAGTCGACTTCCTTACCAGGTACTTGTTAATTTTATGTTTGTTATTTTGAATAACTGCTAAAATGAAATACGAAATACTTAGCTCTTATTGTTAACATATATGCTGGTCTCTACCCACCCCCCTGGGTTTGAATCAGCTATATGATCACCGGGTAAGTTTAATATTGAAAAATGTTATTTTCCTTAGTAAAATAAATTTTTGAATATACTTACCCGGTGATCATAAATTAAAGGACCCACCCTTCCTCCCCAATAGAGACCCAGTGGGCCGAGGAGAAAATTGGTTCTGTGTTGACATGGAGTACTTGAGTACCTGCTCGACAGATGGCGCTGTTGATGTACACCCCCACCTGTATAGCGATCGCTGGCGTATTTCGTCCGTAGGTTTTTCTGTCGGGCAGCAGAGCTGACAGCTATATGATCACCGGGTAAGTATATTCAAAAATTTATTTTACTAATGAAAATAACATATTTACTTTAGAAAAAACAGTTTGTCTAGAAAGGTAAACCAACCTAACCCACCTTACCTAACCTAACCCACAGAACCTTACATAACCTGCTGTACCTAACCTTACCTAATCTAACCTAACCTAATAGTTCCAAGGTCACAGACCTAGTCGGTGTGTCCTATACAAATATAGAGGTTCCTGAATTTTATTTGACAGTTACACCATGGTTCTGTAGGCCCTGGCTAGTCACAGTGAATAAGTCTGTTTAAGCTAGATGAAGCTTAGGTATTTAAGGCTGTAGGTTTAGTTGTACTATCTTAGTTTGGAAGGTATTAAAGGCATATTTTCAATATTAATCTTACCCGGTGATCATGTAGCTGCAACTCTGTTGCCCGACAGAAAAAACCTACGGTCGGGATACGCCAGCGATCGCTATACAGGTGGGGGTGTACAACAACAGCGCCATCTGTCGAGTAGGTACTCAGGTACTTCTTGTCAACAAGAACCAATTTTCTCTCTGTCGTGCCACCGGCAAGACCTACTTGATACGCTGTTGTTTCTGGAGTTGATTTTCACGCTATTTGGTGATGTATTCTCTCTAGATATTAGCTTTCGCTGTACAGGAGTTATTATCATTACCTTATCAAGCTTTTTTGATTAGATTTGGATTATTTGTTGACGACTTGGATAGATTTTGGATTCCCCCCCTTTGACTAATTCAAGATGTCTGACCATACTCAAGTCCCCAAGTACAGGCAGTGTAGCGCTAGGGACTGTTCTAGGCGTCTTCCGAAGGCCTCTATAGATCCTCACACCGTTTGTTCCAATTGTAGGGGTAAATCCTGTCAATTGGAAGATCGATGTGAGGAATGCGCTGGGCTTTCGGAATTCGATTTTAATGAATTCCTTAAGAATGCACGTAGGCTAGAGAAGGATAGGATCAGGAGGAGTTCGTCTCGCTCTTTTGATTTTTCCTCTCCCCATGCCCCTCAACCTATTCCTTCCCCTGTAGTGGTGACTCCCGACCCTTCTACTAGCTCTCAGCAACCCTCGATGGCGGACATGATGCGTGCCATTCAGGCTCTTGGTGACAGAGTGGAGTCATTAGCTAATGACCGCAATCAACTCTTGGCCGATGTCAAGTTGAAGGAGAAAAGTGCAGTGGGAAGTGTAGTGAGTGCAAGTGCGGTGAAAAGTGTCAGTGTCAGTGTTACGCATGAGGGTGCATCTGTTCGTGCCAGTCATCCTCCCAGTCCGGGACCTCTTGCAAGCTCCCAAGCCCAGGGGAGAAGCAATGTCGAAGGACCAAAGGGTTCGACAGGCCTTGATCAGCGTACAGATGTACCCTCAGTGGTTGCGGACGTATCTTGCAGAGATCGTCCCATCCACAAACAGACGAGTGAGCCCATTCATTCCTCGTCTGTGGAAGAAGTTTCTCGTCAGAAACGCTGGACCAAGGTCTCACGACCTCTCAAGCGCAAGGTCCCTTCCGAGCGAGTCCAACGGCCCAGGTGTAGCCACTGGGTCAGTTCGGACTCGCCGCAGTCTTCCGAAGACTGCACACCTCCCAAGAGAGGTAGAGTGGTTCCGCAGCAGGCAATCACTCCGTCTGTTGCCGCACCAACCGCTGTAGACCCTAAGTGGTCTATGCTGCAGTCTATGCAGACTCAGCTAGCTTCCTTCATGCAGGAGTATCGTGCTGAGAAGGTTGACACTGCACCTGTTAACCTACAACCTGCCACGGTTGTGCGCTCAGCAGACACTGCGGCTGCCTGCTCCCACACTCCGGCTGTGAGAGCTCCACCACCGATGCGCAGTCGACCCTGCCAGACGCATGTTGACGTTAGCCGACGTGCGGCACCCTCCGTTGACATGCGTGAGCTTCCGCATCAGCAGTGGGAAGGTGCTGTCAAGCTGCCGTGTTTTGACGCAATGCGGCAGTCTCCGCAACCCACGGCAGTCCCCACCACGCACCATCACTCCGCTTTTGTTGTTGCCAGCTCTCAGACTGACCAGCAGCGGCATGATGTTGGATCCAGTGCAGCTACGCATGCACCCGTGCTGCCGGATTCAGCCGTTCAGCTTTCTTCTCCTCCTTTGCCGCTTCCTCCTCAGCATTCGGATGAAGGAGTCTCTGATGACGACGAAGCTGCGCATTTGGACGATCAACACTCCGACATAGAGGAACCCAAGTCTACGCCTCCCTCCTTAGACTTTAGGAAAGTCCTTGCCCTGTTTAAGGAGTTGTATCCGGACCAGTTTGTGTCTGCAACCCCGCGCTCACCTCCCTCTGAGTTCGCTTTAGGCATGCAGTCAGCAGCTCCTGCCTTTATGAAGCTCGTACTCGCGCGCTCATCCAAGAGAGCTTTCAGGGTACTGGGAGAGTGGTTGCAGTCCAAGAAGCAACTTGGGAAGACATCCTTCATCTTTCCACCGACCAAGCTTGCTTCCAAATCTAGCGTCTGGTATGCCACGGGAGAAGATCCCGGCTTGGGAGTTCCTGCCTCTGCCCAGGGCGACTTCTCAAGTCTGGTAGACTCTCCCCGCAGACTGGCTATGAGACGCTCCAAGATTTGCTGGACCTTTTCGGACATGGACCATCTTTTGAAGGGAGTTTTTCGTGCGTTTGAGATCTTCAACTTCCTGGACTGGTGTTTGGGAGCGTTAAGCAGAAAGACCTCCCCTTCGGATAAGGACTCTGCCATGCTCATCATGTCATGCATGGACAAAGCCATTCGGGATGGGTCAGGCGAGCTTGCGGCTTCGTACGTGTCTGGAGTTCTTAAGAAGCGAGATCACCTTTGCTCCTTCTTGTCGGCGGGGATCACACCATGTCAGAAGTCAGAGTTGATGTTTGCTCCGCTTTCCAAGTGTCTCTTTCCTGAAGAGCTGATCAAGGGGATTGCCGCCTCGTTGATCCAGAAGGATACCCATGACCTGGTGGCGTCATCCGCACGTAAAGTCACAGCTTTACCTTCCGTGCCTAGACCTAGGATGGACACACCAGCGTCTAGGTTCATTCCGCCTTTTCGTGGCAGAACCTCCAGCAGAGGAGGTACCCGTGCCGATAGTCAACGTGGCAAAAAGAAGAAGGGTTCCAAGTCCTCAAAAGGCAGAGTCTGACTGCTAACCTCTCCAGACAGCAGTGGGAGCCAGGCTCAAGAACTACTGGCAGGCCTGGGAGAACAGGGGTGCAGACGCACAGTCTGTGAAGTTGCTCAGAGAGGGGTACAGGATTCCATTCTTGCGCAAGCCCCCTCTAGCAACTACTCCCATCGACCTCTCTCCCAGGTACAGAGAGGAGGACAAGAGGCTAGCTTTACAGCAAGAGGTGTCTCTCTTGCTACAAAAGGGAGCGGTAGTCATAGTCCGGGACCATCAATCCCCGGGCTTCTACAACCGTCTCTTCTTAGTAGCGAAGAAGACAGGAGGGTGGAGACCGGTGCTGGACGTCAGTGCTCTAAATGGCTTTGTCACCAAGCAGACGTTCACCATGGAGACGACGAAGTCGGTGCTAGCATCGGTCAGGAAGGAAGACTGGATGGTCTCGTTGGACCTAAAGGACGCGTA
This sequence comes from Palaemon carinicauda, assembly GCF_036898095.1. Lineage (NCBI taxonomy): Eukaryota > Metazoa > Arthropoda > Malacostraca > Decapoda > Palaemonidae > Palaemon > Palaemon carinicauda. Next base: position 72,914,986 of record NC_090746.1, read on the forward strand.
CTTTCACGTCCCCGTCCATCCAGACTCCCAACCTTGCCTAAGGTTCGTCTTTGGAAAGGTCGTTTACCAGTTCCAAGCCCTGTGCTTTGGCCTAAGCACGGCACCTCTAGTGTTTACCAAACTGATGAGGAATATTGCCAAATTCCTGCATTTGGCAGACATCAGAGCCTCCCTCTATTTGGACGACTGGCTTTTAAGAGCTCCGTCAAGTCGTCGCTGTCTGGAGAATCTCAAATGGACTATGGATCTGACCAAGGAATTGGGTCTCCTGGTCAATATAGAAAAGTCCCAACTCGTCCCATCCCAAACTATAGTCTATCTAGGTATGGAGATTCAGAGTCGAGCTTTTCGGACTTTTCCGTCGGCCCCCAGAATCAGTCAAGCCCAAGAATGCATCCAGAGCATGCTGAAAAGGAACCGATGTTCAGTCAGACAGTGGATGAGTCTAATAGGGACGCTTTCATCGCTGGACCAGTTCATCGCGTTAGGGAGACTCCACCTCCGACCCCTTCAGTATCACCTAGCTGCTCACTGGAGAAAGGACATGACGCTAGAAGCGGTCTCAGTTCCTATATCCGAAGAGATGAAGTCTGCACTGACTTGGTGGAAGAACAGCATTCCTCTCAAGGAAGGTCTACCACTGGCTGTTCAGACCCCCGACCACCTTCTCTTCTCGGACGCATCGGACACGGGCTGGGGTGCGACACTGGACGGTCGGGAATGCTCGGGCACGTGGAATCCGGATCAAAGAGCACTTCACATCAACTGCAAGGAGCTTCTGGCAGTTCATCTGGCCTTGAGAAGCTTCAAGTCCCTCCTTCTAGGCAAGGTGGTGGAGGTGAACTCCGACAACACTACAGCCTTGGCGTACATCTCCAAGCAAGGAGGGACTCATTCGAGGAAGTTGTTCGAGATCGCAAGGGACCTCCTCACCTGGTCAAGAGATCGAAAGATATCGCTTGTAACGAGGTTCATTCAAGGCGACATGAATGTCATGGCAGACCGCCTCAGCCGGAAGGGTCAGGTCATCCCTACAGAGTGGACCCTTCACAAGAATGTTTGCAGCAGACTATGGGCCCTGTGGGGTCAGCCCACCATAGATCTGTTCGCTACCTCGATGACCAAGAGGCTCCCAAATTATTGCTCACCGATTCCGGACCCAGCAGCAGTTCACGTAGATGCCTTTCTTCTGGATTGGTCCCATCTAGACCTGTATGCGTTCCCCCCGTTCAAGATTGTCAACAAGGTACTGCAGAAGTTCGCCTCTCACGAAGGGACACGGTTGACGTTGGTTGCTCCCCTCTGGCCCGCGAGAGAATGGTTCACCGAGGTACTGCAATGGCTAGTAGACGTTCCCAGGACTCTTCCTCTAAGAGTGGACCTTCTGCGTCAGCCGCACGTAAAGAAGGTACACCCAAGCCTCCACGCTCTTCGTCTGACTGCCTTCAGACTATCGAAAGACTCTCAAGAGCTAGAGGCTTTTCGAAGGAGGCAGCCAGAGCGATTGCCAGAGCAAGGAGGACATCCACTCTCAAGGTCTACCAGTCTAAATGGGAAGTCTTCCGAAGCTGGTGCAAGGCGAATTCAGTTTCCTCAACCAGTACCTCTGTAACGCAGATAGCTGACTTCCTTTTACACCTAAGGAATGTAAGATCCCTATCAGCTCCTATGATCAAAGGTTACAGAAGCATGTTGGCAGCAGTCTTCCGCCACAGAGGCTTAGATCTTTCCACCAACAAAGATCTACAGGACCTCCTTAAGTCTTTTGAGACCTCAAAGGAGCGTCGGTTAGCCACACCAGGTTGGAACTTAGACGTGGTTTTAAGGTTCCTGATGTCAGCAAGGTTCGAACCGCTTCAATCAGCCTCTTTTAAAGATCTCACTTTGAAGACTCTTTTCCTCGTTTGCTTAGCAACAGCTAAAAGAGTCAGTGAGATACACGCCTTCAGCAGGAACATAGGTTTTACATCTGAAACGGCTACATGTTCCTTACAGCTTGGTTTTTTAGCTAAAAACGAGCTCCCTTCTCGTCCTTGGCCCAAATCGCTCGAGATTCCAAGCCTGTCCAATTTGGTTGGAAACGAACAAGAGAGAGTACTATGCCCAGTAAGAGCTCTTAAGTACTATTTAAGACGTACAAAGCCATTACGAGGACAATCAGAAGCTTTATGGTGTTCTATTAAGAAACCTTCTTTACCGATGTCGAAGAACGCAGTTTCTTATTACATCAGACTTTTGATTAGAGAAGCCCATTCTCATCTGAATGAGGAAGACCATGCTTTGCTGAAGGTAAGGACACATGAAGTTAGAGCTGTCGCTACTTCAGTGGCCTTCAAACAGAACCGTTCTCTGCAGAGTGTAATGGATGCAACCTATTGGAGAAGCAAGTTAGTGTTCGCATCATTTTACCTTAAAGATGTCCAGTCTCTTTACGAGAACTGCTACACCCTGGGACCATTCGTAGCAGCGAGTGCAGTAGTAGGTGAGGGCTCAACCACTACATTCCCATAATCCCATAACCTTTTTTAATCTTTCTCTTGAAATGCTTTTTATTGTTGTTTTTTGGGTTGTACGGAAGGCTAAGAAGCCTTTCGCATCCTGGTTGATTTGGCGGGTGGTCAAATTCTTTCTTGAGAAGCGCCTAGATTAGAGGTTGTGATGAGGTCCTTTAGTATGGGTTGCAGCCCTTCATACTTCAGCACCTAGGAGTCGCTCAGCATCCTAAGAGGATCGCGAGGCTCAGTAAGGAAGACGTACTTAAAAAGGCAGAGTAATGGTTCAAGTCGACTTCCTTACCAGGTACTTATTTATTTTATGTTTGTTATTTTGAATAACTGCTAAAATGAAATACGGGATACTTAGCTTCTAATGTTAACATGTATGCTGGTCTCCACCCACCCCCCTGGGTGTGAATCAGCTACATGATCACCGGGTAAGATTAATATTGAAAAATGTTATTTTCCTTAGTAAAATAAATTTTTGAATATACTTACCCGGTGATCATGAATTTAAGGACCCTCCCTTCCTCCCCATAGAGACCCAGTGGACCGAGGAGAAAATTGGTTCTTGTTGACAAGAAGTACCTGAGTACCTACTCGACAGATGGCGCTGTTGTTGTACACCCCCACCTGTATAGCGATCGCTGGCGTATCCCGACTGTAGGTTTTTTCTGTCGGGCAACAGAGTTGCAGCTACATGATCACCGGGTAAGTATATTCAAAAATTTATTTTACTAAGGAAAATAACATATTTTACCTATGTGCATTTTGAATGAGGAGGAACGCGGCATTCTTTATCAACACAAGTTGTGTGTGTATGTGGACTGATGCCTCATGATTTGTGAGAACACAGCATCCCAAGTTAATTTGGGGGGAACATGAGTCTTTGATGTTTATTGGTGATGATGCACATGTAAAGATTTACTAACATTACTTCACCTTGTCACCAGGCAAAGATTTAACAATGAATGATCAGTACGAATCAGCTCAGGTTAAGGAACATGAGGTTTAGAAATATACAAATGTCTGTTGATCAAAGTTTTCAACAGAAATATACATTATTTGAAGGCCCACTTAGTCTCAGTTAGTCACCACATGTATGTTTTAAAATTATGCAGGTAATTTGTTTTCATTATGTTGGGCCTTGTATGGTTTTTACTTCTGTTGTTGGGGAAAATTCACTTGGTTATCTTTCTTTCTTATCATGTTTAACAGTATATGGGAAACTATAATAAACTAGTAGTTATAACTTGGAAAAAACTAAAAAATCATTTCCAAGACAGATAATGAAATCCATTCTCTTCATATTTGGCATCTCCCCAAAATGTAAGTTGTAATATAAAAGGTATGTCTCCCAAGCTAAACTACATAGAATACAATAGCCTATGTTACCATTTACCCTGAAGTTCCCCCAGGCTACGTAAGTTAACTTCAGATACTATTTCCTGACTAATACATTTTAACATTGTACCCATTTGCGAAGTGTTTTGATAAAAATATCAATTATTAGGGTAATGCATACTAGATTCTGTTCTCTCAGATCTGATATTTGGGTGATACAATTAAGTTGTAACTGAGTGTGAAGCATTAAGTCACTTCAGTTACTAGAATACAATCATTGGTCACTGTAGGAACATCTTGTGTTACTTTATAGGCCTAACCTGAGAAAACTTGAGTGAATCAAAGTGTTGACATAGACAAATTAACTGTTTTTAATGACATTGAAATTAGCCAAAAAGAATCTTTTTATGAAGTTTTCTATGGACACTCTGAAGTGGTCAGTAGAAAATTGAGGGACATGATTATAACCCTTAAGAGATAGTGCATTTGGATTAAACAAAATTTGTAGACTTATATACATTAAGCAATTCAAGAAGTAGGCATATGTACAGTTGGCTCTGTAATATATTAAATACCATTTTTAAGCAAGTAATTTGTTTTGATAATTCAAACATTATGCTTATAGGGCACATGACCTATATTTTATAACAATGCTTGCCTTAGACAGTGCGCAAGTTTAATACAGTGCACATTTTTGTTTTACAACAGTCATAAAGGAATGCTTTTTTCTAGAATATTTATTCAATACAAGATGAAAAGGGTCATATTGTGTCGCTTCAACTTAGATTAGCTTTATTTGGCAACATATCCAGTCTATATCCAATACCATTTTTACTCACAAAGAAAGAAGCTAATTTTTTGTTATGCCCTCATTAGCAGATACTTTGAGTAAATGGCAACAAGAAAAGGAAATATACAACTTTAAACCTTAAATTGGTTGGGATTGAGTAACTGGACACCGATCCTGGATTTCATCGAAATGAGTTACATTTACCATCATGTGTACAGTGTTTGCCAGGCACAGCTCAAGTTTCTCACTTTCTTGGAGAGTTGATATTTCATCTTTAATACTTCTCAATTGAATAATAAAACTTGGCAAGATTAGTAACCAAAATCTAGGTAAATGCTTAGAAGACATTGCAGTATTCGTGATGGTTCAAAGAATTTGAATCTTAAGTAACCCATGATGAAAACAATGTAGAAGGGCAAAATATGAAAAAGTAATACAAGTTTCAGTACTGTATTATGATTTGCTGCCCTTTCTTTTTTAGTGAATTAACATTAAACCCACATGATTTTAATTTACTTTTAACTTTTACAGAATGAGTTCTAAGAAGATGGTGTGTAAGGACTACAAAATCCATTGTAAGAGGAGCTTAAAGTGGAGCAGGTCGTCTGAAAAACGTGTTGGCATATAAGGAGTTCTGGCTTTAACTCAATTCCTGTTACCTGTTGTGAAGAAAATTCTTTCACGAAATGGAGTTGATGTTTGTAAAGTTTATAGCATCTCAGTTTTATATTTGATGACGCCATTTTCAAGTTAGGACTTTGGTATATTTTGTGTAAAAAAATTATTTGTTCCGTAACCGAAATACAAACCACGCTATTTACATAGGGCATTACTTTCGGCGTAGCCATTAGATTTTTAACGAGGGTTAACTACCCCCTCGCTAGTTGGCGAGAGGGTAGGGGAGGGGTAGCTAGCTACCCCTCCCCCCTCACACACCGGTGAACTGATTCACTTCACTTTTGGCTCGGGTGATGGTCAGACGTGTCTGTTCTCACCCTCGCATTTTGACAGCCTTAATCTTTTTTTGCTTTTTCTTGCAGTTGTGTGCACGGAAGTTGGCCTCTACCTCTATCATGCGGAAGTGCCCTGGCTTACCCGACCGCCCTTGTAGGACGTTCATGTCGGCGGTAGAGACGGACCCTCACACCTTGTGTCCGTACTGCAGAGGTCAACGGTGTGATAGAGATAAAGTGTGCAGTGAGTGCAGGGAGTGGTCTACCTCCCAGTGGGAGAGGTTTTCCCGACGACGGAAGAAGAAGTCTAGGCGTGACCTTTCTCCTTCAAGGGTTTCCTTGAAGAAGGAAGGTTCCAAAGACTCTTCTTCCGTTGCCCGAACCTCCTCCGAAGCTCCCACTCGATCGGTCTCTCATGAGAGGCCGTCGAGTAGTTGCGTAGGCCATTCTTTTGTGGACCAACCTCGGGGTTCGGGAGAGAGAGTTGCCTCCCATAGCGAGGCAGCTCCTCCTCCTCCTCCGGGGGAGGATATTAATAACTCTGTATGTAATGACGATTTGTTGCAGCTTTGGGCTTCCTTGGGGCTGAAGGGAAGCCCTGTTTGACCTGATCCAGTTGGGTGCAGCTGTCAAACAGTCGCCGGTGATAGCGGAGGTAGATCCTCTGTCTATCGTCGACGTTGTTGTGGCAGAGGCTTCTGACGGGTCGGGTCAAATCCCTGCCGTTGTTGCTGATGTTGCTGAAGGCTCAGTTCCCCCCTCCGAACATCCTTTGAGGGAGGAGCTGAGTCCTACGGTCTCTCCTGCGGGTGATTCTCCCCTTTGGGGGAGTTCACTGACAGAGACTCCTCTTCGGAGGACCGACGATGGTGTTCCAGCCGCTAGAGGTCGTCTTCGCCGCAAGGCTCGCCCACCTCTTCGCCGTAGAGGCCTTCCTTCTCCCTACAAGGGAGTTAGGAGGCGCCTCTTCGGTTCATCACCCTCGACGTCCCCCGCAGAGGATCCTCCTCGACGTGAGGTGACCGTTGCAGCCGCATCTCTAGACCTCTCAGCAGATTGTTCGCGATCTCCTACACCTGCCAGACCTGGGGATCTTCCCTCTCCGTTCCTGGAAGCAGATGCGCAGTGGGCACCAACGCACCCCGTTATCCAACGGGTACCGGTCCCTTCGGGGCAAAAGGGCTTGTCTCACAATGTGAGCAAGTCCCTTAAGTGCCAGGTTTTACCTGCGCACCCACGTTCTCATGCGCGCCTGTGCGTAGTAGCGCGCAAGCGCTCTCCTGCTGTTGCTGAGGACCAGCCTACTTCAGATTCAACGCGCCAGTGATCTCCTGCAGCAGAGTCATCTCGCCACCAATCTCCTGCTCGCCAGTGCTCACCTGCGCGCCAGCGCTCTCCTGCGCTCCAGCGCTCCAGCGCTCTCCTGCGCTCCAGCGCTCCAGCGATATCCTGTACGCCAGCGCTCTCCTGCTCGCCAGCGTACATTTGCGCGCCCTGTTCCTGATGCGCGCCATGCGCACCCACGATCTCCTGCTCGCCAGCGCACATCTGCGCGCCCTGTTACTGATGCGCGCCCACGTTCCCCCGCGCGCCCACGATCTCCGGATCAGGGCGCAGGCAAGGAGACTCTTCCTTCGCCTCCTCGCCTGCAATCACCTGCTCGCCCTCGGAACTCGCCCACGCGCCAGCCATCGTGCGCACTCACCTTTGCGCTCTTCCAGAGTGGGACGAGACACTGCGCGCCCACGAGAAGTCTCCTGTTCGCGCCCACGAGCGTTCTCCTATGCACGCTGCTACACCTTCTGGTCTTGCCCCCCAGCTGTTATCCCCAGACCGCGCACCTGCGCGCCCGCCCGATCCATCGCCTGCGCGCAAGCACTCTCCAACGCGCCCGCGCGGCCACGTTCCTGATCGCCGAAGGTCTCCTACGCGCCCACGCGCTATCTCACCTGTGCGCAGTCATTCACCTTCTCGCCCTACGCGCCATCGTTCGCCAACGCACCATCCCTCGCCTGCGCGCCGTCATTCTCCCGGCCGCCAGCGCGCTGTCATTCTCCCGGCCGCCAGCGCGCCGTCATTCTCCCGGCCGCCAGCGCGCCGTCATTCTCCCGGCCGCCAGCACGCCGTCATTCTCCCGGCCGCCAGCGCTCGCCCTTAAGACCGCGCGCACCCTCACCTGCGCGCCCTCGCGCACTCTCGCCTGCGTGCCCACTCGCCCGCGCGTGAACCTGCGATTTTTCCATCGCTCGAGCGCCAGCGCGACCTCGATCGCGATTCCTGCCGGGTTTTGCAGCGCGAGCAACCTTGCTAGTCTTCAGGAGCGCGTACTTACAGGTCATCGTCTTCACGATCCCCCCCCCGCAAGCACAGAACAGCGCACTTGCAGGAGGAGGGGAAGTCTTCAGAGAGACCTAGGCAACACTCTTCTTCTTCTTCTTTTCAGGCAGGCCCTGTGGTGTCTACTCCAAAGGATCACCCGATTCCCTTCCCTCCAGCGGGAGTCTCTGACACTGCGTCTGTCAGTCGGCAGCCTTGGTTTGGGTCCCTTATCAGAGCTGTTGTCGAGGCTGTTAAGCCGGCCTTAGCTGATTTGGGCCTCAAACCAACGACAGCCTCGTCTCCGCTGAAGAGGAAGAGAGGAGTAGACTTCATGGTGACTTCTCTTAGGGTCAAAGTGGCTCCTAAGAAGTCCGGGAGGAAGGCCCCTTCCCCCTCTCAGACGTTCTCTCCTTCTCCTGTGGACGAAGCTTTTCCGTCCTCAGAAGAATCCAGCGAGGTGAGACCTTCTCCCACCGCACCAATGGGAGGAACCCCACCTTGAGTAGGAGAATCGTCCCGTGTGGGGGCAAAGAGGAGCCCTCAGACTTCTTTACTGGAGTCCTGTATCCCTCCTAGAAGGGAGCCCAAGGACTCGAAGACCGTCCCGAAGTCTTCTTCCCGGATTCGACCAGACCCAGCAAGACCCCAGGAGAATTTCCACGTGTCCCCCCAAGTAGAGCAGTTGGGGATAGGAGACTTTTCTGCCAGTCCACTAGGAGGAGAGCAGCATGAGTCGGAGCATGCCTTCTGGCAGGTCCTGAATCTGATGAGGCAGCTCAACAGGTTTAAGGACCCGGAGACCGCCCCTCGCGAAGGCAAGGATACGGTCCTGGACCAAGTCTACGGCACTCAAAAACCCCCGAAGGCCAGTGCGGCTCTGCCATGGTTCCAAGGGGTAAAGAGCGCCAGAGACAATGTTGAGGGCCAGCTTTCCGAACTCGCCTCCTCCAGCCGTTCCTCTGCTGGTAACAAGCTCCTCCCACCTCCTCGTATACAACAGAGGAGGTACTTTGAGATCATGGGGGAGCCTTGTTTAGCTCTTCCGCTCCACCACTCTGTGGAGGAGCTTACCAGGGGAGTCTCTCTTGAGAGACTCTCCACCCGGCAGGTGACATTCTCGGTTACAGAGATCCTGAGTCAGGAGAAGGTCGCAAAGTGTGCCATGCAAGCCACTTCATGGCTGGATGTCTGGCTAGGGTCTCTGGCATCCTGCTGTGATCCGAGGACCTGTCCAAGGAGAGCACCAGGAAGGCCATGGAGACTTTCCTCCTCTCGGGCACACGCACCATCGAGTTTCTGGCCCACCAAGTTTCGAACTTGTGGGCAAACTTGATCTTGAAACGTCGTGATGCGGTGGCCGAGAGGTTCCACTCGAAGGTCCCAGCCGTGGATGTCTGCAAGCTCAGACACTCTTCCATCCTTGGAAAGAGCCTGTTTGAGCCCAAGGATGTGGAAAGGACAGCTGAGAGGTGGAGGAAATCGAACCACAATTCTCTCCTCCAAAGGGCTCTCACATCCAGACCCTACAAGCCTCCAGCACCTCAACAACAACAACCTCGTCAGTCTAAGACAACGAAACCGGCACCGGCAGCAAAGGCGAAGGTGTCCAAACAGCAGCCCTTTCCTGTCAAAGACAAGAAGGGCGGAAGGTCCTCCAGGGGAGGCAAGAATCCTAGAGGGAGCGGCCGAGGCCGCAAACGCTAGGATTGGCAATCCCCCTGCATGTCCACCAGTGGGGGGATGCCTGCAAAGTTGCGCAAACAGGTGGCAGCAACTCAGGGCCGATTCCTGGATGATCTCCGTGATCAGTCAAGGATATCGTGTCCCGTTCATAACATCTCTCCCTCCCCTGACAGCAAATCCAGTGTCATTGAGCTCCTATGCCATGGGATCGGCAAAGGGGCTAGCCCTTCGGGCAGAAGTCAAGACCATGCTCAAGAAGGATGCTCTCCAGGAAGTCGTTGACGGCTCCCCAGGATTCTTCAGTCGACTCTTTCTTGTAAAGAAGGCGTCTGGAGGCTGGAGACCCGTCATCGACCTCTCAGCCCTGAACAAGTTTGTCAAACAAACTCCGTTCAGCATGGAGACAGTGGACACGGTCAGACTTGCAGTGAGACCGCAAGATACATGTGTACACTGGATCTGAAGGACGCGTACTTCCAGATCCCAATCCATCCGTCTTCCAGGAAGTACTTGAGATTCAGCCTAGACAACAAGATCTACCAGTTCAAGGTGCTGTGCTTCGGTCTCTCCACAGCACCACAGGTGTTCACCAGAGTGTTCACCCTGATATCTTCGTGGGCACACAGGATCGGCATCCGTCTCCTCCGCTATCTGGATGACTGGTTGATCCTGGCAGACTCGGAGTCGACCCTTCTTCGACACCGAGAGAAGCTTCTGGGACTTTGCCAAGATCTAGGGATCATGGTAAATCTCAAGAAGTCTTCTCTGCTTCCATCTCAACGACTGGTATATCTAGGCATGATATTGGACACCAATCTCCACAAAGCCTGTCCATCAGACGACAGGATAGCAAGGCTGAGGAGGGTCGCAGATTTTTTCCTCAGACGAGAAGAGCTTCCAGCCCAATCTTGGTTACGTCTCCTAGGTCACCTTTCTTCCTTGGCCCGTCTAGTTCCAAACACCCGCCTCAGGATGAGATCCCTGCAATGGCGGCTCAAGTCCTGGTGGAATCAAGGCCATGATTCCCCGGACATTCTGGTCCCTATGGGTCCTGCGGAATGGATGGACCGGCAGTGGTGGTTGACAGACGAAAACCTTCAAAGGGGAGTGGATCTTCTCGTCCTCCCCCCGGGTTTGATGCTGTTCTCGGATGCGTCAAAAAAAGGGTGGGGGGCCCACGTTCTGAACCAAAGGATCTCAGGCCTATGATCAGAATCAGAAAAGTACCTCCACATCAATCTGATAGAAATGAAGGCTGTATATCTGGCACTTCAACAGTTCCAACAGAACTCTGTGGTGGTGATGAGCGACAACACCACGGTAGTGGCTTACATCAACAAGCAGGGAGGTACCTTTTCATAACAGCTATCCCATCTTGCAGTAGAGATACTGAGATGGACCGAATTCCACTTGATCCCACTATCAGCTCGCTTCATTCCGGGCAAGAGGAATGTGCTCGCCGACAGTCTGAGCAGAGCATCGCAGATAGTGAGTACCGAGTGATCTTTGGCTCCTCTAGTAGCCAACAAAGTCCTGACTTTGTGGGGTTCCCCGACAGTGGACCTGTTCGCGACAGCCTTGAACTTCAAGCTTCCGCTGTACTGTTCCCCAGTCCTGGACCCCAAGGCTCTCTGGCAAGATGCCTTCCAACAACGGTGGGACAACATCGACATTTACGCCTTCCCACCGTTCTGTCTGATGAGAAGGGTGCTCAACAAGACCAGACTATCGGTCAACCTGTCAATGACCATAATAGCTCTGCTATGGCATCATGCAGAGTGGTTCCCGGACCTTCTGCAGCTCCTGACGGAACTCCCGAGAAAACTTCCTCCACGACACGAGCTACTCAAGCAACCACACTGCAACAGCTTCCACAAAGCCATAGCATCGCTTCGGCTTCACGCCTGGAGACTATCCAGCAACTCCTCACAGAGAAAGACTTTTTGCAACAAGTTGCGGAGAGGATGTCTCGATACCTGCGAAAGTCATCTGCAGGGGTCTACCAGGCGAAGTGGAGAGTCTTTTGTGGTTGGTGTCGTGAAAGGGGTATCTCTCCCCTCGATGCCACTATTCCAGCAATCGCGGAGTTTCTTGTATACTTGCGGGAAGAAAGGCCTTTCGGTCTCGGCGGTGAAAGGCTATCGCTCAGCCTTAAGCCTGGCCTTCAGGCTGAAAGGAATAGGCATTTCCTCCTCGCTGGAACTGTCTTTGCTCATAGAAGCTACGAACTTACCTGCCCTCAGTCGGAAGTGAGACCTCCTCCATGGAACTTGGTTCGTGTTCTCAGGTCTCTTAAGAGACCCCCGTTCGAACCATTACGCCAGGCTTCTGATCATCACCTGACTTGGAAGACGGTGTTCCTGCTCGCCCTGGCCTCAGCCAAGTGTGTCAGTGAACTTCATGGTCTCTCGTACGACGTCGCCCATTCAAGGGGATGGGGGGAGGTAACGTTCAGGTTCGTCCCTGAGTTTGTAGCTAAGACTCAGAATCCTGGAGTTTCGGACCCACGGTTCGACTCCTTCAGGATTTCGAGTCTTCGTTCTGCAACAGATGACCCAGACCATCTCCCACTATGCCCAGTAAGGAGTCTGAGGCGTTATCTTAAAAGAACAGCTGCAGTTCGTCCTCGCGTGCAAGCCCTGTTTGTGAGCACAGGAAGGACGAAGAGGAGGGTCACCAAGAATACCATCTCAGCTTGGATTCGGAGGGTCATCCATCATTCCCTGAATCCAGACCCTCCTCCGTCACGTCGCCCTAGAGCACACGATGTCAGAGGCATCGCTACGTCCCTGGCATTCAAGAGAAACTTCTCGGTGACGTAGGTGCTACAAGCTTGGGTCTGGAAGCGTCAAACGACCTTCACAGCCCACTACCTGCAGGATGTGGCCCACAGGAGTCTCGATACATTCTCTATTGGCCCTGTGGTGGCTGCACAACAGCTGGTCTAACCTCAGGCTCCTTAGTGGACAGGTAGCAGAAGGTTGAGGGCATTGTTACCCGGTTTTAGTCTGCATGAATGAAAAAGTATGTCTGGCCCTTACTCTTTTCTTCATCCTCCCCTCTCTTGGGGAAAGCAGCATCCTGGGTTCTCTGCATAGCTGACCTCAAACCACTGCAGGTAAACCATGCTTCCTTGTGTTCCTAGTATTAATATAATACTGTCGCGTCCCCCATACCTTGACGAAGTGGTATTGGGAACGTCCTAGCCTAGAATTCCATCTAAAGGACTTCAGGTCAACTTCCTAGGACGAGTCACACTTCATTCCTTCACACACAAGCTTACGTAGGTCGCACGTTCCTTGTGGAGCAAGTAATTTGCGAGGTGCAGGGACTCCTTTTCTTGAGTGCTACTCACTCGGATTCTGAGTCCCCGGGCAAAAGCCAAAGCCAGTAAGGCTGGGACTTATCACCCTACCTAAGGGTTAAGTTACCCTATGTAAATAGCGTGGTTTGTATTTCGGTTACGGAACAAATGACAAATTCGGAGATAATTTGTATTTTTCCTAACCATACAAACCTTAGCTTTTTACACATATTTGCCCGCCAGCCCTGTCGCCCGTGAATTCCTACATCTAAGCGAAGTGAATCAGTTCACTGGTGTGTGAGGGGGGAGGGATAGCTAGCTACCCCTCCCCTACCCCCTTGCTAACTAGCGAGGGGGTAGTTAACCCTCGTCAAAAATCTAATGGCTCGTCATTCAGCTACGCCGAAAGTAATACCCTATGTAAATAGCTAAGGTTTGTATGGTTAGGAAAAATACAAATTATCTCCGAATTTGTCATTGTTCCATCACTAAATACAAACCCTTTGCTATTTATATCTCTGAAAGATGAGCCATGAGAATTTTAGTGAGGGATACTGGCTCTAACTGCTTGTTAGCGGGATGGGTTGGGGGTATCCGGCTAGCCGCTCACTCACACACCTGGGCTGAGCGCCCACTTTGCTTTCTGGCTTGGTAGAGGAGGGATGTTACCTCTCTCTCACGCCAAGACTTGCCATTTGAAAAATACTTTTATGCTTTTTCTTTTCAGAATGTGTGTACCTTCTTTGTCCATGTGTACCTGTCCTGGTCCCAAAGGCCACTCCTGTGGTATCTTCATGTGTGCCCTTGAAAAAGACCCCCATCTGCTGTGTCCAGCTTGCCAAAACCATTGATGTGATTGGGACAACACCTGTAATGAGTGTCAGGAGTGGTCTGCCTCCCAGTGGGAGAGGTTTGGGCACAGGAAAAGAAGAAGGCCAAGCTAGATTCTTCTCCTTCGGGGTTTTCCTTGAAGTTGAAGAAGTCCCGGACTACTTCTTTGACTTCATGATCTCTACCCAAATCTGCTCCTCCGCCGTTCCTCAATGGGGAGCGGCCGAGTAGCAGCACGACCTTGTTAACCCCAGGCCAACCTTGTGGGCTGAAGGATGGTACTGTTTCCCCTAGCAATTAGGTCCCGCCCTTCCCCCAGGGAGCGCCTGTTCTTTATCTGGTCTATTAGGGTTTTGGCCAATGCTGGGCATTGATGGTCCCCCTTTGAAGGATGTTCTGTTTGAACTCTTTCAGTTGGGGGTTGATCGAATGCGCACTCCAACTTCCTTATAGTTGGAGCCTTCCCCTATGGGTGCAGGTGCTGCTGCCTGTTAGTCAGATTTTTGGTCTCCTGTGGCTGATGCCAAAGACTATGCTTCTCCTCCTCGGTAAGAGCTTCTGCACCTCAGGAAGAGAGGCAGAGATAAGTGTCGCCTAGCACGTCAGCTAGAGTTGCCCGGTCAACGGCCATCCTTGACAACTGTGACCTACCCCGGGTTCCTATGGATGTGAGCTCAGAAGTAGATGAGCAATTCAGTCTTGAGGATGACCTTTTTCTCACAGCCGCTAGCCCTAAGCTCAAAGAGGCGGAGCAGAAGGAGTCTGAACACGCCTTCTGGCTGGTTGTAGCCTGCATTAGAACCATCAATGGGCTGCCAAACCCGTCGACAGTCCCTCAGCATGGTAAAGACATGGTCTTGGACCAGGTCTATGGCACTGAAAGACTCCCTAGGACCAGTGCAGCTTTGCCCTGGTCAGAGGGGTTGAAGGGTGCCAGAAAAAAGGCTGTGTTACAAGCCACAGGCTCATCTGCCTCCCTCCGAGTGAGCTCTTCCTCTAGACTCCTCCTGCCGTCGTTCGTGCAGCAGAGGAGGTATTACAAGATCTTAAATGAGCCTTTTTCCAGCCTTGCCTCTTGATCACTCCTTAAGGATGGGAAAGGCAGCAAGTTCATCTGTTGAGGTAAACACCAGAGAGGTGGCGGTAAAACCCGCAAACGCTAGGAGAGGTCATCCCCTTGTTTGTCCACCAGTAGGGGGATGTCTTCAAAGCTGCTTGACCAGGTGGATGCAGCTGTGGGCTGAACCCTGGACGATCTCTGTGATTCGCTCAGTGTATTGCGTCCTGTTCATTTCATCTCTCCCTCCACTGACCAAGAATCCAGTGCTTATATGCTCTTTTGTGACGGGGATTAGCAAAGGGGCAGGCCCTTTGGGCCGAAGTCCAAAACATGTTGGAGAAGGGCGCTCTCCAGGAGGTCCTCGATGTGTCCCCAGCCTTCTTCAGTCAACTCTTTCGTGTGAAAAAGGCATCTGGAGGCTGGAGACCAGTCATCGACCTCTCAGCTCTGAACAAGTTTGTCGAACAGACTTCATTTAGAATGGAGACGGCAGACACGGTCAGACTAGCGATAAGACCACAGGACTTCATGTGTACACTGGATTTGAAGGACGCATACTTCCAGATCCCAATCCATCCGTCTTCAAGGAAGTACAGGTATCAGAGATTCAACATCGACAACAAGACATACCAATTCAAGGTGCTGTGTTTCGGCCTTTTCCACAGCACCCCAGGTCTTCACAAGAGCGTTCAGTCAGTGTTATCCTGGGCTCACAAGTTTGGCATCTCTCTCCTTCGCTACCTGGATGACTGGCTGATCCTGGCAGACTCATTGGCAACCCTTCTTCAGCACCGAGACAAACTTCTGAGGCTTTGCCAAGATTTGGGGATCATGGTAAACCATGAGAAGTCTTCCCTGCTTCTCACTCAAAGACTGGTATACCTAGGCATGGTATTAGACACCAATCTGCACAAAGCCTTCCCATCAAACGAAAGGATAGCAAGGCTGAGGAAAGTAGCAAGCCCTTTCCTTAGACGAGAAGAGCTTACAGCCCAGATGTGGCTAAGTCTCCTCGGGCACCTATCATCCATGGCCCATCTAGTTCCCAACGGTCGCCTCAGGATTCAATCCCTCCAGTGGCTTCTGAAGTTCAATTGGCATCGGGCCTTCGATTCCCCAGACACTCTGATTCCCATGGGATCAGAGGAAAAGTCTGACCGCGGATGGTGGTTGGCAGACGAGAATCTGCTGAAGGGTGCCGATCTTCTTGTCCCTCCTCCCGATTTGATGCTTTTCTTAGACACATCAAAGAAGGGGTGGGGGGGGGGCCCACCTGCTGCACCACATGGTCTCAGGCCTTTGGTCAGAGTCCAAAAAGTACCTTCACATAAATCTCTTAGAGATGAAGGAAGGCCGTATTTCTGGCCCTTCAAGAGTTCCACCAGTTCCTGGCAGGTCACTCAGTGGTGGTGATGAGCGACAACACCACGGTAGTGGCTTACATCAAGAAGCAAGGAGGTACCTTTTCGCAGCCCCTATCCAATCTAGCAGTAGAGATGCTAAGATGGACGGAAGTCCATTCGGCCCCACTGTTAGCTCGCTTCATTCCAGGCCAGAGGAATGTGCTTGCTGACAATCTAAGCAGAGCATCGCAGATAGTTGGTTCCGAATGGTCTTTGGATCATTTAGTAGCCAACAAAGTCCTGACTTTGTGGGGTTCTCTGACTGTGGATCTGTTTGCAAGAGCCTTGAATTTCAGGCTCCCGCTGTACTGCTCCTCAGTCCCAGATCCCAAAGCTCTAGCAAGATGCATTCCAACAACGGTGGGACAACATCAACTTATATGCATTCCCACCGTTCTGTCTGATGAGGAGAGTACTCAACAAGACAAGAACATCGGTCAATCTTTCAATGACCCTCATAGCTCCGCTATAGCATCATGCGGAATGGTTCCCGGACGTTCTGCTGCTCCTGATGGAGCTCCCAAGAGAACTTCCTCCTCGACACAATTTATTCAGACAACCACATGTCAACATCTACCATAAGGCAATAGCTTCGCTATATCTTCACGCCTGGAGACTATCCAGCATCTCTTCACACAGAGGATTTTCACAACAGGTTGCGAAAAGGATGTCTGGATATCTGCGAAGATCTTCAGCCTCAGTCTACCAGGTGAAGTGGAATGTCTTCTGTGGTTGGTGTCGTGGAAGGGGTCTTAAGCCACTCAATGCCACTATTCCATCAATAGCGGAGTTGCTTGTGTATTTGCGGGAAGAAATGCGTCTTTCAGTTTCAGTGGTTAAAGGCTATCACTTAGCCTTGAGTCTCCCCATTAAACTGAAAGGAATGGACATTTCCTCATCGCTGGAACTTTTCCTTCTCATATGAAGCTATGAACTTACATGTACTCAGTCTGAAGTGAGACCACCCCTTGGAACGTAGTTCGAGTTCTTCGGTCTCTAAAGAGACCTCCGTACGAACCATAATGCCAGGCAACAGATCGCCACCTGACTTGGAAGACCGTGATCCTACTCGCCTTGGCATCAGCCAAATGAGTTAGCGAACTTCATAGTCTCTCTTATGACATCGCCTATTCAAGGGGATGGGGAGAGGTAAGCTTCAGCTTCGTCCCTGAGTTTGTTGTAAAGACTCAGAATCCGGGGGTTCCGGATCCTAGGTTCGAATACTTCCGGATATCGACTCTCCGGTCTGTAACTGATGACCCAGATTATCTGTTATTATGCCCAGTAAGGTGTTTGAGGTGCTACCTCAATAGAACAGCAGCAGCTTGGCTCAGAGTGTCCTCACTTCGTAAGCATGGGCAGAACCAAGAGGAGGGTCACGAAGAACACAATCTCTACATGGATTCGCAGATCCATTGACTTTGCCCTGAATCCCGACCCTCCACCAACATGTTGTCCCAGAGCTCATGATGTCAGGGGTGTTGCTACATCCCTCGCCTTCAAAAAGAACCATTCTGTGATGCAGGTATTGCAAGTGGGCGTGTGGAAACGCCAAATGACGTTCACTGCCCACTACTTACAAGACGTGACCCACAGGAACCTCGATATGTTCTGTATCGGTCCTATGTTGGCTGCACAACATCTGGTTTAGTACCTCAAGCTCCTTATTGGACAAGTAGCAGATGGTTGAGGGCATTGGTTACCCAGGTTTTAGTCTGAGTGAATGAAAGGAATGTCTGGCTCTTTTCGTTTCTTCATCTTCCCCTCTTTTGGGGAAATCAGCATCCTGGAACCTCTGCACAAGCTGGCCTCAAACCTCTGCAGGTAAACCATCGCTCCCTTGTGTAACCAAGTATTGTTCCAATACTGTTGCGTCTCCATACCCTGGCGAAGTGGTACTGTATTGGGAATGTCTCGGTCTCTTCAGTTATGTCCTGCAAGACTCAGAATGTCATGTCATGAGATTCACGTAATAAAAGTTTGTGGCAGGCATAACAACTTTTATTTGTGTTCGATCTACCGGAATCCAGACATGGATGATTCTATCTTCGGTTGTCTTTTTACCATTATGGCTAAGATACAAGAAGATGATAGAAAGGCTTCTTTTGTCTTTGTTGGGGATTTCAATGCTCACCATGGGGAGTGGTTTTCTATCTCTCCTACCGATCGCCATGGCTTAAGAGCTTTAGACTTTGCTTCTTATTCAGGCTGTGAGCAAATCATAAATGTAGGTACTCTAAGGTCTGGTAATTGCTTGGACCTCATGTACACTGACTCCCCTGGCGTTATAACAAGTAAGGTTGGTTCTCCAGTCGGGACATCTGATCATGCCTTGATTTCATTAGTAGTGAAGACTGAGCAGCCTGTCCCTGATATTTCATACTATTGTAAAATTTATATGAAATCTCAAGCAGACTGGAATGGGATTTTGCATGATCACATGTGCTTGAATTGGTCACAATTATATAGTAGTGTTGATCCTGTTGTCCCTTTGAATGAGAATCTAGTCAACATAATTGATAGGCGTATCCCTTCTCATGTGCTAAGGTACCGAGTGAAGGACAAACCGTGGTTTAATGATGATTGTAGACGTGCTTATTTGGAGAAGCAGGAGGCCTATCATCTTTGGAAGGGTAACAGATCAGATTTGACTTGGAATAACTATACTCGGCTTAGAGCTTTTGCTCAGAGAATTTATGCTTCTACTGAAAAGTAATACAATTTAACCATAAAAGAAACCCTTTCTGGCACAACTCAGGAACATAAATGGTGGTCTACCCTTAAATCTGCACTATTTGGTGTAGATGCAACAGTTCCTCCTTTACTTAAACCAGATGGCTTAGTCACTCACTGTCCAAAGGAAAAGGCAACCCTTGTGGCTGATGTTTTTGACAGTAAACAGAATAATGAAAAAATTGAATTTCCTCATTCCTGTTTTCCTGAGGCTAAACTAACTAGTTTAGCTTTTCGATCTCGTGAAATTAAAATTCTGTTGATGGACCTTGATGCTTATGGAGGTGTAGACCCAAATGCCAAATGGTATTTTTCCTTTATTTTTTATAAAGACGACAGATTTCTTAGCTCCAAAGGTATCTGTTATTTTGCGTAAGTTAGCAAGGAGAGGAGCTTTTAGCACTTGTTGGAGAATTGGTAATGTTACTCCTCTTTGAAAATGTGTTTGTGGTAGCTCAAGTCCAACTGATTACCGCCCAATTTCCATAACTCCCATATTATCTAAAGTTTTTGAACATCTTCTGGCAAAACATCTTAATAGGTTTGCTGAAAGTAATCAGCTATTCCCTAGTTTGTAATTTGGTTTTCGCAAAGGCCTTGGAGCATGTGATGCCCTTCTTACAATTTCCAATGCTGTACAGAAATCCCTTGATTGTGGTCAGGAAGTTCGTATGATTGACCTTGATTTTAGTGCTGCCTTTGACTGTGTTAATCATGAGGCCCTTGTTTTCAAACTCAAACATTGGGAGTGGGTGGGTTGTTTCTGAGCATTATTATGGATTTTTTAAGTAATAGATCTCAAAGAGTTGTTGTTGATGGGCACCATAGTGAGTATAGGAATGTGATATCCGGTGTTCCACAGGGTAGTGTTCTTGGCCCATTACTTTTCATACTATATACACATGACATGTGGTTTGGCCTAGAAAACAAGCTTGTTGCATATGCAGATTATGCTACTCTCTTTGCATCAATTCCATCCCCTGAATGTAGATCTGGGGTTACCGAATCCCTCAATAGAGATCTAGCTAAAATTAGTGTGTGGTGCAAATTATGGGGTATGAAGTTGAATCCTAACAAAACTCAAAGTATGATTGTAAGTAGGTCAAGGACAGTGGCTCCTCAACATCTGGATCTCAGTATTGATAATTTTTTTTAACTTTGTATGACTTTTAAAATTTTAGGTGTGATTCTCGAGAGGAAATTTACTTTTGAGAAACACATTAGGTCTGTGTCTTTTTCAATTGCACAAAAAATTGGCTTATTGATAAAGTCTTTCAAGATTTTCGGTGATCAATCTATTCTGAAGAAGTGTTTTAATTCTTTCATTTTATCTTGTTTTGAGTATGTTCTCCTGTCTGGTCTTCAGCTGCTGATTCTCATATTAAATTTTTGGACAGAAACTTATGGTCTATTAAGTTTCTTATTCCTGATCTAGATATTAATCTTTGGCACCGTCGTTCAATTAGTTCATTATGCATGTTGCATAAGATTTTTCATAGTTCTGACCATCCTTTACATTCAGATCTTCCACCACAATTCCATCCTGTTCGTAATACTAGGCAGGCAGTTAATTCTAATAGTCAGGCCTTCTCCAGCATGAGGCTCAATACTACACAGTACTCTAGAAGTTTTATTCCAGCTGTGTCCAAGTTGTGGAATGATCTTCCTAATCGGGTAGTTGAATCAGTAGAACTTCAAAAGTTCAAAGTTGCAGCAAATGTTTTTATGTAGAACAGGCTGACATAAATCTTTTTATAGTTTATATATGACATACTGTATCTTTTTTGACATTGTTACTGTTTGTAGAATGATTTATTGTTAATTTGTTCTCATCATTTATTTATTTCCTAATTTCATTTCCTCACTGGGCTATTTTCCCCTTTTGGAGCCTTTGGGCTTATAGCATCTTGCTTTTCCAACTAGGGTTGTAGCTTGGCTCGTAATGATAATAATAATAATAACGTTTACCTGTACAGTCACATTGCTAGTTTATCACCATATATGACTTTGGTAGGCCGTTGACCATGCTTAGCAGGTTTAGCGAGGTGTTGCACAAAACTCTGCACAATAGGGAGCACCCTGGGTAAGGCCAAAAAGCCAGATTGGCAGGGATGTTCACCCTCCTAATGGGTGAGTCACCCCTATAAATAGCGTTGAATTGTATTCCAGTTATGGAACAAATGACAGATTTCGAGTTAATTAGTATTTTCCCCTATCGATACAAACCTTAGCTATTTATACATACTGTACTTGGCTGCCAACCCTGTCCCCCTTGAAGTCCTATCTCCAAGTAAAGTGAGTGCAATCACAGGTGTGTGAGTGGAAGGGGTAGCAGGCTACCCCCCATACTCCCTGCTAACTAGCGGGATGGGTAGTTAACCCTCGCTAAATTTTAATGGCTCGTACTTTCAGCTTTCATCTAAAGTATACCCCTGTAAATAGCTAAGGTTTGTATCGTTAAGAAAAATACAAATTACCTCTAAATTACTCATATTGGCTGGGACTTCCACCTCTCTAAGGGGTGAGTCAACCCCTATAAATAGCGTAGGTTTGTGTTCCAGTTACGGAATAAATGACAAATTTGGAAGTAATTTGTATTTTTCCTAACGATACAAATCTCTAGCTATTTATACAGATTTGCTTGCCAACCCAGTCCCCCTTGAAGTCCTACCTCCAAGCAAAGTGAAGCACAGTCACAGATGTATGAGTGAGAGGGGTAGCTAACTACTCCCCTACCTCCCTCCTCGCTAACTAGCGGGATGGATAGTTAACCCTCGCTAAATTCTAATGGCTCGTCTTTTCAGCTTCTCCGAAAGTAGTACCCCTATAAATAGTACAGGTTTGTATCGTCAGTAAAAATACAAATTACCTCCAAGTTTGCAATAATTGCAAGTGATTATGATCTTTGAAACCAAAACTGCCTTTTGATAGATACGTTCATATTACAGTAATTAGTGTACATATTCGTGTATCAAATTTGCTATAAATCATCTCTCTCTCTCTCTCTCTCTCTCTCTCTCTCTCTCTCTCTCTCTCTCTCTCTCTCTCTCTCTCCCCCCCCGTTAGGAAAAAGAAAGGTGAATATGCTTATAATTATGAGTTCAACTAGTAATTACTGGTAGTTAATTAATATCTCTGCCTGCCTTTCTGTAACAAAATTCTAGTCCTCCT
The DNA here is from genome assembly GCF_036898095.1 of Palaemon carinicauda. Taxonomy (NCBI): domain Eukaryota; kingdom Metazoa; phylum Arthropoda; class Malacostraca; order Decapoda; family Palaemonidae; genus Palaemon; species Palaemon carinicauda. The sequence goes on from NC_090746.1 coordinate 72,937,072, forward strand.
CTTCACAACACCTATCTTCATCTGAAGCTGCAATGTCTATGTCGTCCTCCTCATTATTGTCTGATGCTTCTAAATTCTCTGTCTCTGGGATAAGATATTCAGGGAGTTGCTTGTACCTTGACAGTCACATTGCCAGTATCTCAACACACAGCTTGTATAGGCCGCAGACCATGCATAGTAAAGTTTAGTGATGTGTTAGGGTTTTCTTTGTGTGCTAACCTACGTATAAGGACTCCCCAGGCAAAGCCAAAAACCCAGATTGGCAAGGGCTTCCACCCCCTAAAGGGTGAGTAAACCCCTATAAATCGCGCAGGTTTGTATTCCAGTTATGGAACAAATGAAAATTTTGGAAGCAGTTTGCATTTTTCCTAATGATACAAACGTGTAGCTATTTGTACAGATTTGCCTACCAACCCAGTCCCCCATGAGGTCCTACCTCCAAAAAAGTGAAAAACAGTCACAGGTGTGTGAGTGAGATGGGTAGCTAACTACCCCCTATTCCCCCCTGCTAACTAGTGGGATAGGTAGCTAACCCTCACTAAACTAATGGCTCGTCCTTTCAGCTTCGCCGAAAGTAATACCTCTATAGATAGCTACAGATTTGTATTGTTAGGAAAAATACAAATTACTTCCAAAATTGACATATTTGCAAGGGATTATGCTCTTTGAAACCAAAACTGTCTTTTGATAGACACTCACATTAATAAGCGTACACATACAAGTATCACATTTGCTATAAATATATTGCTAAAGTTTATAAGATGAAACATCAAAACTGATGATGAATCACCTGTCTCTCTCTCTCTCTCTCTCTCTCTCTCTCTCTCTCTCTCTCTCTCTCTCTCTGTTATGAAAAAGATATGTGAAGATGCTTATAATTATGAGTTCAACTAGTATTTACTGGTAAGCTATACTTGATTAATAATCTCAGCCTGCCTTTCTGTAACAAGATTCTAGTCATTATCATAACAACACGCACCTCCATCTGAAGATGCAATGTCCAAGTCGTCCTCCTTATCATTGTCCAATGGTTCTAAATCCTCTGTCTCTGGGATAAGGCGTTCAGGGAGTTTCTCCTCTTTGAACCAAACTAGGTTGTAATGGCCATCAACCAACAGCCAGCAATTTTCTTCAGAGAGATGCTGCTCTATATGAGTTTGATATGCTCTTGTCCACATGTTAGCAACAAATGAGGTATGCTTAATGTGAGGACTGAGATCATCTTTGCAATTTGGTAGTCCACTTCTCATACCTCCATTCATTCAGCCTAGTGTTTGCTCTATCCTCAGCTCCATACATTGTGTTTGTGAATCTCTGGAGAGCTTTCGTCATGCTAGAAACTGTAGAACTCATTGCCATTACTATGAAAGTCTTCTGATAGTCAAGTTACTTTTCTAGAGTTTGTAGAGGCCTGACTTTTTATTTTTTGACAAACCCTGATGTATAGTCAGATCCTATGAAGAGATGGAAAGCTGGCAACACTACACCAAGAACTGGTCCTAGTTTCTTCCATACTTTAGTCAGGCTAACGTAACAATGATTATTGTTTGAATCTGTTCCAATATTTATCCACTATGTTGACTGAAATATTTGTGGTACAATAATATCACTGCAATATCTGTCGTATGCCCTGACCACTATGCGTCCATTCTTACGATTAGCTGATAAGGAATGCAGACAAACCTTTGTGTCTGCCTCTTCATGGTTGTTCTTTAATCCATCCACTGTGTTTTGCTGTATCATACCCTCTGTCACCTGGAACTTGTAAAATTCATCTTGGACATTTAGGAAGACTTCATGATCCCCAAAAATGTTAGCATACAAAGTCTTGCCATTCATTGACAAGGAACTGAGTTAGCTACTTCTTGAAGAACTTGGACTTTAGGGCACCGTTTAGATTTCTTGGCACTCGTTTCTGCTCTGACCCTGTGCTGATGAAGGTTCTGTTGCCAGATCCCTGCCTCTCCCTTTCAGTGACCTTTATTGAAGTCTGTGGATAGTCATCAAATGCTATGTGTATGCATTTGGCTGATGTTGTTAAACTCTGGGTAAGAATACTTATGGCTAACTCTGTATGGGGGGGGGGCAAATTTGGTGGCAAGGTATGTAAGAGGAACTGCCCTTTGACTGCTGTTCAAGACCTTTCATTTTACGCTCCAATATGTCTTTGCCATTACTTCGTCAGGGCTGGCCAAGGACAGAGGTACTGGGATCAATGGGCTCTGGAGAATATGCTGCATGCCAAATCTCTTCTTGGTGGACTTTGCAAGGAGATGTCCCATTAGATCACGTGATCCTTTAAGTACTGCAACTTTTGTGTTCTTTGTCCGACGATTGCTTGCACAGCCATCTACAAAGGTTTTCAGCTTGTCCTTCTTTATTTGACTTTCAAACTTATTTGGATTAATCACTCAAGCCAAATTCCTTGTGTCTTACTTTTCCTTTGGTTGGTTCATTGAGGCGGCTTTCACAGATTTCATCGTTGGTACTTTTACCTGTGGAAATATTGTATGATACCTCTGAAGCTCCCTTGGTTTCAAATGGATTGTTCATATCTAAGATTTGTTTGATGATTTTCAGAAGATCCTCATTGTCACATTGAATTTGTCTTGGCCTAAGTTCCGCAGTGACATCTTTGCCAATCAATCCTGTCATCTCCTGCAGGTAACTAATGAACGATGCTCGGGCACTCTTTGTTACCATCCATCTGAGGCTAGCGGAGTAGTCATTAGTGAAAGAGGTGATTCCCGTCGGTCGAGATGCGGTGTCGGCATTGATAGTTTGTTCCAGTGTCAAATCTACAGGAAATCTGCTGAAATCATGTTTATTCTAACACGGAGTACTTACCTCGAACTACTTTCTTAGGAGTATCTGGGATCTCCTCCCAACCGACCAGAATTTTGTGTAGTTTACCGTACTCCCGTTTTCTATGCGGAGTAACTTCTGGCGGAGTGATACGCGCCACGAGGCGACCCCGGGTCAGAGAGCATGCTTTCTCAGGTCTCGATCCCCAGTAAGTTCTCTGGTCGCGTCGCGATAACATCACGACACTCTCCTTACCCAATGCGACCCTTTGTGTCCCCGACCCCCTTTGTGTCTCCGACCCCCTTTGTGTCTCACGCGGTTCCCACGTGGTCCCTTTGTGCTCTCCCTTTTCCTTTTCCCTCTGTGTTCCTGTGTCTCGCGGTGCCTTACTAGTGCGTAATGGAGCATCCCCGTCGTTGTCCTGGGCCTATGGCCGGAAAATCGTGTGGTGCCTTCCTCTCAAAGCCTGAAGTTGACCCGCACTCCTTGTGTTCTTCGTGTAGGGGCAGTGTGTGTTCCCCTACAGCCACGTGTCCGGAGTGCGACTCCTGGAACGAGGTGCAGTGGGTGCGCTACGGCACTAAGAAAAAGAAGTCGTCTAAGAGATCACCCAGGAAACCGAGCGTCTCTTCGCCTCTTGCTTCGCCAGGCGCATCTTCGGACAGAGTCTCTCTGCCGCCTTCCCCTACCCAGAGTAGGGGACGAGGTAAGTCAGTTGCGGGGAAGAAGCCTGTGGCTCTTCCCCAGGAGTCTGAATTACAAGATAGTGGGTTGTGTCGTCGATCCAGGCAAGTGAGGGGCCTGAGGGAGGGACGTGAGTGTGTTCGGGGAACGGAATCCTGGTGCAAGCAGGGCCCGTCTCGTCGGACGATCCTATGTGGGGGAAAACTGTTGCAGCCTCTTGGGCATGTTTTTCAGGTGCGTCCGCAGCCGAGGGTGCCGCCGAGAAGGAAGACTCGCCGCCGTCAGACTCCCAGGCGTGGGCGCCTCCGAAGACGCACTTCAGATCACCCTTGAGGATGGAAGAGGAGTTCAAGACCTGGTTCCCCAGCGAGGAGCTCCCCCTCTCCCCTTCAGCGCCTTCAGCTACGTTCCCGTCCGTTTTCCTGGAGCCTTCATCACCGAACGAGCGACGTGTGGACCCACCAGCAACGCGGCGCGACTCAGGCCCTTCGGTGAGGGCCTACAAGTCTTCGGGCTCCTCGGTCGAGGCCTACTCATGCTCCTCGGAAGACGGAGCCCCGAGGGACCATAGAAGACGACGGGATAGGCCCCGTAGGAGACAGTCACGCTCACGGTCCCATTCCAGATCTCGCCACGTGGGGAGGCGCTCTAGATCCCCCAGGAGGAAGTATAGGAGAAGTGGCTTCCCGGGGGAGGAATGGGTGCGGGTCGTCATTCCACGTAGCCAACTCCTAGAAGCGTCGGTAGTTCCGGGCACCTCGGGCTGGCTCCCAAGGGCTCACTCACCAGTAAGATACGTCCCCAGCAGGTACGATTGACAGAGGGAGTCGTCTCTTCAGACCCCAGGGGACAGGCATAAGCCCGCGAAGGTTCCGACTCCATCCGCCCAGCTGAGAGAGTCGCCCCTTCGGTCTGGCAGCCGCGTCTCGGCCTCCAAATCAACAACGAGTCGTCTGGAACGAGAAAGACACCTCCCTTCTACAAGCAAGCCCGCAGATCACTGGACCTCCATAAGCAGAGATAAGTCCAGGACGGAGGCCTCTGTCCCAACAGCGATGCCCGTCCTACACCCTGAACCGATGAGACTGGACCGCTCCAGGAAGATACCTCCTCCCTGTACGGCGCCCTCCGTCGGAGATCCTCCGTCACAAGCAGCGGAGCGTCCTACGGAGAATATAGATGACGGCGTAGAAGGTTCGGCAGCGGAAGTTTCAGCTTACAGGAGAGTGATAGGCCTCATTAGGCGTCACCACAGGCTGGATGAACCTGAGCCCTCCTCTGACGAAGTCTGGCTCTCGAGCCTCAGCAGGCTGGTAGATGCGCCTGTGCAACAGAGACCGTCACTAGCCCTTCCTTTGGCTAGGGATGTTAGGCTGGGTATGGCTCACGTTGACAGGATCGTGGCCAACCACGCAGAAGCTCCCAAGAGTCAGAGGGCCTCCAAACTTCTCCAAGGCCTAAAGACCCAGAGCTGTTTCTACCTTCCCAAAGGACACCGCGCTGGTCCCTGTACAGTGGAGCCGGTTTTCAGTCCTCGTACGATCTCGCAGTCCCGGAGAACCAGGCCTTGCTGAAGGAGCTGATTAGCTCGGGAGGTAAGGCCCTAAAGTTCCTCTTTTACCAGTCCATCGCCCAGGCCGCCAATTGGATACTGCGGAAGAGGGACACTGTGCTCAACAAGCTCGTCAGGAGGCTCCCGGACAGAGAACCGAGGTCCCTGAGGAACCTACCTCTGTGGGACGACTCAGTGTTCCCCCTAAAGGCAGTGGAGGAGACGGTAGAGAGGGTCAGGAAGCTAAAGGATGCGGGAGAACCCAGACCCCCTCCAGCGAGAAGACCTGCCCATAGAAGGGCACCCTCCGACGTCTCTCTCCCTCCTCGCGCCTCACCTAGCCAGCCCAGGAGAGACGCCCCTACTACGGCCTGGCCTCAGCCTTCGCAGCCCCCCCGTAGAGGAACACCTGCTGCGCAGTCAACCTTCAGGCCTTCTTATTCAGCCGCCAGAAGAGGTCGTTCAGGCCGCGCCTCTCGAAGGAGGTAGGCAGAGAGGCCCCCTACTCCTGCCGAAGCCTCAGGTGGGGGGATGCCTCAAACGTTCTTGGCAAGCATGGCGGGACCACGTAGCAGATCCGTGGACCGTAGCAGTTCTGAAAGAAGGGTACAGGTTGCCCTTTCTGGTGGACCCCCCACCTCTGATACCAGATCGGCAGGCAGAGTGGTTGGCACCTAAAGACCCCTTGAGAAGGACAGCCCTACAAGAAGAGGTCTCTGCGATGCTGGCGAAAGGGGCAGCAGAACCAGTCAAGAACCCGGGTCCAGGATTCTACAGCAGACTCTTCCTGGTTGAGAAAGCGACAGGGGGCTGGAGACCAGTCATAGACCTCTCAGCCCTCAACAGGTTTGTGTGCAAGACCGTCTTCAAGATGGACACTCGGAAGTCGGTCCTAGCGGCCTTGAGGGAGGGGGACTTCATGATGGCCATAGACCTCAAGGACGCATACTTCCAAATCCCTGTTCACCCCTCCAGCAGGAAGTACCTAAGGGTAAAATGGGGTACTCAAGCGTTGCAGTTCAAGACCCTCTGCTTCGGTCTGTCCACAGCCCCTCAGGTCTTCACGAGGGTCTTCGCAACAGTCTCAGCCTGGGCACACGAACAGGGCATCCGCCTGATTCGGTATCTGGATGACTGGTTGTTGTTTTCAGCTTCAGGGGAAGTACTGATGGAGCAAGGCGCGAAACTCTTGTAGTTCTGCAACGTCCTGGGTATCATCATCAACCTGGAGAAGTCCCAACTGATACCCTCCACTAGGATGAACTACCTCGGAATGGTTCTGGACTCCCGGTTGGCGAGAGCTTTCCCTTCCGCGGAGAGACTGGACAACTTGGACCAGATCCTCAGCCCAGGAGAGCCAAGGACTGGCAAAGACTGATAGGCCACCTCGTGTCGTTGGAGAAGCTAGTCCCCCAGGGGAGGCTCAAACTCAGGGGAGTACAATGGAACCTGAAGGAGATCTGGAACCAGAGAGACTCCCCCCACAAGGTGGTCCCGGTGTTCCCGGAGACGAAGGAAGTCCTAGAGTGGTGGCTCGCCAGATCGAACACCCTCAAGGGAATGCCCTTCGCAGCCAACCCTCTGGAGATGCTTCTGTTCACGGACGCATCCAAGGAGGGGTGGGGTGCCCATCTCCTTGACAAGACAGCAAGAGGAAGTTGGACGGACGAAGAGAAGAACCGGCACATAAATGTGCTAGAAATGAGGGCAGTGCAAAGAGCGTGCCTAGAGTTCGTCCATCGGCTCCAGGGAAACACCGTGACATTGATGTGCGACAACGCCATGGTGGTGGCCTACATAAAGAAGCAAGGAGGACTAAAATCGAAGGAGCTGTGCGACCTCACGATGGAACTGCTGGAATGGGCCAAAGTGGAACAGATCAAGATCTCAGCAAGATTCATTCCAGGGAAAAGAAACGTCCTGGCCGACGGCCTCAGCAGAATGGGTTAAGTGGTAGGGTCCGAGTGGTCCTTGCACCCGGAAGTGGCCAAGACCCTCATTCAGAAATGGGGCTCGCCATTGTTAGATCTCTTCGCAACGAGACTGAACGCGCAGCTCCCCGTGTTTTGTTCTCCTGTGCCAGATCCAGAGGCGGCGTTCGAGGACGCCTTCCAGCACCCTTGGGACAACCTCGACGTTTACGCCTTCCCTCCCGTCGGGATGCTCAGGCAAGTCCTCAATAGGGTGAGGCGAGCGAACAACCTGTGGATGACTTTGGTAGCGCCCTGGTGGCCGGAGAGAGAGTGGTTCGCAGATCTAAAGGAACTGGCGTGCCTTCCACCTTGGCCCCTTCCGGACAGACCAGACCTTCTCCGGCAGCCGCACTTTCAAAGGTTCCACGAAAACCCTCCGTCCCTCTGCCTTCACGCATAGAGGTTATCGAGCATCTTCTGAGGAAAGAAGGATATTCGTCGAGAACGGCAGCAAGGATGTCAGGGTACCTGAGGCGTTCGTCAGCCGCCGTATACCAGGCAAAATGGGCTACTTTCACTAAGTGGTGTGTCTCGAGGAACATCAAACCATTGAGGGCCTCCATTCCAGAGATAGCAGACTTCCTGGTCTATCTCAGGGACGAGGTAAACATGTCCATCCCAGCCATCAAAGGAGTCCGGGCTGCCCTGGGCCAAGTCTTCCTCCTGAAGGGCATCGACCTGGGTGCCTCCAGACATATCTCGATGCTCATCAGGAGCTTCGAACAATCGTGCCCCCTCAAGCCGTTAGGGTGCCCCAGTGGGACGTGGCCAGAGTCCTGAAGATGCTGTCAGAACCTCCCTTCGAACCCCTAAAGGACATCTTGGACAAGGAACTCACCCTCAAGACAGTTTTCCTGTTAGCTCTGGCATCAGCAAAACGGGTAGGGGAGATTCACGGACTGTCGTACGAGGTGTCACACTCTAAGGGCTGGCGTGAAGCTACCTTTAAGTTCGTACCATCCTTCGTGGCCAAGACTCAGAATCCAGCTGTTTTGGATCCCAAGTTTGAAGGGTTCTCAGTGCTGGCAATCCCTCGTTTGGGCAACTCGAGGGACTTGCTGCTGTGCCCTGTCAGGGCAGTACGGAAGTACTTAGAGAGGACAGCCAGGCTTTGACCCGAGATCAAGAGTCTGTTCGTCTCCTCGGGACTAGTGAAGAAGCCAGTCTCCATGAATACAATCTCCTTCTGGCTATGGCAGGTGATCGTCAGGGCCTACAGTAGTGCAGGGGCCCTCTTCCAGGGAAGCCCAGACCCCACGACATTAGGGGTCTAAGTACTTCATTGGCTTTTGAGAAAAACATGGCAGTGGGCCAAATCCTGAGGGCAGGTACATGGTCTAGCCAGTCGACCTTTACGGCTCACTACTTGAAGGACTACTCGATTAAGTCCCTGGACGGGTTCTCGCTCGGTCCCGTCATTTCCGCGCTCAAAACGGTTTAAAGGTGTAGCCCCAGTGATAACCGCGGGTAGTAAGTCCAAGGGACACAGGTCCCTTCCTTCCCCCCCTTGTTCTTCCTTCCCCTATTCCCTTACCGGAAATGACTCCAGTAGCCCCCTAAAACTGCCATGGGATACACTATCATTGGAAGGACGAGTCTCTTAGGATTTCTTGCAGAGGTGAGTTACTTAGACACTAAGATGGTTTTTTGCGTAGTTTTCCCTATTTTCTCGTGTTTTCCTTGGGGTCAGCAGAACCTAGTCTCCTATCTAGGTTCATCTTCTTTACTCGTCACGGTCTCTAGGTCCTGAAGGACACTCCCACCTCCTAAAGTATAAGTCTCCTAAGAAAGTAGTTCGAGGTAAGTACTCCGTGTTGGAACAAATCACAAATTTTAAGTAATTTGTATTTTTCCTAACAGTACTTACCTCGAACTACTTTCGGGTAATGGCCCGCCCATCCTACCCCAAGTGCCTTGCTGGACTTCATAGAAACCTAAGTTGTCAAGAACTTACTGGGGATCGAGACCTGAGCAAGCATGCTCTCTGACCCGGGGTCACCTCGTGGTGCGTATCACTCTGCCAGAGGTTACCTCGCATAGAAAACGGGAGTAGGGTAAACTACACAAAATTCTGGTCGGTTGGGAGGAGATCCCAGATACTCCTAAGAAAGTAGTTCGAGGTAAGTACTGTTAGGAAAATACAAATTACTTGAAATTTGTGATTTTCTCCATTGCACTGTGAATACAGTATATCCTGATTAAGTATCTCTCTGAAGCCGGTATGAGTCTTATCAATATTAGTCCAGTTGGTATTTTGTTAACCACCGGGAATAGTTGATGTGGCTTGTGGCAAATAACAGGTCAATGATCAGTGTCAATGTAAGATAAAGAGCTCGATGTTATTTGTCCGGATAGCTCTTTTAAGTTGGTGAAGTATGTTAATTTACTCCACATACATCATCCAGACCTTTGCAATGTATCCATGAACTCCTGATACAGTTGCCTTGGTGAATTCAGAATACTCTTTCGAACACATCCTAAAAAGATCTGTACTGATCACCAGCTCAAGCCCATGTTCTCCTGAATTAGTATTTTCTCTCACAGTAGATAGGAGGGTATGAAGCTCTTCTCTGTTATCACATGTTTCTAGAAAGGCCTTGAAATGCAGGCTTTTGAAGCAAGGCCAAGTAGAGGATGGAGCTTCTTGTATCAGTTGAAGTGTTTTCCTGTGAGGAACCCAATCAAAGAACCTGGTGCAAGGACCCAAGTCTCTATTAGCATGCTAGGTCCTACTGATTCTGCTATGAGTTTTCCAAGGGGCTTGAGAAATGCCATCTTTATCTGGAAAGCACCCATCATGATGAAAACATTATCAAATGTTGGAGATTCTGTAGCCTGGATTTGCATGGCTGGTCTTGCTGCTGCAAGGTCATGTGTAACCAGTCTATACTCTTGGTTGCATTCTTCAGCACACTTCTGGGTTGTTCAAAGGTTTTTTTGCACTACCGAAAAGCTGGTGCTCATTAAGGTTTGGCATATATCTCACTTCATGTTTTGGTAGCTGTTCCTTGTAGAAGATGACATTGAAGCCAACCCACATGGGAAGAACATCAGTCTCAAATGCATGGCTCATCCTCCACATGAGGTCCAGATATCTTGCAGTGATTGCAGTATTAGGTAGGATAAAAATGGATGCGTTTTTATAGGTAAAGGTAGCAATTTTAGGGACACCAAAATAGAGGGCAAGAGATGTGTGTGAGACAGTGATAGACCTCTTCGTGACAGCTTTCTTTGCTCTTGGTGTTCCCTCTCTAACTTGTGTTGGTGTTCATTACTCTGTTGACTATTTGGATGATCTCCTGGCAAATTTTGATACAGAATCCCCATTGTATCATGCAGTGTATAGCTCCTGAACAACGTGTGTGTCATCTCATCAAAGTTGTTAAATGCGAGTCCTATTAGAGCCTCTGCCAAAGTGTCCTCAGTGCAAGCTTCTTTCCTCTCTTGGATGGCTTCAGCAGTTGATGTTTCGAGTTCCTCCAAGCATGAATAGTTGAAACAGTGCCCAAACCTATTCAGAACTTCAACAAGCTTCTTACTACCTGTGATAGATCTTATAGCCATACCTAAAGTTAAATGTTTTGCTAGTTTTGTACGACCTCTTTGAACAACAAACAATGCATCCTGACTTAAGGAATCAATATGACATCTAATTTGTTTTCGACATTGGTCAGATATGTTACCTGTGTACAGAACTTTGAAGAAGTTTACCATGGGGTGGGGTAAAATTGTATCCCCGTGTCTGTTTCATTCAGTGTTGAATTATCTTTTACATTTTTTTCGTAGAATTTAACAGCTGCTTTTGTAATTTTTCAATATTTAACTTAGCCGGTGATTATAATAGCTGCAACTCTGTTGCTCGACAGAAAACTCTAAGGTAAAATTCGCCAGCGATCGCTACACAGGTTGCGGGTGTGCCCAACAGCGCCATCTGTCGTCCAGATACCCAGTACTCAATGTAAACAAAGAACTCAATTTTCTCTCTGTCGTGCTCCCGACAAGACGTGCTTATTCGCTGTTGCTAAACTGGATTTGTTTTCACAACTAATTGGTGAAGTACACTATTCTAGTTTTGAGCTTTCGCTATGCAGGTGTTTTATCTTCATCTTAAATCTTGAACTCGTTTTGGATAGATTTAATTATGGTGACAAAGAGAGTATGGACTTTCTTTCACTTTTAAATGGCCGACCCTTCCCTTAGCGGAAGTGTGTTTAGGCTTTTAGTAATTATATCACGTTATAGATTTTCCTCTATATATTTTATATCTCTCCGCCTTTATTAGGCCTCTTCGATTAACTTTCCATTTATTATAAACATATAAAAATAATTTTAATGTTTTGTTTATATAGACCTTTCCTGAGAGTAGGCGGTCCTAACTTGGAAACCGAAGTTAATCAATGTTGAGCCCTTTATATCGTAATTAGCTTTTAAAGAGCTAAGGATTTAAAACTTTTTAAATGTAATATTTTATGAAAGAATTTCTTTGATAGTCTTCGTACTGTTTTCAAAGATGAACTAACGTTTAGTTTATTTATGCTACGCAGTTGTTGACGTTCAGGACGTTCAACATGCGCTCTATCGTTACGATAGAGAGAGAGTGTATCACGGTTTCACTTTGCAGTAAGAGTAAATAGATTCTGACGTTTTGTTCATTCTTTCTTAGCTTAAATGTTTTAAATTCTATTTTAAAGGAACTTTTTATTTGAAAAACCTTTCAGTTTTTTCCTTTAGTCAAATAACATGTTTTTTTGACGAAATATAATTGGGCTCTTCTCTTAGGTGCGAAATCAAGAGAGAAAGAGAGAGAGAGATAGAGACGGAGGGAGAGAGAGGAGAGAAAACGTTCCGTTCAAGCGGGTAACGTTGTTCTCGTGTTACTCTCGTCCCTAGTCGCTGTACGGGGAGGAAGGATAAAACGTTTTAGTTTTTTATTCTCGTCCCCAGGGTATGTGCGGTGAGAGATTGAAAACGTAGTTATATGAACTAGTGTTTAGTCTCTTTCCCAGCCACTGATTTTTCTTTTTATCTTTAAATATGTTTTCTGTTTTTTGCTGGTATTAATGAGCTTGCATTATACGACTGATTTCGCAATTACTACCTTTTAATGAAGGGTAGAATTGCGTGTTTCAGGTAGAAATCAGTAAAAATTTCAGTGAAATAAGTGCAAAACAGAAAATCGAAGTGATAAAGTGATATGCGCAAAGTGTTACAGTGTTGCGTCCGAGGGTTCGTCTGTTCGTGCCTGTCGTTCACCTAGTCCGGGACCTCTTACATGCTCCCAAGCCCAGGGGAGAAGTAATGTCAAACGACTTATGGGTTCGAGAGGCCTTGACCAACGAACAGACGTTTTTCCCTCTATGGTATCGGGTGTATCTTACCAAGATCTCCCCTACCATAAGACAAGAGAGACGTTGTTTCTCCTCGTCATCCGAAGGCTTTTCGCATAAGAAACCTGTCACAAGGTTTCGAAGCCCTTAAGCGAAAGTCAGTCCTTTCAAGACAGGTCCAGCGTCCTGGTTACAACCATTAGGACAGCTCTGACCCTATGCAGTCATCGGATAACTGCTCGCCGCCTAACAAAAGCGTAACACAGACTCCGAGAGTCTTTTTTTGTAGGCAAAGTGTTGCGGTCACAGACGATACCCTCGTCTCTTACCACAACCATTTCCGTTGATCCTTAATGGGTTGTATGGCAAGACATGCAGTATATACTTGCCTCCCTTATGGAAGACTATTCTGCCGATTAGTCCGTTGAGTCTAGCCGTTTATCTCATCGATATCCTGGCTTTCAGCCAACCTAACGTTCCTTTGTGCTTACTGTTGACGTTGGCGTAGCTTAGTCACGTCAGTCAGGTTGTTTAGAACCACACTCGATGCGGTCTCGTGTGGTTTTTCAGCCGCATTTGGACGTTAGGCCACTTGCTGAGGCTCCTGTTGACGTTCAAGACGTTCACCAACAATCGGAGTTGACTTGTTTTGACGCTGTGCGTCAACCTCCGCATTCTAGAGTTGTTTTGACTGCTCAGTCTAGGCAGTCAAAGCAGTCTCGAGTGGACGCTGTGCGTCCTCACACACCTGTTGTGGTTGACAGTTCAGTTGTTGACAGTTCACAGACTGTCAAGCAGTTACATGACGTTGCGTTCTGGTCCGCTACTAATGCACCAGTGAGTGTGGACTCTGCTTGTAAAGCATTGCCACCACGGTAGGTCTCTCCCTTGCTTGAGACTCAGCTTTTATCGGACAAGGTTCCTGTAGATGAGGAAGTTGCTGTTCCCCCTCCTACTGATATTCCCTTGAGGACTCTGTCAGATGGAGAGGAGCCTAAAGCTGCTTAGCCTCCTATGGACTTTGATTAAATCATGATGATTTTTTTAAGGATCTTTGTCCGGATCTTTTTGTAACTGCTGCTCCTCGTTCGCCTAAACGTCAGAGCTTACACTAGGCCTAGCTACTTCGAAGCCGTTGTTTTTAAGCTAGTGCTCTCTCGCTCTCCTAGAGAGCTTTACGTTGGCTAGGCGACTGGTTTTTCACCAGGAGGAGTTTGGGGGATACAGCCTTTGCTTTCCCTTCTTTTAAACTGGTTTATAGAGCGAGAGTCTGATATGACACGAGAGAAGTTCTCGGCTTGGGAGTTCATGCCTCTGCCCAGATAGACTTCTCAATTCTCGTAGACTCTCCCTGGCGCCTGGCCAGGAGACGCTCCAAGTTGTTTACAGGTCAACTTCACAGCTGTTTTCGAGCCTTTGAAGTTTTGCTGTACAATTATGTCACGCATAACAAGGCTTTCAGGGATGGTAAACGGTACCGCCTCAGTCGCTAACCCCGTCTGTTGCCACACCTGCTCCCGTAGACCCTAAATGGGCTTTGCTGCAAGACATGCAGTCCAAGCTTGCGTCCTTGATAGAGGACTTTAATGCGGAGAAGGTTGCTACCGAACCTTCTGGCCAACAACCTTCCAACCGGTCGGTTGTGCGCCCTGTTGACGCTGAGGTAACCTACTCGCGTCTGCCAGTTGAGGTGGTTCCTCCACCGATGCGACCCAGTGTGGGTTGCCAGCCGCACGTTGACGTTAAGCGACGCTCGGAGGTGGTTGTTGACGTTCAGGACGTTCAACAACCAGCAGAGGTGACTTGTTTTGACGCAGTGTGTCAACCTCAGCAACCCGGTAGGGTGTTGACTGCACAACCCAGACGGTCTAGACAGTCTCGGGTTGACGCTGTGCTTCCTCGCGCACCCATGGTTGTTGACAGTTCACAGACTGTGCAGCAGTTCCATGATATTGCGTCCGGCTCCGTCACGCATCCACCAGTGCGACCGGACTCAGCGAGCCAGACGTTGCCCACTCCGTTGCCGTTTCCTCATCAGTTTTCGGATGAGGAACCCTCTGATGAGGACGTTGCTGAACAACAAGACGATCAGCCCCCAGAATAGATCAAGCCCTGCTATCCATCCAGAAGATGCTGAAGAAGGAACGCTGCTCAGTCAGGCTGTGGATGAGTCTGGTAGGGACGCTGTCATCCGTGGAACAATTTGTGTCACTAGGAAGACTACACCTCCGTCCTCTTCAATACCATCTAGCTTTTCACTGGAAAAAGGACAAGACGCTAGAAGCGGTCTCGATCCCGGTTTCCGAAAAGATAAAGTCTTGTCTGACTTGGTGGAAGGACAATATCAACCTAAGAGAGGGTCTTCCCCTGGCTGTTCAGACTCCCAACCACGTTCTCTTCTCGGACGCATCGGACGTGGGCTGGGGCGCGACACTAGACGGTCGGGAATGCTCAGGACTGTGGAACTCGAGTCAGAGGAGCATGCATATCAACTGCAAGGAGCTGTTGGCAGTACATCTGGCCTTGAAAAGCTTCAAGTCTCTCCTTCGAGGCAAAGTGGTGGAAGTTAACTCGGACATCACCACGGCCTTGGCGTACATCTCCAAACAAGGAGGTACCCACTCACTGACGTTGTACGAGATCACAAGGGACCTGCTCATCTGGTCAAAAGGTCAAGACATCTCCCTAGTAACGAGGTTCATCCAAGGCGACTTGAACGTCATAGCAGATTGTCTCAGTCGGAAAGGGCAAGTAATTCCAACCGAATGGACCCTCCACAAGGATGTGTGCAAGAGACTTTGGGCCACTTGGGGTAAAACCATCCATAGATCTCTTTGCAACCTCGCTGACCAAGAGGCTTCCAATCTATTGCTCTCCAGTCCCGGACCCAGCAGCAATACATATAGATGCTTTCCTCCTAGATTGGTCACATCTGGATCTCTACGCATTCCCACCGTTCAAGATTGTCAACAAGGTACTGCAGAAGTTCGCCTCTCACGAAGGGACAAGGTTGACGTTAGTTGCTTCCCTCTGGCCCGCGAGAGAATGGTTCACCGAGATACTTCGATGGTTAGAAGACGTTCCCAGTAGTCTTCCTCTAAGGGTAGACCTTCTACGTCAGCCACACGTAAAGAAGGTACTCCAAAGCCTCCACGCTCTTCGTCTGACTGCCTTCAGACTATCGAAAGACTCTCGAGAGCTAGAGGCTTTTCGAAGGAAGCAGCCAGTGCGATTGCTAGAGCAAGGAGAGCTTCTTCCATTAGAGTCTACCAATCGAAGTGGGAAGTCTTCCGAGACTGGTGCAAGTCAGTTTCTGTATCCTCGACCAGTACCTCTGTAGCTCAAATAGCTGTTTTTCTCTTATACCTGAGAAAAGGACGATCCCTTTCAGCTCCCACTATCAAGGGCTACAGAAGCATGTTGGCATCGGTCTTCCGGCATAGAGGCTTAGATCTTTCCAAACATAAAGATCTGCAAGACCTCCTTAAGTCTTTTGAGACCACCAAGGAGCGTCGTTTGGCTACCCCTGGATGGAATTTAGACGTGGTACTAAGATTCTTCATATCAGACAGGTTGGAGCCGTTACAATCAGCCTCCCTGAAAGATCTCACTCTTAAGACTCTTTTCCTGGTATGCTTAGCCTCGGCTAAAAGAGTCAGTGAGATTCATGCCTTCAGCAAGAACATAGGATTTTCGTCAGAAAAAGCCACTTGTTCGCTACAACTTGGTTTTCTAGCCAAAAATGAGCTGCCTTCTCGGCCTTGGCCTAAATCTTTCGATATCCCCAGCTTATCGGAGATCGTAGGCAATGAACTAGAAAGAGTCTTATGCCCTGTTAGAGCTCTTAAGTTCTATTTAAAGCGTACTAAACCTTTACAAGGCCAATCTGAAGCTTTATGGTGTTCAGTTAAGAAACCATCCTTGCCTTTGTCAAAGAATGCTTGGTCAGACTTTATCAGATTGTTAATACGAGAAGCTCATTCACATCTGAGTGAGGAAGACCGAACTTTGCTTAAGGTGAAGACGCACGAAGTTAGAGCTGTAACAACTTCCGTGGCCTTTAAGCAAAATATATCTCTGCAAAGTATAATGGACGCAACCTATTGGAGAAGCAAGTCAGTGTTCGCGTCATTTTACTTGAAAGATGTCCAGTCTCTTTACAAGAACTGCTACACACTGGGACCATTCGTAGCAGCGAGTGCAGTAGTGGGTGAGGGCTCAACCACTACAATTCCCTAATTCCATAACCTTTTTAATCTTTCTCTTGAAATGTTTTTATTGTTGTTTTTGGGTTGTCCGGAAGGCTAAGAAGCCTTTCGCATCCTGGTTGATTTGGCGGGTGGTCAAAGTCATTTCTTGAGAAGCGCCTAGATTAGGGGTTTTGATGAGGTCCTGTTGTATGGGTTGCAACCCTTGATACTTCAGATCCTAGGGGTCGATCAGCATCCTAAGAGGATCGCGAGGCTCCGTAAGGAAGACGTACTTAAAAAGGCAGAGTAATTGTTCAAGTTGACTTCCTTACCAGGTACCTATTTATTTTGTTTTTGTTATTTTGATAACTTCTAAAATGAAATAAAAATTCTTAGCTCATAATAATGTAAACATATTTTGCTGGTCTCTACCCACCCCCCTGGGTGTGAATCAGCTATTATAATCACCGGCTAAGTTAAGTATTGAAAAATGTTATTTTTATAATAAAATAAATTTTTGAATATACTTACCCGGTGATTATAAATTAAAGGACCCTCCCTTCCTCCCCAATAGAGACGCAGTGGGACGAGGAGAAAATTGAGTTCTTTGTTTACATTGAGTACTGGGTATCTGGACGACAGATGGCGCTGTTGGGCACACCCGCAACCTGTGTAGCGATCGCTGGCGAATTTTACCTTAGAGTTTTCTGTCGAGCAACAGAGTTGCAGCTATTATAATCACCGGGTAAGTATATTCAAAAATTTATTTTATTATAAAAATAACATATTACAGCTGCTTGGTTGAAGAGGCATTCCTTAGACTGTGTAGTCATAAGCAACGCGTACGGAATCATCAGCAATTACAGAGTTGTAAAGAATGCTAACTAATTTCTTACCTACCGGACTCTGGACCTTGATTTAGAATCCAATCTTATTTTTTAGGTTTCACAACAAACTATGCCTTTGCATAGGAGACTCTTCAGCAGACGAACAAAAGTTCAAATAACGATCATATACGGGTGTCAACAGTTCTACACGTTTGTCAGCAATTTCAAACTTCTCGACATATTCATGGATCTTTCTAACAGAAATGGTGGTCTTTTTCTGTGGAATCTCATCTTTTTTCTGTTCAGTACTTGAAGTTTTATTGGCTGCAAGCAAGAATGCACTTTTGCATGAATGATGATACTGTACTTAGCTTCTTTTGCCACCAGGTTTTAGATATTAAACTTAGCTGGTGAATATATAAATAGCTGACGTCTCCGACGGTCGACAGATTCCAAAAACTCGCGAGCGATCGCCATGAAGGTTGTCGGATGTGCCCACCAGCGCCGACTATCGGCCAGATACCGCATATACTTCTCAACCAAACCAGTTCTTCTCTGTCGGTGTTACAGACAACACTGGTTCCGCTCGCGCTTGACCTCAAGTTTTCTACCGAATTGGTGAAGTACTGTACTTGGTTTTGGTTTCATTGCTTTCGCTGTGTTGGTTTTTTGCTTCAATAAAACTCTTGAAACCCTTTTTTGATTTTGTTGATGAACTTGGCTTCCCTTTGGATTTTCTTTGGATTTTCATAATGGCTGACCCTTCTCCTGTCTATCGTAAATGTGCGAAAGACTGTAACAAACGTCTTCCGAAAGCTTCTATCGATCCTCATACTGTTTGTGCTAATTGCCGGGGTAAATCCTGCCAATTAGGAGATCGGTGTGAGGAATGTGTGGTTTTATCGGAATTCGAGTGGTTGGAGTATGAGAAATATACTCGGAAACTTGAAAGAGATAGGGTGAGGAGAAGCTCTTCTAGATCTTTAGATTTTTCCTCTTCCCATGCCCCTGAACCTAATCCTTCCCCTGTAGTGGTAGTTTCTGAACCCCCTATTGGCACTCATGAACCTTCAATGCGTGATATGTTATTGGCTATTCAAGCGTTGGGGGAGAAGGTCGAAACCTTGGCATCGGACAGAAACCAGCTTATGTCCGACGTTAAGCTTTTAAAGAGTCAAAGTGGTAAAGTGGAAAGTCAAAGTGGTAAAGTGGAAAGTGCGACTAATGTATTTAGTGTTGCGACGGAGGGTTCATCTGTTCGTGCTTGTCGCTTACCTAGTCCGAGACCTCTTTCAAGCTCCCCTGCACCAGGGAGAAGGAATGTCGTAGGACTTAAGGGAGTGAGAGGTGTAAACCAACGTACAGACGTTCCCTCAAAGGTATCAGACGTTGCTCCTCAAGCACGTCCTTACCATAAGACGGGAGAAACTAAATTCTCCTCGTCTTCCGATGATTTGCCTCATAAGAAACCATGGCGTAAGGTTTCAAGACCCTTAAAACGCAAGTCAGTCCCTTCAGGACAGGTCCAGCGTCCTGGCTGTAGTCATTGGGACAGCTCTGACCGTATTCAGTCATCGGATGGCTGTTCGCCTGTTAAGCGTAAACGTGACGCTGAGTCCGAGGGTCTCGTTCGGTGCGATGATTTGCATGCACAGACGTTGCCGACGTCACGGCCCGTTTTGACTCCCGTTGACCCGAAGTGGAGTGTCTTACAAGACATGCAGTTGAAACTTTCATCCTTAATGGAGGTTTATGAGCATGACCAGGTTCGTAAAGATCCTTTGCTTGCGGTTCGCCAGTCCGACAAGCGTGACTCAGGTCTTCAACCGCCTAAGCGAGATTTGTCTCGTCATTTTGACTTTAGCGCTAATGTTATCGGTGCTGTTAAACGTGACTCCGATCGTGTTCCTTGTCAGTCACGTCAGTTACGTGACGTGGAACGTCATTTTCCGCAGACTCATGGTGACGTTCAGCAACAATCACCGCAGTCTCGACGTGACGTTCGTCGGCCGACTCCGTTGTCCCGACGTGACGTCGAACGTCAGTCGCCACGGTCGGGTGTTGTTTTTCAACCTCAAGTCCTGCAGTCTGTGCAGTCCCGACGTGATGTCGAACGTCAGTCGACACAGTCTGTTGTTGTTTGTCAGCCTCAAGACTTTCAGTCTTTGCAGTCTCGACGTGACGTCGTTACTTCTGCTTTTGCTGCGGCCCCGTCGCATGCTTCTCCGTGTCGCGAGACTTTGCCGTTGTCGGATGATGTTCCTTCGGATGAGGAAGTTGTTGATCCCCTTCCTGCTGATGTTCCTTTGGGGACTCTTTCGGATGGAGAGGAGCCTAGGGTTGCTCAGCGATCCCTTGACTTTAAGAAGATAATGCTTATCTTTAAGGATCTGTTTCCCGATCATTTTGTTTCTGCTGCTCCTCGTTCACCTCCATCTGAGTTCACGCTGGGCCTGACTTCTTCGACTCCGTCGTTCACGAAGTTGGTGCTCTCTCGCTCTTCTAAGAGAGCTTTGCGTTTGTTGGGAGACTGGTTAATGTCAAGGAGGAATTTGGGGAAGTCCTCTTTTGCCTTTCCCCCTTTCAAATTGGCTTCTCGTGCGAGCGTCTGGTATGACACGGGAGAAGTTCTCGGCTTGGGGGTGCCTGCCTCTGCCCAGGGACACTTCTCAAGCCTTGTAGACTCTCCTCGTCGTCTGGCCATGAGACGCTCGAAGGTTTGCTGGTCCTCTACAGATCTGGATCATCTCCTTAAAGGAATTTTCCGTGCCTTCGAGGTTTTCAATTTTTTGGATTGGTCCCTGGGAGCCTTGAGTAGGAAGGTCTCGTCAGCGGACCGGGATGTCTCTATTCAGATAATGTCGTGCATGGACAAGGCAATAAGGGATGGCTCTAATGAACTTGCTGCTACATTCACAGCAGGGGTTCTTAAGAAGAGAGAGACTCTGTGTTCTTTTCTGTCTGCAGGGGTCACTCCTTGTCAGAGGTCAGAACTTCTCTTTGCGCCCTTGTCTTCTGCCTTGTTCCCTCAACAGCTTATTAGAGATATCGCGGCGTCTCTTGTACAGAAGGACACTCATGATTTAATGGCCACGTCTGCTCGTAAGGCTGTACCTTCGTCTTCTCATGTCAGCAGACCTAAATTTGACACGCCAGCGGCAAGGTTTATCCCGCCTTTTCGTGGCAGAGCTCCCAGTAGGGGAAGCTCTCGTGCCGATAGCAAGCGAGGCAAGAAGAGAGGATCTAAATCCTCCCGTGGCAGAGTCTGACTGCCCACGTCCTCAGACAGCAGTAGGTGCCAGATTGACCAACTTCTGGCAGGTCTGGGAGAAGAGGGGTGCAGACCGGGAGTCTGTTTTGTTGCTGAAGGAGGGTTACAAAATTCCTTTTGTACTCAGACCTCCTCTGGTAAAAGTTCCGATAGACCTCTCTCCCAGGTATCGAGAGGAGACAAAGAGACAGGCGTTACATCTTCAGGTGTCTCTGTTGTTAGAAAAGGGGGCGGTGGTGAAAGTCTCGGACCTTCAATCCCCAGGTTTTTACAACCGTCTCTTCCTGGTTCCGAAGAACACAGGAGGTTGGAGGCCAGTGCTGGATGTCAGTGCTCTCAACGTGTTTGTTGTAAAAACTAAGTTCACGATGGAGACCACCAAATCCGTTTTGGCAGCAGTCAGAGAGGGCGACTGGATGGTCTCTCTCGACTTGCAGGATGCGTACTTCCACATTCCGATACATCCAGACTCTCAACATTATCTGAGGTTTGTGTACAGGAATGTGGTGTATCAATTCTGAGCACTGTGCTTCGGCCTCAGCCCTGCTCCTCTTGTTTTTACGAGGCTCATGCGAAATGTAGCGAAGTTCCTACATTTATCGGGGATCAGAGCCTCCCTGTATTTGGACGACTGGTTACTCAGAGCGTCGTCCCGTCATCGCTGTCTGCAGGACCTACAGTGGACTTTGGATCTTGCGAAAGAGTTGGGCCTCTTGGTGAACATGGAGAAGTCACAACTAACTCCCTCCCAGACGATTCTCTATTTGGGGATGGAGATACAGAGTCTAGTTTTTCGGGCTTTTCCGTCTGCCAACAGGATCGAACAGGCTTTGCTCAAAGTCCGTCTCGTGCAAGAGAAAAACCGTTGCTCTGTGAGAGACTGGATGAGCCTCCTGGGGACGCTTTCATCTCTGGAACAGTTTATCTCTCTAGGGAGACTCAACCTGCGCCCTCTCCAGTTCCACCTAGACTCCCATTGGAACAAGGAGAAGACTTTAGAGACGGTCTCGATTCCAATCTCCGATCCAGTCAAGACTTGCCTAGCTTGGTGGGACAGCAATATAAGACTTCGGGAAGGTCTTTCTCTGGCAGTCAAGAACCCAAACCATGTGTTGTTTTCAGACGCATCGGATTTGGGTTGGGGGGCGACTCTGGACAATCTGGAATGCTCGGGTCTTTGGTCCACAGACCAGAGGAGTCTTCACATAAACTGCAAAGAGCTGTTAGCAGTCCATCTAGCACCAAGGAGTTTCGAGAGTCTGATTCGAAACAAGGTGGTGGAGGTGAATGCAGACAATACCACGGCCTTGGCTTACATCTCGAAGCAAGGAGGCACTCACTCCCACGCACTTTTCGTCATCGCAAGGGACCTTCTCATTTGGTCAAAAGATCGAAACATCTCTCTTTTGACGAGGTTCGTCCAAGGGAAGTTGAATGTCTTGGCGGACTGTCTCAGTCGAAGAGGTCAGGTGATTCCTACGGAGTGGACGCTCCACAAGGATGTGTGCGAGAGACTTTGGATGACTTGGGGTCAACCCACCATCGATCTCTTTGCGACCTCGTTGACAAAAAGGCTCCCGACTTATTGCTCTCCGGTCCCAGATCCAGAGGCGGCCCACATAGACGCTTTTCTTCTGGACTGGTCTCACCTGGACGTTTATGCCTTTCCACCTTTCAAGATCCTAAACAAGGTGCTGCAGAAGTTCGCCTCTCACGAAGGGACCAGGTTGACGTTGGTTGCTCCCCTCTGGCCCGCGAGAGAGTGGTTCACAGAGGTACTTCTATGGCTGGTAGACGTTCCAAGGAGTCTACCGTTGCGGATGGATCTCTTACGACAGCCTCACGTTAAGAGACTTCATCAAAGCCTCCCCGCGCTTCGTCTAACTGCCTTCAGACTATCGAAAGACTCTCTAGAGCTCGAGGGTTTTCGAAGGAGGCAGCTAGAGCGATCTCGAAGGCTAGAAGATCCTCTACCATCAAGATCTATCAGTCGAAATGGGAGGTATTTAGAGACTGGTGCAAGTCCTCCTCTATTTCCTCTTCCAGTGCCTCTGTAGCGCAGATTGCGGATTTTCTGCTTTATCTGAGAAACTGTCGCTCCCTCTCTGCATCCACCATTAAAGGCTATAGAAGCATGTTAGCTTCTGTTTTCAGGCATAGAGGTTTGGATCTTTCGAAAAACAAAGATCTCCAAGACCTGCTTAAGTCTTTCGAGACTTCTAAGGAGCGTCATATCTCGACTCCTGCTTGGAACTTGGACGTGGTCCTACAGTTCCTTATGTCAGACAGGTTTGAACCGTTAAATTCAGCCTCCCTGAAGGATCTTACCCTCAAGACACTTTTTTGGTGAGCTTGGCTTCGGCTAAAAGGGTTAGTGAGATACCTGCTTTTAGCAAGAACATCGGCTTCTCAGCTAATAAAGCAGTATGTTCTCTTCAACTTGGTTTTTTGGCCAAGAATGAACTTCCGTCTCGTCCTTGGCCTAAATCATTTGAAATCCCTAGTCTTTCTGAAATTGTAGGTAATGAAGTTGAAAGAGTACTGTGCCCCGTTAGAGCTCTTAAATTTTATTTATCTAGAACTAAACCGCTACGAGGTTGTTCAGAGGCTTTATGGTGCTCCGTTAAAAAGCCCTCTTTGCCCATGTCTAAGAATGCGTTATCTTATTTTATTAGACTTTTAATTCGGGGGGCACATTCTCATTTAAGTGAGAAGGATCGTAATTTACTTAAAGTCAAGGCTCATGAAGTTAGAGCGATAGCAACTTCGGTAGCATTTAAGCAAAATAGATCCCTTAAAAGTATTATGGACGCGACCTTTTGGAGAAGCAAGTCGGTATTCGCTTCATATTACTGTACTTGAAAGATGTCCAGACTCTTTATGAGGACTGCTACACACTGGGACCATTCGTAGCAGCGAGTGCAGTAGTGAGTGAAGGCTCTACCACTACATTCCCTTAATCCCAATATCCTTTTAATCTACTCTTGAAATTTTTAATCTTGGTTTGGGTTGTACGGGAGCCTAAGAAGTCTTTCGCAATCTTTTTGATTTGGCGGGTGGTCAAAATATTGTTTCTTGAGAGCGCCCAGATTAAGGGTATTGATGAGGTCCTGTTATAGGGGTGTTCACCCTGGATATAGCAGCTCCTGGGAGTCTTTCAGCATCCTAAGAGGATCGCTGGGCTTCGTGAGGATAGCGGACTAATGAGGCAGAGTAATCATCAGAGTCAGCTTCCTTACCAGGTACCTATACTTAAGTTTGTTTTTTGAATATTTGTCAAAAACTCTTGAGCATATACGCCTTTATTGTATTAATACTGGTCTCTACCCACCACCATGGGTGTGAATCAGCTATTTATATATTCACCGGCTAAGTTTAATATTTAAAAATGATATTTTCATTATAAAATAAATTTTTGAATATACTTACCCGGTGAATATATAATATTAAAGGCCCTCCCTTCCTCCCCGATAGAGACCCTACGGACTGAGAAGAACTGGTTTGGTTGAGAAGTATATGCGGTATCTGGCCGATAGTCGGTGCTGGTGGGCACACCCGACAACCTTCATGGCGATCGCTCGCAAGTTTTTGGAATCTGTCGACCGTCGGAGACGTCAGTTATTTATATATTCACCGGGTAAGTATATTCAAAAATTTATTTTATAATGAAAATATCATTTTACACCAACAACTTTTGAAAGGATAGCTGTATCCTGTAGTTCAGCAGCCTTTTGAATCCTCTGTCCTGTTTCTAATATTTCACACAATCCTAAAAGTTCAATAGCCCCACCTATTTTTCTTTCTCTTTTGATTACAAAAAAGACAAGTGACTGGAAGAATTCCAGCTGATGAGGGTTCAGCATCGTCATCTACCCTTGCATTGGAACTTAAATGCACCAAATTACTGTCACTAGTGTCAGATGGTGTATCTCCAGGAGCTGACGTTGTGGATGTAACAGCTATGAATTTCTGGTAGCAAGATACTGTACATGATAACATCATTCTCCTCTGGGCTCTCAGGCAAGTTGACAACCAGGTTATAATAAACTGATTTCTGAAATTGGGGTTTTGCATGCCTCTTCTCAGCTGCGGCTTGCACAGTAATCCAGTTCTTTTCATAGAAGGGTAAAACATCACAACGTTGTTTCTTCTCTGAGGGCTTCCCAGCATGGAGAATGCAACGCCTGTCATGCCTGGAACCAGGAGCAGCATTGTTAGCAGGATCAGATGACTCCATAGTACACTATCTGAAATATAAAGGGCTTGTTTATAAGCTACAACATGTTCTATTTATACAGTAGCAGTTACATTGATTAATTTTCATGGGAAAATAAATAGCTCAAGAAAGACATTTTAATTTCATTTCCTGTAATAATCAAGTAATGTCTAAAAACACTCAGCTCTCAATTTGGAGACACTCGAAGAAAGATTCTTAAGTTTTGAAATAACCCCATAAACTCACTAAAGATTGCAATATGATCGTAGGTTATCAAAATTTAAACTTAATTACAAAACATTACAAAATTTGTGTTCTATTACTTTGCCCAAGTCAATAATATAAACTTACCAGTTTCGACTGTTCTTAATTGGCTAACTTCCATACAAAGCAAAGTTGCCACTATACTGGTATTATGTAACTAATTTTTATGATAATGAGCCCCTAAAAAGAAAATGCACAATTAGTACAATCATTCTAAAACTGTATCAGTTATATATTCATCGAAACAACAGTAGTTAGAAGATAAAAAGAAGAGCTCACAATAGAGTGGTGTGGCACATGTGGAGAAGACGTGAGTGATAATATAGGCCTAAAGAAAGTGAATATAGGGCTTTTCAATGTGCTAATAATAACATCCTCTTTAGGCTGTTTTTAAATGCTTTTTGCACCAAATTTAATTTTTTTAAACTTATGAACCTATATCAGAAAGGTCTAAAGAATATTTCTACAAAGTTTAATTTTTGGGCTCAAGCCATGGCGTCCTGATGGAAGGTTCCTGTTTGGTAGCTTCCTTGGGTATAAGACTACTAAGATATTCCCAGAGAATTTAACCACAGGTTATCACAGAATTCTAACTTCTGGAGCGAGTATCTCAAAGGTTTCCCTTTAAGACATCGTAATACAACAGGGGACACGCATGTCTGGTCGTGCCACATAGCTATCTCCACCCCGAACAGGGTTAACGCTTCGGTGTGTAAGGGCTGAGAATAGCTGGGAGCCGTTCCACAGCTAATCTCACTCGTGGCTACTACTGATACTCGAGACGTAAACAAACGGACGCCATTGCTCTAATGACGTCACGAGCGTCTTCATCCTTTTGTTAGTAGCTGCCCTACTGAGACGGATTTTCCCTTGTGTGAACTTTATCGTTTTGCATCTTCGCTATGTCGTTACCTTCAGCCTCGCCTTCTTCTGGAAAGTTGAGTACAAGGTTCCAGTATTGTTTAATTAAGCTCTGGCCGTAAAGTAAATATTATTTCGCGAAATAATTGATGTTTTGTGGCGGAGCTGTGCCTCTACCGGACCCGCCATTTTATGGCGTCGTTGTTGTTTTGCATGTCTTATTTAGTTAGCCACAACAACGCTTCCGGCATTATATACTAATCGAATACATTAGTTTATTTAGTCTTCATAGCTAGGAACTTTTATATCGTGTTAGACGCTTTTTATCGGTCATCGATTGACCTCTTACCAGTCGGCTACTATAGCCCCCAGGCCAGGAGCCTATATACAAGTGTTCATGCATGATTTATCAGTGATCCTAGACTAAGTTATGAAGATAGTGGCATTATTATTTTACAATACTTTTGACTAGTGATGCAAATGTTTTCGCCTTCAGGGACCATATAGGGGATAGGCTAGTCAGTGATTCTTTCTAGCCTAACCTAACCTTAGGACCCCTATATGCTTCCTTCATCCCCTGCCTTGGCACTCCCTCTATTTAGCCTTGATCCCTTTTCTGAGTAAAGGGATTTATTGTCTAATAGAGTATTATATCGCCTCTCAGTCCTCCCTAAAGGAATGAACCCCCTTTAGGATTGCGTCTGAGAGTGAGGTTAGGCTAGCCTACCTCTATGGCTAGGATAGTCTACGACTTTCCTGCGATAGCGATATGTCTTCTTCCTTGCCTAGTTCAGGACTTTTAGCCCTGATCTAGGCCAGGTTAGGAAGGTTTCTCTGTTCCATGCTGAAACTGTACTCTTGCACCGTTTTTAGCTGATCGGCCTAATCTTAGGTTAGGGAGTGTCCTCCCTTCCCTTTGTGGCCGCTCTGGTACAGAAACCCTTCCTGGGAAGACCCCTTTCTTCTCCCTCCCCACCTATCTCTTGTATAGCCTAGCCTATGCTTAGGTTAGTTTATACTCATCTGTCCCCTGTCCTACAATTCCTCCTTAGGGTGGAAGAGTAGGGCTACCCGAGCTTCCCTGTGCTGTCCGCTCTGGTACATATACCTTCATAGTGTCCTATAAGGTTAGTTACTAGTGTAGCTCTGCATAGGGGAGTCTCCCCCCCCCCTCTTGGGTGTTCCCTAGCCCTCCCTTGGGCTACCTGCTCCCGGTCCCTAGTGACCCCTGCTTGGATGCTAGAGCCTGTCTCTATCATGGGTACACCCCCTCAGGGAGGGGGAGGGATGTCTGGAACCCTGACGGTACTTCCTACATCCCTTCCCCCCTCCCCCTGTCTCTCTCTCTATCCGGGTGCCGGTCTCTTGCCGCCTCTACTGCCGGCAATACCTGCCTCCCTCTTGGTGACTTCCCTACCCTTGCCCCCAGCCCCCCGTGTACCGAGGGACTGCCGGCTGCCGCCGGCTACTACCGGCGGCCCTCCTACTCCTATCTATTCGTCCGCTTGCCGGTCGATCTCCGGAGTGCCGGCATATACTGCCGGCAACCCGATACTACCTGTACCATCCTTACCCGTCACCAATCCGGCATCCTCCGGCTGCCGGAGCCGCCGCTCCCTGCCGGCGTGCCGCCGTTGTGCCGGCGGCCGCCATCCTGGTATCTAACTGACTTTGAAAATTGTCTGTTCTAATGCCAGAATCTATGCTGGAGCGAGCTCCGGCGTGCCGGCGGCTGCCGGATGCCCCGGAGGCGTCAAGAATACTTGCACCCCCTCTCTTTAGCTATCATAAGACTAGATAGCCCTACCTTGCAAATAGATAAGCTGCTTTGCTTCTAAGATCAGTACCTAGTACTGCTCTATTAGTGATCATGCTGTCTCTTTGCATTCTTCTATTTCCAGCATGCTATGTGCATCTTAGCGCGGCTGGTTGCCAGAAGCAATTACCCTTAATGAGGCCTTCTGGCTCTTATCTGGGAACCGAATGAATTCGATCCCAACCTTGTCCTTGGCTTTCCATGGAGTTCCATTATAATGGGAATCCTAGGAAACCATATCCAATGATCTAGGTCATTTGGATTATCCCAGGACCAGCCTATGGTAACCAGCCGGGCGAGATGCATGGAGCGTGTCTCCTTTACTGTTTCATTCTCTATGCATCACACCTTCCTTAAGTTAAAATTAATGATTAATGTTAACTTAATTTAAGAGCCACTCCTATGGCTCCCCCATACTCATTTTCTCTTTCTTCCACAGGAGGAGCAGATGAAGTGCGATTTCGCATACTGTGCCGTGAAACGCTCCCAGTTTTATGGACATACGGCGTGCAGGACTCACGCCCCTTGCTCAGACAAGAAAGGGGATTGGAAGTTCTGGAATCCACTGGAATGTACGGTCTGCCAGGCCTATCTAGTTGAGGCCTTCCATAACCCTCCCTCAGCGGAGGTTAGAGACATTGCTCGTGAGAAACTGCGCAAGTGGGTGCGTGGTTTTCAGAGGAATGCTACTGGACCGTACCTGGCCACCGAAGAACTGAGGTCCCTGTTGTTCCCTAAGGTCTCCCCTGATTCAGTGGTTCCAAAGGAAGCAATCCCCACTGTCCAAATTTCAGTGGAACCTGATGTGGTCATGGCTCAGTCCATGCACGAGTGCCGTTTGGATTCTGAGGATGATGAACGGATCTCCGACGTCTCGGAAGATACGGAGAAGACGCTTATGGCTCAAGGAGCCGAAGAGGACGAAGACAAGGTGGAATACACCGAGTCGGAGATTGGAGCTACTCCCTCGTCCATCCCTCCGCCTACTCCTACACCGACGGAATTGTCCCTTCCGTCTACCTCCTCGACCCCGGATCCTTCCTCTTCCACCCAAGAACTGATCCGACTGATTAGAGCTGTCATGGACGACAGACTGAAGGAGAACCAGGAGTCCATCAGGTCGATGATTGGATCCAAAGACACGAAGAAGATCTCGGTCAAGGATCTCCCAGCTTGCTCTCATGCCAACCCGTGGAGGTATGCAGAGCATATGGTTATTGCAACCGGCAGGATCTTTGTTAGCGACAAGATCGGCACGGTCCCGTTGGAAGACGTGGAGTTCTTCCCAAGCTTCGAGGCCTACCCGGACTGTTACGTCCGGCTTCGTGCTGAACCTGCCTCGAAGGAAGAGACCGAACCTAAAGAAGAGATAGTGTTCGATCTCGCAAAGGCCCAAGCTATGCTAGCCAACGCATTTAAGAGCAGGGGCTTTACCTGCTCTAAGCTTCCTGCCTTGAGCAAGAAGCATCCTACCTATGTCGCACCTGACACTGCGATTCTTCCATTTCTGGAAAAGGCCTTAGCTGCATGCCTTAAAGCGGCGGAAGAAGGGAAACCCTGCCCTGCACTGGAGGAGTGCAGACCCTTCTCCATCGTGACACCCCCTGACACTAGGCAATGGAAAGATGTCCAACATACTTTCGTCGTGGGTAGGCTCGATCCTGACGTCGCCGGACGTCAGTTTAATGAAGACCTCCCCAAGCTCAACGACCACCTCCTTCGCCGGGAACAAGACACGAAGGAGAGGCTTGCAGCTTCGCTTTCTCATCAAGTCCAACTTGAAGTAATGGCCTGTGACACAGCGGTACCCGATCACTACATGGTACTGGCCAAATCCCACTTACTCACGGTAATGAAGGACTTGTACCATTTCATAAAGGCTCGTAGAGCCTGTCGTGAATTCGTGTTTGTCGGTGCCACCGTGAAACACGAACCCCGGAGGCTGATTTCCTCCAACATCTGGGGAAAGCACCTGTTTCCTTCTGACCTTGTCAAGGAAATAACTGACAGAGCCGCCACGGAGAATAGGAACCTTCTCCACAAGTGGGGCATGTCCAGAAAAAGGAAAACCTCTCAGGACGATGGACCTCAGCCTAAGAGGAAACCTCAGAAGCCGAAACCCCAGCAACGTCAACAACGACGTCAGTTTCCGGGACCCGCTACCTCCCAAGTGGTTGCCCAACCACAACAGACCTTTCAGTTGGTCCCCCAACCGGTGTTGTCACAGTCACCGGTCTTCACCCCTGCCTTTGAGCAGTCATCCACTACCTTTCATGCCAGAGGTAGAGGCTCGTCCAGGGGTGCAAGCAGAGACGCCTCTCGTCGTCCCTCCAGAGGTAGAGGAGGAAAGGGAGCTAGCGGCCGAGGCAACAAGTCCTCGGGACACCAGAAGCAATGAAGTGCTTCCGGTGGGAGGAAGACTCCGCCAATTCCAGGATCGTTGGACCTTCGATCCTTGGGCACACAGCATCATCAAGAACGGTCTAGGCTGGAGTTGGGTGCAACCACCCCCAATCTTCCAGCGGTTCTTTCAACCATCAACCCCCATTCTGGAAGAATATGTTCTAGACCTCTTGAACAAGAAGGTGATAAGGAAGGTAAAGTCCACCAGGTTCCAAGGGAGACTGTTTTGCGTTCCCAAGAAGGACTCAGACAAACTCAGAGTCATTCTGGACTTATCCCCCCTCAACAAGTTCATAGAGAACAACAAATTCAAAATGCTGACGCTTCAACAAATAAGGACCCTTCTGCCTCAGGGTTCCTACACGGTCTCTATAGACCTGGCGGATGCCTATTGGCACATTCCAATGAACCATCACGCTTCCTCCTACCTAGGATTTCGACTCCAAAGGAAAAGCTACGCCTTCAGGGCCATGCCATTCGGCCTCAATGTGGCCCCTCGGATCTTCACAAAGCTGGCGGATGCCATAGTACAACAGCTCCGCCTAAGAGACGTCCAGGTGATGGCCTACCTCGACGACTGGCTAGTCTGGGCTCCCTCGCCCGAAGAGTGTGCAAAGTCTTGCGACGAAGTTACCCAGTACCTAGAACACCTGGGATTCAAGATCAACGAGAAGAAATCTCGCCTCTCTCCGGCTCAGAAGTTTCAGTGGTTGGGAATCCACTGGAATCTTCAGTCACACCGCCTTTCCATCCCCCAGAAGAAAAGGAAGGAAATAGCAGGGTCTGTCAAGCGACTACTGAAATCCAAACGCATTTCAAGACGACAGCAGGAACGAGTTCTAGGCTCTCTACAATTCGCCTCAGTGACAAACCCAGTGCTTCGTGCACAGCTAAAGGATGCCGCGGGAGTCTGGAGACGATCGGCATCCATCGCTCGAAGAGACCTCAAGAGACGGCTTCCAAACAGACTTCGACGCCTCCTAAAGCCGTGGTCGGAAGCAATGGCCCTGAAAAGGTCCATTCCTCTCCAACACCCTCCTCCATCACTCAACATCCACACGGATGCCTCACTGGAGGGCTGGGGAGGTCACTCCCACCTGAAACAAGCTCAAGGGACCTGGTCTCCACTATTCAAGACGTTCCACATAAACATCTTGGAGGCCATGGCGGTCCTTCTTACTCTGAAGAAGTTATCCCCGCCACCCTCGATCCACATCCGTCTAACCCTAGACAACTCGGTGGTAGTTCGTTGTCTCAATCGCCAGGGCTCAAGATCGCCCCAGATAAATCAGGTGCTTCTCCCAATCTTCCGTCTGGCGGAGAAGAAGAAGTGGCACCTGTCTGCAGTTCACCTACAAGGATTCCGCAACGTGACAGCGGATGCTCTATCTCGGACAAACCCGATAGAGTCGGAATGGTCTCTAGACGCAAGATCATTCTCCTTCATCTCCAATCAAGTCCCAGAACTTCAGATAGATCTCTTTGCAACGAGCGACAACAATCAACTTCCTCTGTACGTAGCCCCGTACGAGGACCCCAAAGCAGAAGCGGTGGACGCCATGTCACTGGACTGGAACAGATGGTCGAAGATATACCTGTTCCCTCCCACCAACCTTCTGTTGAAAGTCCTCTCCAAACTGAGAACCTTCAAAGGGACAGCGGCCCTAGTGGCTCCCAAGTGGCCCCGGAGCAACTGGTACCCCCTGGTCCTGGAGCTGCAGCCCAAGCTGATCCCTCTCCCGGGCCCAGTTCTCTCCCAACAAGTACAGAAGTCGACTGTCTTCGCTTCATCATCGAAAATCAAGGACCTTCATCTCATGATTTTCTCTCCCTTGCCGCAAAGAAGAGGTTTGGGATCTCGAAGAAAAGTCTGGACTTCCTAGAGGAATACAAGACCGAATCCACGAGACGGCAATACGAATCATCCTGGAGGAAATGGGTCTCCTTTGTTAAAGCAAAAAATCCTAAAGAAATCACCATTGATTTCTGTATGTCCTTCTTCATTCACCTTCATGGACAAGGATTAGCAGCCAATACGATCTCAACTTGCAAATCGGCTTTGACTAGACCAATTCTATATGCTTTCCAAATTGATCTGTCCAACGACATCTTTAACAAACTGCCGAAAGCATGTGCTCGCCTACGCCCAGCACCCCCTCCGAAACCGATCTCCTGGTCACTAGACAAGGTGCTCCATTTCGCCTCCAACTTGGACAATGATTCATGCCCCCTCAAGGATCTGACTCAGAAAGTTATATTTTTATTTGCTCTCGCCTCGGGAGCTCGAGTCAGCGAAATAGTGGCATTATCAAGAGAAGAGGGACACATCCTGTTTGCTGATTCAGGAGAAGTGACCCTCTCCCCCGATCCGACGTTTCTCGCCAAAAATGAATTACCCACCAAAAGATGGGGCCCTTGGAGAATATGCCCCCTGAAGGAGGATGTCTCTCTATGTCCAGTAGAGAGTCTCAAGGTCTATCTTCGCAGAACTTCAAACTTTGGTGGAGGCCAACTCTTCAAAGGAGAAACATCGGGCAGCGACCTGTCACTGAAACAATTAAGAGCGAAAATCACCTACTTCATTCGCAGAGCGGATCCGAACAGTACACCCGCTGGTCATGATCCTAGAAAAGTGGCATCTTCTCTGAACTTCTTTCAGAGCATGGACTTCGAGAGCCTTAAGAACTTTACGGGCTGGAAGTCCTCGCGAGTTTTCTTTAAACATTATGCGAAACAAGTGCACGAAATCAAACATTTTGTGGTAGCCGCAGGTAGTGTTATGAAACCTGCACCTGACTCTGCGTAGAACAGTGAGTTACTTGGGACTCTAACTCTTCGGGTGCCTATGTTGACCCTCGAGTGATTCATAGTGATGTCTAAAAACACTTAGTGCTTTTATAACTGTTCTTATCCCAGGTGGAATGTCATAGTGTTACACAAGTGCCGCATGCCTTGAGCATGATGTGTTATTTAAAGACTTGCGTTCCTCGAGAACGAGTACCTACTAATCCTGAAATTCCCTTTCAGATTCAAGAGCAAGCCTTTATTTCTATGTACATTATTATTACTGTAAATGAACTTTACCTTTTGCTGTAAAATTATTTATTTTCTGCATTGTGAAATAAAATTTCTATTTTATTACTTGTGCGTCTCTTTCAGCTCCTACTTACTATGAAATACATACTGTCATAGTTTTATTTATTCCTCCTTTCTTATGGTCATGAAGAATTTAAGATGTTTATTCTTAAATTATATTCACCTTGTCTCAGTAAGGTTCCTACTCGAATACTTACTTCTGATAATCAGGAGATGAACCCTACACACAGTGCCCAACCACCACTGACCTACTCAGAATGTTCCTATACAAATATCAAACATTCTGCTTCATCTCTAAGCTCTTAAAAAGCTCTTCTGTCAAGATGAATAGCCCTTCAATACCACTTTGACGTCGGCATAGCCCATGGGAACTTCCTACCAATGGGGGGCAGGATACTTCGTTCCTATGGTTCTTACCTAAGATTACTTTGCTATTTTGTCAATGCCTAGGCACTTAACTCTGGGGGAAAATCTACCACGATACATTGATTCTCTGGTACTCTTCCATCAGGACGCCATGGCTTGAGCCCAAAAAACGGATTTTGAGCGAAGCGAAAAATCTATTTTTGGGTGAGATAGCCATGGCGTCCTGATGGACCCTCCCTACTACTTCGTCAGTTTGTTCCCACCCTACACAATTGTATCATGGTGATGGGCAGCAACTGGCGCCAGGATAAAGACGCTCGTGACGTCATTAGAGCAATGGCGTCCGTTTGTTTACGTCTCGAGTATCAGTAGTAGCCACGAGTGAGATTAGCTGTGGAACGGCTCCCAGCTATTCTCAGCCCTTACACACCGAAGCGTTAACCCTGTTCGGGGTGGAGATAGCTATGTGGCACGACCAGACATGCGTGTCCCCTGTTGTATTACGATGTCTTAAAGGGAAACCTTTGAGATACTCGCTCCAGAAGTTAGAATTCTGTGATAACCTGTGGTTAAATTCTCTGGGAATATCTTAGTAGTCTTATATCCAAGGAAGCTACCAAACAGGAACCTTCCATCAGGACGCCATGGCTATCTCACCCAAAAATAGATTTTTCGCTTCGCTCAAAATCCGTTTAATGTACCTAAGACGCGTTTTAAATGCCCCCTCTTTAGGTTGTTCTTAAATGAATTTTGTACCAAATTTGACACAGGAATTACTGATCCTTCATCAGGAATCCCTAAGGTATATTTCCAAAAATTTTCATTGATGTACTCAAATTGTGATTTAAATGTGATTGCACCATTAAAGAAAGGCACATCTGTAATCACAGTGCAAAAACAAAACTTTTATCACAGGTTTGATTGATGTACTCCAGAATGTAATTTAAACCTGTTTAGGGGGTAGTTCAAGCTGGACCCCCTACTCAGTGCACCAACGGCATAACTTAAGAATGACCATTCGGAGGTCCCCATCACACTAGCGGATGACGTTAGCCATCAAACCTTTTGTACTTGAGATGTAATACAAATCTCTGTGAGCTCCCTGATTACATCCCTTACATTGAGATCTTCCTGGACAGTAGGCTACCATCCTGTTCATAATACTAAGTATGCAGTTAATTCTAATAGTCAAGCCTTCTCCATCATAAGGCTCAATACTACACAGTATTCAAGACGTTTTAGTCCAACTGTGACTGAAATATAGAATGATATCAGTAATCAGGTTGGTAGTTGAATCGGTGGAACTTCAAAAGTTCAAACTTTCAGCGAATGATTTCATGTTGAACAGGCTGATATAAGTATCTTTTGATAGTTTTATATGAAAAATTAATTCTAATTTTCTGTTCTTTAATTGTTCTATTTTAATGGTTCATTGCTTCTCTTGTACTTTATTTCCTTTCCTCACAGCTATTTTTCCCTGTTGGAGCCCTTAGGCTCATAGCATCTTGCTGTTCCAATTGGGGTTGTAGCTTAACTAGTAATAATAATAATTATAAACATAATGGTGGTTTAGACTTAGCTGTTGGCTAATACATTTTCCTACCAAAAAAAGGTAATAAATGAAGTGTGAAAAAGTATAAGAGGTCTGGTGAGGACATCCTTACTATATCCAGCCAATAAGTATGGACAGGATAAATTTTTATTAATAAGGTGTTATTATCTAACAAGTTAAGTAAGCTTTTTCAGTTTTTGAAATCACATGGTTTTTTACGTTTTTTTTTTTCGAACCCAGCTGTCCAATCTCTTTGATTTTCACTCCTTAGAAATGTGACTTGATGGTCTCGTTAATGAAAATCAGACGATTCCTAGCAGGGAAGTGAAATGACTTGATGGTCTCGTTAATGAAAATCAGACGATTCCTAGCAGGGAAGTGAAATGACTTGATGGTCTCGTTAATGAAAATCAGACGATTCCTAGCAGGGAAGTGAAAGTTTTTTTCAGTGTACTGTGCTGTATCCTGTTGTCAGTCATTATTTTCAACTTATTGGTGTGGTGATTTTGAAGGACTTTCGGCATTCAATGCTGATACTTAAAATAAATTTAGTCACGAAGAATGTTAGAAATTGATTCTTTCATAAAGTACTTTAGGATATTTTTTCTTATTAAACAATTTGCTATTGTGATATTGTAACCATTTAAGCACATTAGGCTACTTATGGTAGCATTGAAAATTTCTCTCTCTCTCTCTCTCTCTCTCTCTCTCTCTCTCTCTCTCTCTCTCTCTCTCTCTCTCTCTCTCTCTCTCTCTCTCTCTCTCTCTCTCGGTGGTAATTTTTGTATGGTAGGACAAGTAAAATGATAAACGTTTATTTTACATAACTTTTTAGAACACAAAAAGATTTTTGAGGTTTTTATAAAGTTAAGATTGTAATATAGAAATAGTTTAGACTATAATTACTTTACTGTATATTCATATAGTTATTCCTTTTTTTTCAAAAATTAAGTTTTCTTTCAAAGAATGCATGGTCTGAAAGCCTGTTATAACAAAGTGACAAGATATAGTACCATAAATTAACACCACATACAAAAAGTGTATGCAATAAGAATATGAGTAGAAACATATAGGACCGCTTCAATTATTCATATGAGGTTTAATTATGCAGAGTTACATTTAAGTAATTTTAAAAACATTTCTAGCAGAGGCTGTTTAAAATATTGTAGTTACTGTTCAAAATGTAATGGTACTTAAAGAAAACCTTCCTTAAAGTTAACGGTAACTAAATTAAAAAAAAAACTACATTTATTTCTTAACATTTTATTTAATTTCATACAAAATATATCAGATTTTGAAAATGTAAATAAAGGAAAGAAATAGTTTTTCTTGAGTTTATGAGTTACCAAGATACAATAATGAACCTCCAATCGCAGTTATTCTCATTGTGCATTAATTCTAATGGAAGGACAGAAAATATAAAATTTCAGAGTAATTTCTGCTTTTCATATTGATTAGTGCTGACGAATGTAGAAAAAAAAGAAGGTTGGGTGATTTGATTGAACACTATTTTGACCATAACTTAATTCGCTAAAGGAAATTGATCGAAATATGTCGATCAGAATAGTTTTCTTTATAAACAATATTATTAAGGTCCCAATATAGTCCGTAAAAAGTCCTCTTAACCTAGTGGCTACTGGTTAGTATTTTTTTTTTACTTTTTTTTGTTTAATATCTGTAGACTTTGCTGAAATTGTTTATTTTTTAACATGTGCAATAATTTACTAATGCCTACTTATTATGAATTATCCTGTATGTAGGTAATCTCTACTTTTAAAATAATAGTTATCAATATCCGTTTAAATTTCCAAGTCAAAAATAATGGTAAGAATCCATTAGCACCATTACAACAACAGCCAAGGGTAACCACTTCTTGGTAGCTTCGGATTGGCTGGTGGAATGAGAAGGGGTTGCAGGTAACCGTTACCGCAATTAGTTGAATTTTGTTTTTCTGTTTTTGCCTGGTTTCTTAGGGATGACGGGCAAAGGGAAGGAAGTATCCCACACTCGTTATATACTCAAATTTTGGTAAGATAAATAGATTGCTATTTATTATTAATGTTCGAGAAGGCAGTGTATGTTTCTTATGATAGTGTTAATTTGTTCTAGTAGGCGATAAAAAATATAATTTAGCATATCGTAACTATAGCCTAGCGTGGGTCTAAATAACTGATGGTCATTCTTGTTTAGTTGAATTTGTCGATAATGTGCCAACACATTCTTTACGTAGTTTGCAGTTTAATGTGATTTAAATGAGATATAAAGAAATTCTTTGGAGGTATCATTAGAATATTAGGTACATATAGTTTAGCCTATACTACTATTTTAGTGCTACTGTACTTTTAAAATGGTTATATATGAGAGGATAGGGACAAAGTCCTAACCCTTAGATTAGGTTTTGTTAAAATTATAACCAATGTTTCTTTTGGAAATTTTCACCAATTTTTGTCAAATTTTAACCAACTAGGTTTTCTGGTAAAACTATAGAACAACATGGGGCAACATTTCTAACAGGAAAAACAGCTTTTTCTACAGTAAGTAGTGTGCTTTTATCAAATTTGACCTTTATTTTCACTGCAAATAAGCTGTTCTACTGTTGTGCCCCCCCCCCTCACTCCTGACGGACACCTTGTACTTTGAGTGTGAAAACAGGACAAAACATGATTATTTAACTCTTTCGAGATTTGTAAAAGGCCACAGAACTTAACAAACCAAACTAACCCAACCGGTTTTATTGTAGTGTATTACAGGGCAATGTAACCTAGGAAAAAAACTACTTTTTCTTAGAAAAAATTACGCTCTTCGAAAATGACACTTGTTCCCGTCACAAATGAATAGTTTCAGAAATATATATATACATCTATATCCTACGATAATGGGGGACCCATTGGGTGAGGAAAACATACTGGGGAAACGATATATAAACGTAAAAAAACCTTTTCTTCTCTGTACATTAACTCTTTATTGTTGAGTGCTGACACACATAGATATGAGTCCCCGGGCAAAAGCCAAAAGCCAGTATGGCTGGGACTTTTCCACCCTTCCTAAGGGTTGAGTCACCCATATTAAATAGCGTGGTTTGTATTTCAGTTACAGAACAAATGACAAATTCGGAGATAATTTGTATTTTTCCTAACTATACAATCCTTAGCTATTTAATCAAACTTTCCTGCCAGCCCTATCCCCCGTGAAGTCCTACCTCTAAGCAAAGTGAGCTCAGCACACACGTGTGTGAGGGGGGAGGGTAGCAGGCTACCCTCCCTACCCCCCGCTAACGCGGTGGGGTAGTAAACCCTCTTTAAATTTCTAATGGCTCGTCCTTTCAGCTACGCCGAAAGTAATTACCCATATTAAATAGCTAAGGTTTGTATAGTTAGGAAAAATACAAATTATCTCCGAATTTGTCATGTTGAGGTTGCAAGCTGTAGCAATTTGTACTGGTGGTAATTTTTTGCTGAGGTTAAAGGCTATTCCGGTTTGTATTGCTTAGATTGTAGGCTGTTGCTGTTTGTAATTACTGAGGCTTTATGTTGTTGAACTTTGTACTGTAGGTAGTCACAATTCATATCACTTTGGTTGCAGATCGTAAATATTTTTAGGGCTGAGGTAGCAAGTACTTACAATTTGTACAGCCAGAGATCACAAGCTGTTGCAGTACAGTACTTGGTGCTGAGGTTGCAAGTTATTGGTTTTATTGCTGAGGTTGCAGAGACTCAGTTTATCCTTGGTGAGAATTTTACTGTAGTAGCTTACCATTTTGAGGCTGTGGGCTATTGATGCTTACTTTACTGTACTTTCGAGTTGTGTGCTATTGATTGAATTACCATAATATGGGTTTAGCTTATGTCTTTTTCAAGGTTGCTGATTGGGGCTAATAATCTTAACTAGCTTATGGTGTCTTAGTTTGTCCTATTACGTATGGTAGTTTGATACGGCTGTTAAAACTTTACGAGGTAGCAGGAGTTGGTGGTGGGGAAGCCATGTCCACAGAACATAACACTGAGCTCATACGTGCTGCTGGACACTACAGACTATGTTCCCAGCACTGTCAAATGGCCCTTGGGTCACAATATGAGAATTTTTCTATCATTAACCTAGCTACATGGCTAGACAAATATAGAGGAATGAAGTATGCTGATAACCCATTGAACGCAGTTGCTCCTGCACGACAAAGTACTTCTTACTGGACAGCAATGTTTAATGAATCTTCCTTTGTCGTTGGAGAACCAATTCCATGGAGGCTCTTAAATCAGGGATTTCACCAGGATTATGGGCAGATTCAATGTTGAATTTCACTCAAACTTCACTTACGAAGAATCTGCAACGGGAGATGTATCCAAGGATGCATGGGGTGCCTACCTGAGTATCCTATCCATCTCGGGGACATGATCCATGAAAAAATGCACCTGCTTTTAAAGCCTGCCCACCTGAATTTCCTATCCATCTCGGGGACATGATCCAGGAAAAAAAAAGGCACCTGCCTTTAAAGCCTGCTCACCTGAACATCCTATTCATTTCAGGGACACGATCCATGAATAAAATGCACCTGCTTTCAAAGCCTGCCTACCTAAGTATCCTATTCATCTAGGGAACATGATCCGTGAAATGTATGCACCTACTTTTCAAAGCCTAACGATAACTTATAAAGTGTTGCTACATTACAAACTCTCCAAAGTAGCATTGATGAACGACAATGGGATATTACTAAAGTCGATGATCATATGAAAAGAATGAGTGATGTGGGAGTAGAACACTCCTAAGCGCTCTGCTCCATAGCATAAGCGTCTGTAAGCGTGTTCGTACAAGTTTGTGCTCGTATCTCCATGCAAAAATTTGCTCATCGGCTTGCTCGTATCTCCAAATGCTCCTATGTTGGAGCGCTCATATGTCAAGGTATTACTGTATAGTTTTAAAGCAATCAACACATACATAGCCTTATATACATTGGTTGCCATGGCCTCAGGACATATTGATAACTTCATCTATTTTCTTTTTAACTTCATCTATAAATACACAAGGGGAGAATTTTGATTAATTTTTAAAGCTGTCAATAAGGGGCTCATTTCACAGATCTTTACCAAGCCAGTGCACTCTTGGTAATTGGTCAACATGGTAGAGGTGTTGGCTAAAGTTTAATCTAGGCAGGAAGACTGTTCAAGCCAACATACAGTACTCAGTTGACAAGGACTATGTTTGAGGGTCAATTGTGACAAGACCATCTCGCTGTTCAGCTGAACAAGAAACATCCAATATTCCCCAGTCCCATTTCATTGGCAGTGTCCAAGGACAACTTCCAACATTTCGGGGAATTTGAGACATTTACTCTTTTCCCCATCCATTTTCCCATTTTGCTGATTACAGTACTTAGCAGTTGGTAGACAACATTGAGGCTTAGTATGACCCTGATATCTCCAAAGGGTCACATGCTAATGGTGGGTGGACCAACTGTTTCTTTCTGCCTCCGTCAGGGAAGCTCCTCAATCTTTGCAGTGAAAAAGTTTTCAACTCTTACCTAGGCCTGTACTCTTCATGAAAATCATCTGTATTCATAAGGAGCTTCTTGGGAGCTCACAAGTTTGCAGGGCTCTTAAGCGATTCCGCTCAAACCCAAGTAGTGAATGGCAGATAAGATTTCAAACGTAGAGACCATCCTCTACTAGACTAGCCTTGATGAAGACAGTAGGAAATGGTAGAGTTTGGCTTCTTCCACAAGTCATTGTGGAGGATAGAAGATCTCCATCACTTTGTTTCAACAGTTCATGGTCTTGACTTAGAACACAATCTTTCACGACTTCACCTCATATCTACCTTACAAAAAGGGTCTAGTTGGGACCAGGTTGGGTTGCCTTTGTCCTGGGAGGAAACTACCACATTTACAGTGAAGGAGGAAATAAGAGAAAAAATTCTGGAAAACTTTCTTTCTGGTTTCATGGGACATTCAGACGTCCTCCTCCGGCTGGCGATGACATCAAGGGACATCAAGCATATTATATTGATCCCAGCTCTCAGGAAGAACCAGTCAGGTGCAATTTGTGAATTCTGGAGTCGGGTACCAACAGAACTGTCTCGGCCCATTACCTACAGGAGTATCAACAGATCCATGGATAATGTTATTTTTGGCTCAACAGATTGTGTAGCAAACGTGTAAAAGAGCAGTCGTGGTGTAAGTCTAGAATGAAAGGTAGAACGACTGGCACTTCTATCCTTTCTTTCTACCCCTTGAGTTATTCACAGGATTGGATAATAGATGTAGAGGAGCAAGTAAGTTTGGTTTAGAGGTTTTTCCCTCATCCTCTCAGACGATGACCTTACATTCTGGTGACATATCCTCCACATGGATGTAGGTTTCCCTTGTCAATCTACTAATTCCTATTAATAACCTAGCCTAAATCATGGCACATCATCATGACTAGGTTGTTTGGAGGTTGACAGGAGTTGATCACTTATGCTGCTTTTCAGGACCAAAATGATTAGACATTTTCCGTGATAGTAAACTAGCCGGTTTGGTTGTAGAGACTTTCTCCCTCTTTAGGATTGATATCCTATTAAAGGACTAAGGTTTGCATTCG
Organism: Palaemon carinicauda; assembly: GCF_036898095.1. NCBI lineage: Eukaryota > Metazoa > Arthropoda > Malacostraca > Decapoda > Palaemonidae > Palaemon > Palaemon carinicauda. Next base: position 72,978,844 of record NC_090746.1, read on the forward strand.
TGTCCTAACAAATCACAAATTTTAAAAGTGTTTTGTCTTTTTTTTCCCAACTACATACATTAGCCATTCAAGTCTCACATCCTGTCTCACCCACTATGCACTTCCTAGGCTGAAGGTCAATGTAGAAGCTTGTCATGTAGGCTTGGCTTCCCTGCCAAGTGACAGTAACTACTGTACTGTCACCTTATTAAGATTTTAACAGCCAAATACAGATTTGCAGAAGACATACTATTAATGGACTCAGATTTGTATAGTTAGGAATAATACAAATTACTTTAAACATATGTCATTTTAATTTTGAGGATAACTTTACTGTATATACATACAGTACAGTGCTCAAACTTATTTTTGCTAAATATTCAAATAAAATTTCTTGATTTGCTAATGGGAGGCCAATACAAAGTTTTAGGTATAGATAAGAAAGTATAACATGTTTTTCCAATAGATTTAAAAGATTGTTGAAGTAGGACCACCTACCCTATAATTTGGGAAAGCTAAGGCTACTTTAGAGAGAACTATCTTTCAACAGATCGTCTATTGGTGTGTAGTACTTCTAATGAACTTTATTGATTAAATAGGAAATTGCTAAATGTCATTTGTTTCGTAACTGAAATACGAACCACGCTATTTAATATGGGTAATTACTTTCGGCGTAGCTGAAATGACGAGCCATTAGAATTTTAATGAGGGTTTACTACCCCACAGCTAGTTAGCGAGGGTTAGGGAGGGTAGCTTGCTACCCCCCCCCCCCCCTCACACACACCTGTGCTGAGTTCACTTTGCTCTCGTCACCCTCGCCTACACTGACAGCCATTATTAATCTTTTGTTTGCTTTTCCTTTTTGACAGTGTTTGTGAAGTTGGCCTCTGCGATGCGAAAGTGTCCCGATTTACCTGACCGCCCTTGTGGAACTTATATGTCGGCTGTCGAAACGGACCCACACACCTTATGTCCTTACTGTAGGGGCCAACGGTGTGATAGAGATAATGTATGTGGTAAGTGCAGGGAGTGGTCTACCTCCCAGTAGGAGAGGTTTTCCCGGCGCCGGAAGAAGTAGTCCAGGCGGGATATTTCTCTTTCAAGGGTTTCCTTGAAGAGAGAAAATCCCAAGGACTCTTCCTCCGTAGCCCAAACCTCCTCCAAAGCTCCCACTCGATCGGTTTCTTCCGAGAAGCCGTCGAGTGGTAGCGTAGGCCGCATTTCTGTTGACCGATCTCGGGGTTTGGGAGAGGGAGTTGCCTCCCATAGCGAGGTAGCTGCTCCTCCTCCCCCGGTGGAGGATTTAAATTTATCATCTAATGTAAATGTGTCTAATAATGATCTGTTACAGCTTTGGGCTTCCTTGGGGCTTCAGGGCTCGCCCTCCAAGGAAGCCCTGTTTGACATAATCAGGTTAGGAGCAGCTGTCAAACAGTCGCCGACTTTAGCAGAGGTTGATACTCTGTCTATCGTCGACGTTGTTGTGGCAGAGGCTTCTGATGAGTTGTTTCAAACCTCTGCTCCTGAAGTTGCTGATGTAGCTGAAGGCTTAGTTCCCCCCTCCGACCATCCTTCGAGGGAGGAACCAAGTCCAACGGTCTCTCCTGCAGGTGATTCTCCCCCTTGGGGGAGTTCACTAACAGAGACTCCTCTTCAGAGGACTGTTGATGGTCAGCCCGCTGACCCCATGGCCCCCAGAGGGCGTATAAGGCATAAAGCTCCCCTTCGCCGTAGAGGCCTTCCTTCACCTCACAACGGTGTTAGGAGGCGCCTCTTTGGTTCATCATCGTCGCAGTCCCCCGCAGAGGAACCTCGCCGTCGTTCACCGACCGTTCCAGCTACATCCCTGGACTTCTCCGCAGATCATTCGCGATCTCCTTCACCTGCCAGACCTGCTGACCTGCCGTCGCCGTTCCTGGCCGCTGATGCACAGTGGGTGCCCACGAATCCTGATTTTAAACGGGCAACGGTCTCTTCGGGGCAAAAGGGACTTTCACACATTGTGTCAAAGTCCCTTAAGCGGCAGGTATCCCCTGCGCGCCAGCGCGCAATTGCGTGCAAGCGCTCTCCAGCTGCTGTCCCTGAGACCACGTGCCAGCGATCACCAGCTGCATTTCCAAAGTCAATGCGCCAGCGATCACCAGCTGCAGTTCCAGAATCAACGCGCCAGCGCTCACCTGCGCGCCAGCGCTCACCTGCGCGCCAGCGCTCACCTGCTCGCCAGCGCGCCACTGCGTGCCCACGATCTACTGCGCGCCAACGATCTCCTGCGCGCCCACGATCTCCTGCGCGCCCACGATCTTTGGATCTGGGCGCAAGAGGGAAGATATCTTCTTCCCCTGCTCGCCAGCGCTCTCCAACACGCCGTAAAATGCCGACGCGCCACCGGAACCCGCCTGCTCGCCATCCTTCACCTATGCGCCATCGCGCGCCCGTGTGCGCCCTCTGCGCAAGGGATATATCCCCTGCGCACGCCCCCAACGTTATCTCCCTCACGGGTTCTTCGGGATCTTGCGCGTCCACGCGCGCGCGAGCAATCGCCTCCGCGTGCGCGAACGCTTATCCAGCCCTCTGCATTCTCCAGAACGCGCCCCTGCGCGCCATGGATCGCCTACGTGCTCCTTCGCGTGCGCGCCATCGCTCGCCAACGCGCGACCTCGCATGTGTGCCATTTCTTGCTCGCGCGCCATTTCTCGCCCGCGCGCGATCCAGGCAAAATCCCATCGCCCGAGCGCCAGCGCAACCCCCAGCGCGATCCCATGCGTGAGGCTGCAGGACAACGTGCGACCAGGTCATCGTCATCGTGTCCTCCTCCTCCTCCTCCTCCCCGCAAGCGCAGAACAGTGCGCTCGCCGAAGGGAGGGAGAACTCCAGATAGGTCCAGGAACTTTCCTTCATCTTCTTCCTTTCAGGCAGACCCTGTTTTTGTTTCTACTCCTAGGGATCGAACGATCCCCTTCCCTCCAGAGGGAGTCTCTGACAGCGCTGCTGTCGGTAAGCAGCCCTGGTTTGGGTCCCTTGTCTGAGTGGTCATGCAGGCCTTTAAGCCTGCTTTTTCTGAGCTGGGCCACTAATCAGTGGCAGTTTCGACTCCCCTGAAGAGGAAGAGAGGAGTAGATGACGTGGTAACTTCTTCAAGGGCTAAGCTGGCTCCTCGGAAGTCTTTGAGGAAGGCTCCCTCCCCCCTCAGATTTTCTCTCCCTCCCCTTCGGACGGGGATTTCCCGTCCTCAGGGGATTCACGTGAGGTGAGGCGTTGTTCCATCGCACCAATGGGAGAAACCCCACCTCGCGCAGAGAAGTCTTCTCGGGTAGGGGTGGAGAAGAGCCTCCCACCATCTCTGTTGGAGTCCTGTATTCCTCCCTGGAGGGAGTCGAAGGACTCTAAGACTGTTCCAAAGTCGTCCTCGAGGATTAGACCAGAGCCAGCAAACCCGCGGAGAACGTCCACGAGTCCCCCCAAGAAGAGCCTTTGGCGACAGGAGACTTTGCTGCCAGCCCTTCAGGAGGAGAGCTACAGGAGTCAGAGCATGCGTTCTGGCAGGTTCTGACCCTGATGAGGAATCTCAATGGGTTCGCGGATCCTGAGATTCCCCCTCGAGAGGGCAAGGACACGGTCTTGGACCGGGTCTTTGGTACATAAAAACCCTCTAAGGCCAGCGCGGCTTTGCCTTGGTCCCAAGGGGTTAAGAGTGCCAGAGATAAGGTTGAGGGCCAGCTCTCCAAGCTTGCCTCCTCCAGCCGTTCCAGCGCCGGCAACAAACTCCTCCCGCCTCCTTGTGTCCATCAGAGGAGGTACTTTGAGATCATGGAGGAGTCTTGTTTAGCTCTTCCCTTACACCACTCTGTGGAAGAGCTTACCAGGGGGGTCCCTCTAGAGAGACACTCCAACCGGCAAGTGTCTTTCTTGGCTACGGAGATCCTCAGCCAGGAGAAGGTGGCGAAGTGTGCCATGCAGGCAACATCGTGGCTGGACGTCTGGCTAGGGTCTCTCGGCATCCTGTTACGATCCGAGGACCTGTCCAAGGAGAGTACCAGGAAGGCCTTGGAGACCTTCCTACTTTCAGGCACTCGTACCATCGAGTTTCTAGCCCACCAAGTCTCGAATTTGTGGGCTAATTCCATCTTGAAGCGTTGAGATGCGGTGTCTGAGAGATTCCACTGGAAGGTCCCCAGCACCGAGGTCAGCAGGCTCAGACATTCTTCCATCTTGGGGAGGAATTTGTTTGAGCCTAAAGACGTGGAACAGGCGGCTGAGAGGTGGAGGAAGTCCAACCAGGACTCTCTCCCACATAAGGCTCTAACATCAAAGCCCTATAAACCTCCAGCACCTCAACAACCTCGCCCGTCCAAGACAACGAAACCGGCTGTAGCAGCAAAGACAACAGTGTCAAAGCCCTTTCCTGTCAAGGACAAGAAAGGCAAAAAGTTCTCCAGGGGAGGGAAAAATCCTAGAGGGAGTGGCCGAGGCTGCAAACGCTAGGATGGGCAGTCCCCTGCATGTCCACCAGTGGGGGGATGCCTGCAAAGTTGCGCAAACGGGTGGCAGCAACTTGGGGCCGATTCCTGTACGATTTCCGTAATCAGTCAGGGATATCGCGTCCCGTTCACAATATCTCTACCTCCCCTGACAGCGAATCCAGTGACGTTGAGCTCCCTTGCCATGGGATTGGCAAGGGGGCAAGCCCTTCGGGCAGAAGTCGAGACCATGTTGAAGAAGGGTGCTCTCCAAGAGATAGTCGACGGGTCCCCAGGCTTCTTCAATCGACACTTTCTTGTAAGGAAGGCGTCTGGAGGCTGGAGACCAGTCATCGACCTCTCGACTCTGAACAGGTTTGTCAAGCAGACCCCGTTCAGCATGGAGACGGCAGACACGGTCAGACTTGCAGTGAGACCGCAAGACTTCATGTGTACACTGGACCTGAAGGATGCGTACTTCCAGATCCCAGTCCATCCGTCTTCAAGGAAGTACTTAAGATTCAGCCTAGACAACAAGATCTACCAGTTCAAGGTGCTGTGTTTCGGTCTCTCCACAGCACCTCAGGTTTTCACCAGAGTGTTCACCCTAATCGTCGTGGGCACAAAGGATCGGCATCCGTCTCCTCCGTTATCTGGACGACTGGCTGATCCTAGCAGACTCTGAGTCAGCCCTTCTTCAACACCGAGACAAACTTCTGGGACTTTGCCAAGATCTGGGGATCATGGTAAATCACGAGAAGTCTTCTCTGCTTCCTACTCAAAGATTGGTATATCTAGGCATGATCTTAGACACCAATCTCCACAAAGCCTTCCCATCAGATGACAGGATAGCAAGGCTGAGGAGGGTCGCGAATCCTTTCCTCAGACGAGACGAACTCCCAGCCCAATCGTGGTTACGTCTCCTCGGTCATCTCTCATCTTTGGCCCGTCTAGTTCCCAACGGTCGCCTCAGATTCAGATCTCTGCAATGGCGATCAAGTCCCGGTTGAATCAAAGACACGATTCCCCGGACGTCATGGTCCCTTGGGTCCTGCTGAACGGACGGACCTTCAGTGGTGGGTGACAGACGAGAACCTACGAAAGGGAGTGGATCATCTCGTCCTCCCCCCGGATTTGATGCTGTTCTCGGACGCCTCAAAGAAAGGGTGGGGGCCCCACGTTCTGCACCACAGGACCTCAGGCCTGTGGTCAGAATCAGAAGTGCCTCCATATAAATCTGATAGAAATGAAGGGCGTATTCCTGGGCCTTCAACAGTTCCAACAATACCTGGCGGGTCACTCTGTGGTGGTGATGAGCGACAACACCACAGTAGTGGCTTACATCAACAAGTTGGGAGGTATATTTTCAGAGCAGCTATCCCATCTTGCAGTAGAGATACTGAGATGGACCGAAGTCCACTCGATTCCACTATCGGCTTGCTTCATTCCAGGCAAGATTAATGTGCTCACCGACAGTCTGAGCAGAGCGTCTCAGATAGTGAGTACCGAGTGGTCTTTGGATCGTCTAGTAGCCAACAAAGTCCTGACTTTGTGGGGTTCCCTGACTATGGATCTGTTCGCTACAGTGCTGAACTTCAAGCTCCCGCTGTACTGCTCCCCAGTCCCGGACCCCAAGGCACTCTGGCAAGATGCCTTCCAACAACGGTGGGACAACATCGACGTATACGCCTTTCCCCCTTTCTGTCTGATGAGGAGGGTACTCAACAAGACCAGAATATAGGTCAATCTCTCGATGACCCTTATAGCTCCGCTATGGCATCACGCGGAATGGATTCCAGACCTTCTGCAACTCCTAACGGAACTCCCGAGAGAACTCCCTCCACGACACGATTGATTGATTGATTGATTTAAAGTTTTCAGGCATACAACCACATGCCAACATCTTTCACAAAGCCGTAGCTTCGCTTCGGCTTCACGCCTGGACACTATCCAGCATCTCCTCGCAGAGAGAGGATTTTTGCAGCAAGTTGTGAAAAGGATGTCTGGACACCTGCGAAAGTCATCCGCAGGGGTCTACCAGGCAAAGAGGAGAGTTTTCTGTGGTTGGTGTCGTGGAAGGGGTATCTCTTCACTCGATGCCACTATTCCAGCAATAGCGGAGTTCTTGTATTTGCGAGAAGAAATGCGCCTTTCAGTCTCGGCAGTGAAAGGCTATCGCTCAGCCTTAAGTCTTGCCTTCAGGCTCAAAGGAGTGGACATTTCTTCTTAGCTGGAACTTTCCCTACTCATACGAAGTTATGAACTTACCTGCCCTCAGTCGGAAGTGAGACCTCCTCCATGGAACGTGGTTCGAGTTCTCAGGTCTCTTAAGAGACCTCCCTTCGACCCATTACGCCAGGCTTCAGATCGCCACCTAACTTGGAAGACTGTGTTCCTACTAGCTTTGGCTTCGGCCAAGCGAGTCGGTGAACTTCATGGTCTCTCGTATGACATCGCCCATTCAAGGGGAGGGGAGGAGGTAACGTTCAGATTCGTCCCTGAGTTTGTTGCTAAGACTCAGAATCCGGGAGTGCCGGACCCTCGGTTCGACACTTCGGATTTTGAGTCTTCGTTCTGTAACAGATGACCCAGACCATCTCCTACTGTGCCCAGTAAGGAGTCTGAGGCTATATCTTAAGAGAACAGCTGCAGTTCGTCCCCAAGTGCAAGCATTGTTTGTAAGCACTGGGAGGACAAAGAGGAGGGCTACCAAGAATACTATCTCATCATGAATTCGTAGGGTAATCCATCTCTCCCTGAATCCTGACCCTCCTCCGTCACGTCGCCCTAGAGCACATGATTTCAGGGGCGTAGCTACGTTCCTGGCCTTCAAAAAGAACTTCTCAGTGACGCGGGCTTTACAAGCAGGGGTGTGGAAGCGTCAGACGACCTTCACAGCCCACTACCTGCAAGACGTGACCCACAGGAGGCTCAATACGTTCTCTATCGGCCCTGTGGTGGCTGCACAACAGCTGGTTTAAAACCTCAGGTTCCTTAATGGACAAGTAGCAGAAGGTTGAGGGCATTTTTACCCCGTTTTAGTCTGCATGAATGAAAAGGTATGTCTGGGCCTTATTCTTTTCTTCATCCTCCCCTCTCTTGGGGAAAGCAGCATCCTGGGTTCTCTGCACAGCTGACCTCAAACCACTGCAGGTAAACCATGTTCCCTTGTGTTCCTAGTATTAAGCTAATACTGTCAGTAAACCATGTTCCCTTGTGTTCCTGGTATTAAGCTAATATTGTCACGTCCCCATACCCTGACGAGGTGGTACTGGGAGAGTCCTAGCCTAGAGTTTCCATCTAAAGGATTTCAGGTCAACTTCCTCGGACGAGTCACACTTTAGACTTTCACACACAGCTTGCGTAGGCCACAGCCCTTGCAGAGCAAGGTGCGAGCGAGGTGCAGGGACTCCTTATTGTTGAGTGCTGACACACTCAGATACTGAGTCCCCGGGCAAAAAAAGCCAAAAGCCAGAAATGGCCGGGACTTACCACCCTTCCTAAGGGTTGAGTCACCCATATTAAATAGCGTGGTTTGTATTTCAGTTACGGAACAAATGACAAATTCGTAGGTAATTTGTATTTTTCCTAACTATACAAACCTTAGCTATTTAATCAGACTTGCCTGCCAGCCCTATCCCCCGTGAAGTCCTACCTTTAAGCAAAGTGAACTCAGCACTGGTGTGTGTGAGGGGGGGGGGGAGGGTAGCAAGCTTCCCTCCGCTAACTAGCGGTGGGGTAGTAAACCCTGGTTAAAATTCTAATGGCTCGTCATTTCAGCTACGCCGAAAGTAATTACCCATATTAAATAGCTAAGGTTTGTATAGTTAGGAAAAATACAAATTACCAACGAATTTGTCATATTTACACGAATTTAATGAAATTCCCTTTGAAATATGTTGGTAGTTTTTGCTACACTGTTCTATAGAATAGATTTAAGGTAAATACTTCATTTTATATAGATGTCTATGGTTATTTTAGACTGGTATTGCAATTTCCTTACTTTGTCATGGTTATTAATCTATTAAAATTTTCAATTAATAGAATTAAGGGACACTTATCTTGGAGCCTTTTAAAAGGATTAATGATTCTGCTTTCAACATCAAGTTTATAGATTACAAAATTTGGTCAGAGCAAATCGTTATCTAGGACGGTTGAATTTCTTTTTATTAATATATTTTATACTTTCCAGATATCTTGGAATTACTGCAAGCTGAGGATGACACAGGTTGAAGGATGTTGTCAAGTTTGAGGATGATGTTGTTTGGAGGGTAATTGTTGGAGACTGAAGCTTATGATTGGGTAGTGCATAGTATCAGGGATTTCAATCTAAAATTATATTTGTTTTGGGTAAGTCATTTAGTTCTTTTAAGCCAATGTATTGCATTAACAAGAATAAGACTTAAGTTGCTATACATTAAAAGCTCAACAAAATAAGACTACAGTGGCAGCTCGTGGCTAAAATCATTGGTGCTGCTGCTCCAAAAGAATTGTAGCCTATGTTTAGATATTGTGTGGAAGGAAACAAACAGGCATAAGAAAATTTATTCATTAACTTGATAGAATCCTAGAAGAACAAAATCCAACAATTTTTACTTTCCAAAAATAAATTGTTACTGTTCAAGCTTGATTCATTCATTTAAAAATTAAATCCATTTCTCTCTTTTTCAATGAATGAAAAGATATTTGTTCCGTAACCGAAATACAAACCACGCTATTTACATTGGGTTTACCTTTTAGCGCAGCTGAAATGGCGAGCCATTAGAATTTAACGAGGGTGTATTACCCCCGCGCTAGTTAGCGGGGGGGTAGGGGAGTGGTAGCTAGCTACCCCTCCCCCCCCCGCACACACCGGTGAAGCTCACTTTCACTTTTGGCTCGGACTGGGACAGACGTCTCTGTCTTTGTCCTCGCTTGGCAGCCATTGTTTGTTTTGTCTTTACTTAATCACTTACTTTTCTTTTACTCAATATATATGTGAACAGTTTTTCATGTTTGTATATATATTTGAGTATAGAAAATAGTAAGTTTCCTTTTCAGAGTTGTGTGTTTAGTGTACGTTATCTCCGTGGAGCCCTCGGCAGTTTAGGCCACCACGGTGTAATTTTATGGGTTGTGGTCGAGTTTGACTTCGGTCTTTCTCTCTCTCTCTCTCTTGAGGTCGTTCACCCTTTTACTACGTTTACTACACCCCTTGTAGCTTCCTTCCCGTGTGGGGGGGTTGCTACGCCGTACGTTTTGTCTCAATTAGTTTATGAATCTAATTGTATTTGTTAATTTTTCAGCTTTGTAGAACGATTCCTTTCGGGGTTTTCGTTCTTTCTTTAGTGTTCATTCATTTTTAAATTACATAATTACATAGTTTCATAATTATAATTGTTATAATTCTGTTTTGGTTACAGCTCTCCTTCCGTGAGTGTAAGTGGTTGTGAGGGCACGTGCCTGTTGTGTAATTCTTGTTTCCTTTCCCACGGGATTCCTCTTCGGAGCCTTCCTGGGGGAATGAATGTGTACTAATGATTTTTGTTTTATTTTTTTACAGTTACCGATCTAGTTCGTTTCTGTAATATGGCAACGGTGTGAGCTGTCTTGTTGAGGCCTGGGGATTCGGCTGTTGCTGCCTCCCCTTTGGATTTTCGTCAGGGGCGTGTCTCCTTCTACTGGAAGTACTCCCGTGACGATTGACAGCTCTCTAGTTCATTTTAGAACTCTCAGGAGGCTTGCCTCCTTGGGTGGGTAACTTTCCTTCCGAGGGAAGTTTTTCCTGTCCAGGCTTGAGTTTTTCCCCTTTTGGGGGGTTCTTCTCTTGCCTTTTTTTCGTGCGACTATGCTCTTGGTGCTGAGCAGTCGCACCTGCAGTTTCGCTCAAGGGGCTGGGCAACTGCAGGAGCCCCTCTTCGGAGTATTGCTCCTTTTAGGTCACTGGCTGACCAGTCTCTTCTACGAAGTGTCTCTCTTTCGGAGGATTCTTTTGCTGCTGTTGCTGTTGGCCTCCTTCGCCGTAAGGCTCACCATCCGCCTCGTCGTAAGGGCCTCTCATCTCCCTATAAGGGTGCTAAGAGGCGCCTTTTTGAATCTCCGTATGCAACCTACAACTCCTCCTTCTTGATCTTCCGCCCCTGGTGCAGATGGACAGCAGTCTGACTTCGTCTTCCGACGGGCAACGGTCTTCCCGACGGACAACGGTCTTCCCGACGGACAACGGTCTTTCGACGGACAGCAGTCTCCCGGCGGACAGACAACGGTCTTCCGACGGACATCAGTCTCCCGACGGACAACGATCCCTTCGGGGCAAAGGGTTGCCTCCCGCGGGGGTTCTTCCCTTGCGTGTCAGGGTTCCCCTGCGCGCCCTTCTGCTCTCCTGCTCCTGCTCAGTGTTAGCGCACAGGCGCTCTCCTGCTCATCAGCGCTTTCCTGTTCGCCAGCGCTCTCCTGTTCGCCAGCGCTCTCCTGTTCGCCAGCGCTCTCCTGTTCGTCAGCGCTCTCCTTTTCGCCAGCGCTCTCCTGTTCGTCAGCGCTCTCCTGTTCGCCAGCGCTCTCCTGTTCGTCAGCGCTCTCCTGTTCGTCAGCGCTCTCATGATGATCATTTCTGCTGTTCCTGTTGGCTCCTGTTACGCACCCTGTGCGCCCACGTTCGCCCTCGCGATCTAGAACTTCGGTTCAGGTCTATGTCAAGGATTCTTCTTCTACGCGCAGGCTTCCATGCGTTGCCTTCTGCTCGTCAGCGACCTTAGACGCGTCAACGTTCACCTGCTCGTCAGCGATCTTCTATGCGTCAACGATCGCCATCGATCTGCCACGCGTGTCAGTTCCCCTGACCACCATCAGTAGCGATCTAGCTCTCGCCTGCTGTGGACCACGATCATCTGTAGCCGAGTCTTGCCGTAGATCTTCCTCCTGCCCGCCAGTGCTCACCTTTACTTCTGTCCTTCTGTGCGCCAGCTTTCTTCATTTACCAGCGCACATCTGCGCGCCCTTCTTTGCCACGCACCAATGGGCGCCAACGGTTTTCTGACCGTCTAGGATCACCTGATTAACAGCTTGCTTCAGCGCTCATCTTCCTGATGCACCTGCGCGTCTTTTGTTAGCGCGATGCGCGCTAATCATCACTAGTCTCACTCGCGTTGGCAATCGCCTACGCGCCTGCGCGATTCTTCACCTGCGCGCTAGCGTTTTGTTAACGCACCACCGCTCGCCAACGCGCCGTCGCTTGCCGACGCGCCATCGCTTGCCAACGCGCCTTCACTCTCCTACGGGCTATCGCTTGCCAGAACGCGCCATCGCCCGCCTACGCGTCATCGGTCTCCCGACCGCCTGTGCTCACTCGCGCGCCCACATGCCTGCGCGGCCACACGCTCACGTGCCCACGCGACCGCACGCCCACGCTCAAGCGCGACCGCGCCCATGCTCTCCAATGTTCGCCCGTGCGTGAGCCAACGGTATTCCATCGCGCAGACGGACGGTATTCCATCGCGCGGACGGACGGTGTTCCGTCGCGCGGACGGACGGTGTTCCGTCGCGCGGACGGTGTTCTGTCGCGCGGACGGAACGGACGGGGTTCCGTCGCGCGGACGGAACGGACGGGGTTCCGTCGCGCGGACGGAACGGACGGGTTTCCGTCGCGCGAACCGACGGGGTTCCGTCGCGCGAACCGACGGGGTTCCGTCGCGCGAACCGACGGGGTTCCGTCGCGCGAACCGACGGGGTTCCGTCGCGCGAACCGACGGGGTTCCGTCGCGCGAACCGACGGGGTTCCGTCGCGCGAACCGACGGGGTTCCGTCGCGCGAACCGACGGGGTTCCGTCGCGCGAACCGACGGGGTTCCGTCGCGCGAACCGACGGGGTTCCGTCGCGCGAACCGACGGGGTTCCGTCGCGCGAACCGACGGGGTTCCGTCGCGCGAACCGACGGGGTTCCGTCGCGCGAACCGACGGGGTTCCGTCGCGCGAACCGACGGGGTTCCGTCGCGCGAACCGACGGGGTTCCGTCGCGCGAACCGACGGGGTTCCGTCGCGCGAACCGACGGGGTTCCGTCGCGCGAACCGACGGGGTTCCGTCGCGCGAACCGACGGGGTTCCGTCGCGCGAACCGACGGGGTTCCGTCGCGCGAACCGACGGTGTTCCGTCGCGCGAGCCTACGGTGTTTCTTCGCACGAACGTCTGCTTAATTCTTGCAGTATCCATTGCTCGCCTATGGGTTATCGCTCGCCGACCACCAGCTCTCGCCCTTCCTACCACGCTCGCCCTCCTTCTGCGCTCCTTCGCTCACCTTCGTTTGCGTTCCTGCGTGACCGCGCATGGGCGCTTCCACGTTCTCCCACGCGCAGATCATTGATTTACCATCGCGTGAGCTCCATGGCGACTGCGACCGCGATTCCCATTGGTGTTTTCGCAGCCTGGCGAGTCTTCTGGAGCGTATTTCCAGAACACGGCCTCACCCCGTAAACACAGAGCATGGCACATGCAAGAATAAGAAGAATCTTCAGGGAGGTCTGAGCAACATTCTTCTTTCCAGAACCTGGGTTAGCCCTTCCCCGTCATTCCCTGGTTCTCCATCGGCCAAGGGGTGACTGTTTACCCCTTCCTCTTCTCCATCTCGTGAAAGGGGCTTACCAGGTCCTTTCCCTCCTCGGTTACGACCCGAGGTTTGGTTCAAGGAAGCTACAGGAAGGTCATGGGTACTTTCCTTCTCTCGGGCTCAAGCACCTTGGCGTTTCGTCGTCAAGTATCGAACTTGCGGGCAAGCTCGATGTTGGACCATCTGGACGCAATGACCGAGGGCTTCCTTTCGGGTGTCTCATCCGTGGATGTCGACAACCTCAGACACCCTTCCATCCTTGAGAAGAGTTTGTTTGTGCCCAAGGACAGAGACATAGACAGCGGCTGTGCGGAGAAAGTCGACTTCCGTCTTCACTCCTCCAAGGCGCTTTCTTCCAGACCCTGCAGGGCTCCAGCGCCTCTTTCTTTCAGCCACGTCGGCCTAAGTTATCGGACCGGCTACGACAACTGAGACAAGGTGTCCAATTGCAGTTCCCTCCTGTCAGGAACAGATGGCACGGGAGGCTCTCCCGGGGGGAGCATAGTCCTAGAGGGAGCGGTAGAGTTCACGAACTCTAGGATTGGCACCTCCCCCTTGCAGGTTTCATGCTGGGAGGATGCCTAAGGTTACTCATCCAGATGACAGCTTCCCGATGGCCATTCCTGCACGATCTCTGTGATCAGCCAAGGATATCGCGCCTGCCGTCTCTGTCAGCGAATTCAGTGTCTCTGAACCTCTATGCCATAGGGTCGGCAAGAGTTTGCCCGTTTGGGCAGGATGATCCATGCCTTAGAAGAAGGTCCTCCATAGGATCATCGACGGCTTCACCTCCCGGCTTCTTCAGTCGATTCTTTCTTGTAAGAAAGTATCTGAGACGGGAGTTTCGTAGTCGACCTCTCAGCCCTGATCAAGTTTGTCAAACAAACTTCGTCCAGTGTGGAACAGCAGAATCGATCAGACTGGTAACGAGGCGACAGGACTCCTTAGGCCCTGGATCAGAAGGACGGGTATTTTCAGTTTCCATTCCATCCATCTTCCAGGAAGCTCGTGGAATTCAGCCTAGACTGCAGGTATTCCTGCTTAAGATGCAGTGGGGCGATCCCGCCGTGGCATCGCAGGTTTTTTTCCCCAGAGAACTCTCCCTGCTTTCCTCATGGCCGCTCAGGTGCAGGCTTCCTCCTCCTTCGCCTTTTGGAGGTCTGGTCAACTCCGGTAGGTCGGGTTCGACCTTCTTCAGCGCCGGGACAAGCTTCCGGATGCTTACCATGAGTGGGGGTTCATGGTATTTTGCTAGGAGCCTTCTCTTCTTCTGCCTCAACATCTGCAGTATCTAGCCATGATATTGAGTCAACGGCCTTACCACGTTGGAAACCCCGCTACTCGTCCGTCCAGCGAGGTTAAGCAACGTCGGTTCTGGTCGGTACTTGGATAGGTGACCACCTGGGGACGCCAGATTCTGTTGCCACCTCCTCCGAGCCTTCCCTTCAGTTGACTGTGGCAAGGCTGAGGAGAGTCGCAGTACCTGTTCTTAGTCAAGCAGAGCTTTCAGCCCTACCTTGGAACGTTTCCTAGTTCTCTTTTCCTCATTGACCCGTCTATATAGTTCCGAACGGTCGCCTCAGGATAAGTTCCATGTGGGGCGGTCCAAGTTCCGGTGGTTTCAAAGCAACGATTAACCGGACTTTCTGGCCCCTACGGGACCAGTGGAACGTTTAGACCTGCAATGGGTGTTGTCCTATGGAACCTCTTAATGGGAGTGGATATTCTCGTCCTTTCCCCACATTTTTTATGCTGTTCTCGGACTCGTCAAAGAAAGGGGGGGGCATGTTCCGGTCCAGGCATATGGTCAGGACCTGAAGGATACCTCTCCATCATTCAGGCAGGCTTAGGGGCCGTAGTCTGGCCCCTCTACAAATCCTACAGCTCCTGCCGAGTCGCTCCGTGCGCGTCGACTTCACGGTTCTGGCGTGTTCTAACCAGCAGGGGACGCATTTTCACACCTTCGCATCTTTCAGTAGAGATACCGAGATGATTTGAGATACTCTCAATACCACCATCGGCTCTCTCATTCCAGACAGAGGAATGTTCTCTCCGACTATCCGAGCAGAGCCTCGTAGAAAGAGTGTACCTGGGGGTCTTTGGCCTTGAGTATCCAGCAAGTCCTGGTCTGGGGGACCTGATCGCGACAGCTTGGAACCTCAAGCTTCCGCTGTTCTTCCCCCCAGTCTCAGACCCCGAGACTCTGGCAAGATGCATTCCGGTGATGGTGGGACAACATCGACGCCTGCGTCTTCCCTCCTTTGTTGTCTGTTGAGAATGGGTCTCAACAAGACCAGGTTGTCTGTCAACCTTTCAATGGCCCTGAGAGCTCCACTGGGACTATGCGCAGAACGGTTTCCGGACCCTCTGCTTCCCCTGACGGAACTCCCGGGAGAGCTTCTCCCATGGCACAGGCTACTCAAACAACCACACTGCAACATCTTTCACGAGCCGGGGCGTCGCTTCGGCTTCATGCCTGGAGACTCTACGCCTCCTCCTCAAGAAGAGACAACCCGCTACAGTCGCGGGACGGAGGTCGCGTCATCTGCGATAGTCATCCGCAGGGGTCTTCCAGGCGAAGTGAAGAGTGTTCGGTGGTTGGTGTCGTGGGAGATATACCTCTTCCCTTGAGGCCTCTTCTCCAGCAATAACGATCTTATTGCCTTTCGGCGGGAGGAAACTCCTTTCCGCTCTCGGCAATGAAGCCTGTCGCTCAGCCTTTCCCTGACCTTCAGGCTTAAAAGGAATAACTTTCCTTCCCGCTGGACCTTTCCTCGCTCATGCGAAGCTGCGAACGTCCCTGCCCTAGTCGGAGTGAGACCTCCAACTTGGAGCATGGCTCGGACTTTGTAGTCCCTTAAGAGATCTTCTCAGGACCCTTTACGTCAGGCCTCTGATCGTATTCCGTCTTGGGTCTCCTGCTCACTCTGTCCGCGGCCAGTGTGTAAGCAATCTTCTTGGTCTCGTACGACTCCGCCCTTTCTGAGGAATAGGGGAAGGCAACATTCAGGTTTGCTCCTGAGTTGTTGGCTAGACTCAGAATCTTGGGGTCCCGGCCCTTTGGTCCAATTCCTTCAAGATTTTGAGTCACCATTCTGTATCTGATGTCCCAAAACCTTCTCCTTCTTGCCAGTAAAGGAATCGAGAGGTTAGCTTTGGGAACAGCTGCAGTTTGTCCTCAGTTGCAGCCGGTTTGGGAGCACAAGAAGGACACGGAGGAGAGTCACCAGTATACCTCTTCAGCTCGGACTCAGGACATTCATCTCGACCTGTCTCCAGACCCTCCCCCGTCACGTCGCCCTACAGCACGATGTCGGATACATCGCAATGTCCCTCGCCTTCGAGTAATACTACTCTGTGACGCAGGTGCTACAAGCTGGAGTCTGGAAGCGTCTAATGACCTTCGCAGCCCGCTTCCTGCAGGGCGTGACCCACAGGAGTTTCGATACGTTTTCTATCGCTCTGTGGTGGCTACACAACAGCTGGTCTAACCTCAGGCTCCTTTTTGGACAGGTAGCAGAAGGTAGAGGGCATTGTTATCAGGTTTTAGTCTGCATGAACGAAAGAAGTATGTCTGGCCCTTACTTCTTTCTTCATCATCCCCTCTACGGGGAAGCAGCATCCTGGTCTCTGCATAGCTGACCTCGAACCTCTGCAGGTAAACCATGCTTCCTTGTGTTCCAAGTATTGAGTCAATACTGTCGCGTCCCCCATACCCTGACGAGGTGGTATTGGGAACGTCCTAACCCAGAGTTTCTTCTGGAACTCCAGGTCAACTGCCTAGGACGGGTCACACTTCTTCCTTCACACACAAGCTTATGTAGGCCACACGGTTCCTTGCGGAGCAAGGAACTTGTGAGGTGCAGGGACTCCTTTTCTCGAGTGCGACTCACTCGGATTCTGAGTCCCCGGGTAAAGCCAAAGCCAGTATGGCTGGGTACTTTCCACCCTACCTAAGGGGTAAGTCACCCGATGTAAATAGCATGGTTTGTATTTCGGTTACGGAACAAATGACAAATTCGAAGATAATTTGTATTTTTCCTAACCATACAAACCTTAGCTATTTACACATATTTGCCTGCCAGCCCTGTCCCCCAAGACAAGTCCTACCTCTAAGTGAAAGTGAGCTTCACCGGTGTGTGAGGGGGGGGGGGGGGGAGGGGTAGCTAGCTACCACTCCCCCCCCCCCCCCCCCCCCCGCTAACTAGCGCGGGGGTAATACACCCTCGTTAAATTCTAATGGCTCGCCATTTCAGCTGCGCTAAAAGGTAAACCCAATGTAAATAGCTAAGGTTTGTATGGTTAGGAAAAATACAAATTATCTTCGAATTTGTCATTTTTATGAAGAGAACTTACCTGACAGTTATATATATATAGCTATAGTCTGACTTTTGGCAGAATTTTTTTAAAAATCACGGCAACCGCCTTGTGGTGGTTGTGCAGTTAGGTGGTTAACAACCCTTACAGGGTGGTACTTGGAATCATTCCCGTTTTCTGTTCTTCAGATCATCTCTGCCGGCCGGATCGACAACGCGTTGGTCCGTCATTAGAGTTTTTTCTTTCGCTGTCCCTGTGTCGCTGTACCAGTCTGCTATTTGGTGAAGTACATTGATTTGGGTATTTGGCAATTTTTTCTGTGTGCTTTTTAGCTTTTGATAATTATGAGTGATAAACATCATTTTCGTGTGTGTGCGAATGAGGAATGCTAGATGAGGTTGCCGAAAATGTCGGTAGACCCTCACACCGTGTGTTTGGGGTGTAGGGGTTTTGAATGTGCACTTAATAACAGGTGCGAAGAATGTAAGGTTTTGGAATGAAGCGCTATGTGCGTAAACGAGCTCGATAGAGTTAGGAGAGCTTCTAGGTCTAAATCTAAGTCTGTTAGCAAACTTAGTGTTGATTTATCCTTTGAACCTGTAATTAATTCCTCTTTGGAAGTTGATCCTTCCCCTGAGATAGTAGCTCCTGCCCCTTCTACAGGATCCGTACCTGCGGATGACCCTCGGTACGCCAGGACGGCTGCCAAGTTGAAGGCCATTAAAGACCAACTTGCGCCCTTTAAAGGTAAGCCTAGTGAAAGTGATATTAGTGCTTGTGAAAGTGCAGTGGAGGTGGCGACTGACCGAATCTGTCATTACCCTAGGTCCAGACCTCTACCAAGCTCCCAGGACAAGGGAGAAGGTACGTCGAGAACCGAAAGGGGGTGAGAGGTACGTACCCTCGGTCAGCCGTCGCCTGAGGCAGTCCTGTTGCCAATTCCCAGGCTGCTCTTGACCGCCACGGAAAAGGCGTGTCGGACGGGATGGCTTCTTCTCCGAATCCCTCTCCCAGACGCAAATGGAAGTTTGAGGCGTTAAGACCTACGAAGAGGAGGTGGAACCGTGAGGAACAGTCTCTTTCTCTCACTCCCAGTTCTAGTAGCTATGAACCTTGTCCTTCAGAGGACGATTTAGACTCCGTGCCTTTGAAGAAGACAAAATCTAGGTCCGCAAGTCGAGATAGAGCAGCCGAAGATCCTTCTCCTTCCATGAGCATTATTCGTCAGCCCTCTCCTTCGGGACAGCAAGACCCAGCAGAAGTCGCTAAGTCTTTCGTGTCCGTCATACAGGAACAACTTTTTTCGTTGGTTCAAGCCTTTAGCCGCCCTCACGCCCAGTCCGACAGACGTAAAGACGACTCTTTGCCCATCAAGAAGTCGGCTTCTAAGAGGGAACGGAGTTCCCCTCCTAAGGAACCCTTGAGCGCTTCTTTGAAGACACGACACCGCTCTGCTTCCTCTTCTGCTTGGCGCCAGGACGATTCCGTCTCTCGCTTTCGGCGCCAGGACGATACTGCCTCTCTCTCTTGATGCCAGGACGATGCCAGCATGCATCCTCAGGACGAAACTTCCTCTCGTCGCCAGGACGATACCGCCTCTCGTTCTCGACGCTAGGACGATATTGCCTCTTGTTCTCGACGCCAGGACGATACCGCCTCTCGTTCTCGATGCCAGGACGATACCGCCTCTCGTTCTCGACGCCAGGACGACTCTGCCTCTCGCTCTCGTTGCCAGGACGATAGCAGCTCTCGGCGTAAAGACGCCTCCTCCTCTCACCGTCAGGACGCTTCCTCCTACCACACCAAGGACTCTTCTAACGCTCGGCACCAGGACGCTGCCTCTTCCCGGCACCAGGACGACACCTACGCTCGGTGCCAGGACGCAAGCGGTTCTCGAGATCAGGCTGCTTGCAGCCCTTTACTTCAGGACGAATCCTACGATATGCCTTTGTCGGATTCTAGAGAGCCTTCTTCTCGAACGAAGGATGTTGTAGAGGTGGATCAGGATCTCGAAGATGTCTCTGATGACGAAGACAAACCTGCTGACTCTGCTAGCGACTACAAGGTTCCCTCTCGCTCCCTCCTTGAACTTTATGGGGAGGAGTTCCAGCCTGCTGCTTCGTGATCTCCTCAATCTCTATTTAGCAGGAAGAAGGCCAAGAAACAGTCGGCCTTCATCAAGATGAAACTTTCCATTTCTGCAAAGAAGGCGCTTGCGAAAATTGATGATTGGATGAAAGAACGGAGGCAAGCGGTTAAGACTTCCTTCTCGTTTCCACCAGCTCGTCTTGCTTCGAAGGCTGGCATGTGGTATGAGACTGGGGAACCTCTGGGTCTGGGAGTTCCTGCCTCCTCCCAGGGTGACTTCTCTGGCATCGTGGACTCGGCTAGAAGGCATGCTTTCAACTCGGCCAAGGTTATGTGGTCGATGTCGGAGCTGGATCACCTCGTCAAAGGCATTTGTAGAGCCTTTGAGGTTTTAGCTTATTAGACTGGTCTCTAGGGACTCTGACCAGGAAGACTGAGCAGAAGGAAGGAACTCAAGACCTAACCAGTATTATGTCCTGTATGGACAAGGCCCTTAGGGAGGGCCTAATGAGTTGGTTTCGCTGTTTTCAGCAGGAATCTTGAAGAAGAGGTCCCTGCTTTGCTCTTTTGCTTCGAGATCTGTAACCGTTGCACAGAAGTCTGAGCTACTTTACGCCACCCTGTCGCAACATCTTTTTCCTGAGGCCCTTGTGAGAGACATTACGCTTTCTCTGGCTCAAAAGCGCCCCAAGACCTTTTATCACATTAAGCTCGTAAGCCCTTGACAGCCGCTTCTTCGACTTCGAAGCAGGAGGAAAAGAAATTCCAGCAGCCCTTTCGAGGCAGGACTACTTCAAGACCTGACTTTAGAGGAAGAAGGCAAGAGTCAGGAGCAAGATCGAACAGAGGTTCGTTCAGAGCTCGCTCCAAGAAGTGAAGTACAAATCCTCCAGACAACAATAGGCGCAAGACTGTCACGTTTTTGGCAGTCTTGGAAGAGAAGAGAGGCGGACACCTGGTCCCTCTCAGTCATCAAGGAAGGATACAAGATCCTCCTTCTGAAGAAGCCTCCTCTCTCAGATACTCTGCTAGCCTTAGTAGCGCAGTACACAGATCCAGGGAAACAGGAGGCTCTCCTGGATCTAGTCGACCAAATGCTGGACAAGGGAGTGATAGAACCGGTTCAGGATCTATCCTCCCCAGGCTTTTACAATCGCTTGTTTCTAGTACCCAAGAACTCGGGTGAATGGAGACCCGTCCTGGATGTCAGCTCTCTGAACGTCTTCGTGGAGAAGACGAAGTTCTCCATGGAGACGACTCAGTCTGTGCTGGCATCAGTACGTCCAGGGGACTGGATGGTGTCTCTCGATTTGCAGGACGCGTATTTTCACGTCCCCATCCATCCGACTTCAAGGAAGTACCTGAGATTTGTAATCCAGGGCAAGTGCTTCCAGTTCAGGGCGCTTTGCTTCGGTCTCAGCACGGCTCCTCAAGTTTACACCAGGATAATGGCGAATGTGGCAGGCTGGCTGCATCAAGAGGGGATAAGGATATCTTTTTATCTGGACGATTGGCTGATACGTTCACGATCAAAGGAGAAATGTCTGGAGGATCTACAAAAGACTTTTATGATGGCTCAAGATCTAGGCCTGGTCATCAACAGGGAAAAGTCTCAGACCAAGCTGAATCAGACTATTCTCTATTTGGGGATAGTTCTGAATTCAGTTCTTTTTCTGGCTTCTCCCTCTCAGGAAAGACAGACCAAGTGTCTCGAGAAGGTCCGAAGTTTCCTGGACAAGAAGAGGTGCTCAGCGAAGGAGTGGATGAGTTTGCTGGGGACTCTCTCCTCACTCGAGCAGATTGTCTCGCTGGGGAGACTCCATCTAAGGCCTCTGCAGCACTTTCTTTCAAAGGTGTGGAACAGAAAGACACAGGAAGACTCTTTTTCCTTCCCTATTCCAGCAGAGGTCAAGGATCATCTGAAGTGGTGGCTGAATCCAGCCTTGTTGGGGGAAGGGATCTCCCTATACAAGAAGAACCCAGACCTAGTGTTGTTTTCAGACGCGTCAGAGTCAGGTTGGAGAGCAACACTAGGAAGCAAGGAGGTCTCAGGCTCTTGGGAAGAAAGTCAGTTGGGTTGGCACATCAACAACAAGGAGGTGATGGCCATTCTTCTAGGACTAAAGGCCTTCAAAGACTCGGTGTCAGGGAAGACTGTGGAGGTCAACTCAGACAACACCACAGCTCTAGCATACATCAGGAAGCAAGGGGGGACTCACTCTCTGTCTCTGTTTGAAACAGCAAGGGAGCTCCTGCTTTGGGCGAAGGAGAACAAGGTAGATCTGCTGACGAGATTTGTACAGGGACAGAGAAATGTGAGGGCAGACATGCTCAGCAGGAAAGGGCAGGTTCTTACCACAGAATGGACCCTCAACCAACAGGTCTGTCAGAGTCTCTGGAGGCTGTGGGGGAGACCCTTAATAGACCTTTGTTCCGTAACTGAAATACAAACCACGCTATTCAATATGGGTAATTACTTTCGGCGTAGCTGAAATGACGAGCCATTAGATTTTTAACGAGGGTTTACTGCCCCACCGCTAGTTAGCGGGGGATAGGGCGGGTAGCTTGCTACCTCCCCCCCTCACACACACACACACCTGTGCTTGAGCTCACTTTGCTCTCGGCTCGGGTGGTAGTCGGACGTGTCCGCTGTCACCCTCGCCTTCTGACAGCCATTACTAATCTTTCTTTTGCTTTTCCTTTGACAGAGTGTGTGCGAAGTTGGCTTCTGCGATGCGTAAGCCGCTCTTGTGGTACGTATATGTCGGCGGTAGACACGGACCCCCACACCTTGTGTCCTTACTGTAGGGGCCAACAGTATGATAAGAGTAATGTGTGTGGTGAGTGTAGGGAGTGGTCTACCTCCCAGTGGGAGAGGTTTTCGCTGCGCCGAAGAAGTCTAGACGGGATATTTCTCCTTCGAAGGTTTCTTTGAAAGGAGAAAATCCCAAGGGCTTTTCTTCCGTGGCCAAAACCTCCTCCGAAGCTCCCACTCGATCGTCTTCTTCCGAGAGGCCGTCGAGTGGTAGCGTAGGCCTTAGTTCTGTTGACAGATCTCGGGGTTTGGGAGAGGGAGTTGCCTCCCATAGCGAGGCAGCTCCTCCTCCTCCCCTGGGGGAGGATATTGATGTAACCATGTCTAACAATGATTAGTTACAGCGTTGGTTTTCCTTGAGGCCTCAGGGTTCGCCCTCCAAGGAAGCCCTGTTTGACTTAATCAGGTTGGGAGCAGCTGTCAAACAGTCGCTGACTTTAGCAGAGGTTGATCCTCTGTCTATTGTCGACGTTGTTGTGGCAGAGGCTTCCGATGAGTTGTATCAAACCTCTGCTCCTGCTGTTACTGATGTTCCTGATGTAGCTGAAGGCTTAGATCCCCCATCCGAACATACTTCGAGGGAGGAGTTAAGTCCAACGGTCTCTCCTGCAGGTGATTCTCCCCCCCGGGGGAGTTCACTAACAGAGACTCCTCTTCAGAGGACTGCTGATGGTCAGCCCGCTGACCCCACGGCCCCCAGAGGGCGTATAAGGCGTAAGGCTCGCCTTCCTCTTCGCCGTAGAGGCCTTCCTTCACCTCACAAGGGTGTTAGGAGGCACCTCTTCGGTTCTTTATCTCAGCAGTCCGCCGCAGAGGAACCTCGCTGTCGTTCACCGACTCTACCAGCTACATCACTGGACCTCTCCGCAGATCGTTCGCGATCTCCTTCGGTGGAAGGTCGTCCTTACAAGGGCACGCCGATCTTCCACCTTCCAGACCTGCTGACCTGCCGTCGCCGTTCCTGGCTGCTGATGCGTTGTGGGTGCCGACTCACCCCGTTATTAAACGGGCAACGGTCCCTTCGGAGCATAAGGGACTTTTGCACAAAATTGTGCCTAAGTCCCTTACGTGCCAGGTATTCCCTGCGCGCCAACGTTCACCTGCGCGCAAGTGCTCGCCAGCAGTTCCTGTTATAGCGCGCCAGCGCTCACCAACACACCTGATCGCCAACGCACTACTGCGCGCCCTCATCCTGATACGCGCCATGCGTGCCCACTTTCTCCTGCGCGCCCACAATCTTCGGATCTGGGCGCAGTGGGGAAGACATCACTCTTCCCCTGCGCGCCATTGGACCCCGCCTGCGTGCCATTGGACCCCGCCTGCGTTCCAGTCTTCACCTGCACGCCATCGCGGGCAGTCTCCAACGCGCACCCACGAGATTGCGCACACGTGCCCTGCGCGCCCACCACAACCAGATGTGTGCTCTCATGCGTGCCCGCGCGCAAGGGATATATCCCCTGCGCGCTCGCCCAACGTTATCGCCCTCACGGGCTCTTCAGCCAGATCCTGCGCGCGCGAACAATCGCCTTCGCGCGCGCGAGCGCTCATCCAGCCTTCTGCGCGCCCTCTGCCATTTCCAGATTGCGCGCCTGCGCACCATTGCTCGCCCGTGCACCCTCGCCATCGTGCATGCACATTCGCCCGCGTGCGAACCAGGGCAAATCCTATGGCGTGAGCGCCAGCGTGACCACCAGCGCAATCCCACGCGTGACCACCAGTGCGATTCCACGCGCGAGGCTGCAGGACAGCGCGCGGCCAGGTCATCATCATCACGTCCCCCCCAAATGCAGAACAGCGCGCTCGCCGGAAGGAGGGAGGCTTCCGAATAAGTCCAGGGAACTTTCTTCATCATCTTCTTTCCAGGAAAACCCTCCTTTGGTAACTCCTCCTAGGGATCGAACGATCCCCTTCCCTCCAGAGGGAGTTTCTGACAGCACAGCTGTAAGTCGGCAGCCTTGGTTCGGGTCCATCGTCAGAGCGGTCATGCAGGCTTTTAACCCTGTCTTCTCTGAGCTGGGCCACAAATCATTGGCAGCTTCTTCTCCCCTGAAGAGGAAGAGAGGAGTATCTGACGTGGTAACTTCTCCAAGGGCGAAACTGACTCCTCGGAAGTCTTTGAGGAAGGCCTCCTCACCCCCCCCAGACTTTCTCTTCCTCCCCTTCGGACGAAGATTTCCCGTCCTCAGGGGAGCCGCACGAGGTGAGGCGTTCCCCCATTGCACCAATGGGGGAAACCCCGCCTCGTGCAGAGAAGTCTTCTCGGGTAGGGGTGGAGAAGAGCCTCCCACCATCACTGCTAGAGTCCTGCATCTCTCCCAGGAGGGAGTCGAAGGACTCTTAAGACTTTACCAAAGTCGTCCTCAAGGATTAGACCAGAGCCAGCCAAGCCCTCAGAGAATGTCCACGAGTCCCCCCAAGAAGAGCCTTTGGGAACGGGAGACTTCTCTGCTAGCCCTTCAGGAGGAGAGCTGCAGGAATCAGAGCATGCGTTCTGGCAGGTTCTGACCCTTATGAGGAATCCCAATGGGTTTGTGGATCCGGAGATTCCTCCTCGTGAGGGCAAGGACACGGTCTTGGACCGGGTCTTTGGTACTCAAAAACCCTCTAGAGCCAGCGCAGCTTTGCCCTGATCTCAAGGGGTTAAGAGTGCCAGAGATAAGGTCGAAGGCCAGCTCTCCGAACTTGCCTCCTCCAGCCGTTCCAATGCCGGAAACAAACTCCTCCCGCCTCCTCGTGTCCATCAGAGGAGGTACATGTACTTTGAGATCATGGAGGAGACTTGTTTAGCCCTTCCCCTACACCATTCTGTGGAAGAGCTTTCCAGGGGAGTCCCTTTAGAGAGACTCTCCAACCGGCCAGTTTCGTTCTCCGCAACGGAGATCCTTAGCCAGGAGAAAGTGGCGAAGTGTGCCATGCAGGCAACTTCGTGGCTTGATATCTGGCTGGGGTCCTGGGCATCCTGTTACGACCTGAGGACTTGTCCAAAGAGAGTACCAGGAAGGCCATGGAGACCTTTTTACTCTGAGGCACTCGTACAATCAAGTTTATAGCCCACCAAGTCTCGAACTTGTGGGCTAATTCCATCTTGAAACGTCGAGATGCGGTGTCTGAGAGATTCCACCAAAAGGTCTCCAGGGCAGATGTCAACAGGCTCAGACATTCTTCCATCTTGGGGAAGACCTTGTTCGAGCCTAAGGACGTGGAGCAGGCTGCTGAGAGGTGGAGGAAGTCCAACCAGGACTTTCTCCTTCAGAGGGCTTTAACATCAAATCCCTATAAGCCTCCAGCAACCCAGCAATCACGTCCTACCAAGAACACGAAACCGGCAACCACAGCGAAGACAACGGTGTCTAAGCCCTTTCCTGTCAAGGACAAGAAAGGCAAAAGGACCTCCAGGGGAGGAAAGAATCCTAGAGGGAGCGGCCGAGGCCGCAAATGCTAGGATTGGCAGTCCCCGTGCATGTCCACCAGTGGGGGATGCCTTCAAAGTTGCGCAAACAGGTGGCAGCAACTCGGGGCCGATTCCTGGACGATTTCCGTAATCAGTCAGGGATATCGCGTCCCGTTCACAACATCTCTACCTCCCCTGACAGCGAATCCAGTGTCGTTGAGCTCCCTTGCTATGGGATCGGCAAGGGGGCAAGCCCTTCGGGCAGAAGTCGAGACCATGTTGAAGAAGGGTGCTCTCCAAGAGATAGTCGACGGGTCCCCAGGCTTCTTCAGTCGACTCTTTCTTCCCTCTTAATGAGACAATGCCTTGATGAAGTCATTGAGCTTCAGCACGGCATTTCATTCCCGTGCTGAAGCTTGGTGACGGGCAAGAGGGCTCTCGAACTTGGAGAAATTGCTCCCCCAGTTCGAATCTAAATTTCCCTCTTTCATATTTTTCTTTTTCTCAATATTACTTCGACCTTATCCCAATTTCATAAACTTTCTTTAGTCTTGCTTTCCAAACTCTATGATAAAAATTTCCCTCATTATAATGTGTATATATTATGTACATATATATTTATTTATTTTTTTTTTTTTTCTCCTATGGCTTGGATGTTTCTACATCCATTGTAGCCCCGGAGGGGATGTTCATACATCCTTTATTGCTGCCTGCTTTGATGAGTGGGAGGAGGTATCACGGTTGGGAGGTGTTTGCATTCAAAGCTATATGTGAGAGTATTGGATGATTTCAGCCATCCCGAAGATGGTTTGGACCTTTTTGGCGGAACTATTCTCAAGTGTTGGGTCTTCGGAATCCAGGGGGATCCAATGCTTGGGGTAGGACTCTCGGCTTTTGGCCGGAAGCCCGTCATTATAGATATGGGGAGGATGATTCCATAATTTCTTGGTCTCAGTCCTAACAGGCGGGTTCAGCTTACACCTGTGCCTCTATATCTGTTTTGATGCTATCCTTCGGGTAGGGTATGGAGTGGACCAACTGGGAAGTATACTCTCATTGTGCCGATAGTGGAGAGTGCAAATTTCCTTTCCGACGTGTGATGGCCTAACATTCTCGAGCAGGTACATCAAACTAACCCTTTTCTCTCTCTCTCTCGTCTAATGGATTCTTTAGGGAACGCACCCCCATCCCCTGGATACACTGACTCTCCCCCGGCACTGTTGACGACCTCTGCTAATGTGATAAGGGAAATCTCTGTTGATGACCTCGGAACGGGAAGGACCATTTTACTGATATTTCAAAATCGAGTAATTTGGGTAACACGAGGAAACTTCGAATCCTTCATGTTACACAAATTTCAATAGAGACAAATTATGATGATCTATGTAAAGCATTTGAATGCTATGGATGCATAAAAGAAATAAGGATGAAACTTGAAGCTGAAACTTGGGATTCATGGATATCTTATAGTAGTTATGACGAAGCATTTAGTGCAATAAGTAACTTGAATAATATTAAAATTAATAACTTGAATGTCGTGGCTGCTCTCTGCGATAAGGTACCAAAAGATTTGGATGTGTACAGGCCTGCCGATTGGTTGGAAAAAGACGCAGATTTAGTTATGCCCTCCCAGAGAAATCCAAAACCACCGATGTGGCTTATAGCTGAATCAAAGGGGATTACAGGGAATTATTTTAAAATATGCAAATTAATTCAGAAAAAAGTAGGAACTATTGCACCAGGCGATATATCTCGTTTCGGAAAAAATAGTTTCCTTATCCATGCCAAATCCAGTACACAGTCGGTAATATTGTCCAATATGAAAATAAGTAATGATGACATTAAGTTAGATGTCAAACCCCACCTAAATTTTAGCTACGGAAGGGGCGTAGTTTTTAACAGAGATCTATATGATTTTACAGAGGAGGAGATACTGGCCATGTGTCCATTAAATGTATGGAAAGTTCATAAAGTCCCAGGTACATCAATGATAATCCTTACGTTCCAGGATGCTGATGTACCTTTTCATATTATTATCGAGAACGAAAGGATTAAAGTAAGACCCTTCAAGCAGAAGCCATTGCAATGCTTTAATTGTTTTAAATTTGGGCACCCGTCCAAAGTTTGCAAAAATGAGAAGATGTGTGGTATTTGCTCCAAATCTTACCATGGAGAGTGTCCACTTGGAGCCAGGTGTTTAAATTGCAGCTCGAATCACAAATTCACAGACAAGAGCTGCGAGCTATATAAGTTGGAGGAAGCTGCCCTCAACAAATCAAACTTAGAATATATAAGTGTGACCCATGCCAAAAGACTTAAATAAATCAAATACATATGCTAAGGCATTAAAATCAAACCAACCTAGCACTGCCAATAGCTCAAAAAAAAGTATACTATCTGACAAAATGTCAAATAACGAGGTAACCATATTACCTCCTGAGGCTTTACCACGGTATATTAACACTAGGTCATTGCCCATTGCTGTACAGCCTTCAGCCGCCATTACAAAAAATAATACAAACCTCTCTCAGGCCATGTCCTTGCCTGATCTGATGGAGGTTCCACTTAAGACTAACTTACCTGATGCACCTGTTATGGGAAAGGTGCAAAAACCTCGAATCCCACCATCTATTAATCGTAAAAGAGAGAGACCTCCATCTCTCTCTCCACCCTCCATTAGAAACGTTAAGGTTATGACATCAAATAAATTTGATGTTTTGTCTGTTGATGTTTCTAATGAACCAGAAGATAAACTGAATAAATCAGAAATTCAAGTCGAGGTCCACCATCCACCTCAACAAATAGATAAAAAAGATACAAAGAAAAACACAAATGTAAAACCCAACATAACAAGACCACCTCTGAAGAAACCTACAGGTAATAATGTTAGATTAAAAACTGCTAATGGGAAGACCTCATCCAAGATGTCTTCCAGAAATAATCCATAGTTTTCTCCTCCATTTTGCAATGGAACTGTCAGGGTTTGAGGGCAAAATATGAAGAACTTAAGCTCCTAATTCATGAGCATTCCCCCATAATTGTATGTCTACAGGAAAGTATGCTTGTTTCTAACACTCCTAGTCCTCGAGAGAATGTTAGCTATAGAACACCATATAATCAACAAGCAGGGAGCCATGGCGGAAGTCTCATGTACATTCGTCGAGATGTTCCCCAAATACCTATGTCTATACGTACAGTACAACCCTGCAGGCAGTTGTTGTACAAATTGATATAGGGAGAAAATATACAATATGCTCTCTGTACTTACCTCCAAATGATAATATTTTATATGATGATTTAGCAGAAGTCATTCAACAACTCCCTCAACCTTTTCTCTTACTGGGAGATATGAATGGTAGACATCCTTTATGGGGTGATGTTTTGGCCAACACAAGGGGCAATATTATCTCATCAATTGTGGAGAATGAGGATGTGGGGCTCCTTAATACAGGAGAGCCCACGCACTTCCATGTTCAGACAGGTACTTTGTCATGCATTGACCTTTCAATTGCAAGCTCTAACTGGCTTCTTGATTTTGATTGGAGGACATTAGATAATTGGCATGCTACTGATCATGCACCAATCATTATAAACACCAACAAGGGTCCGCCTTTGCAGAGATCGCCACGTTGGAATCTAGACAAGGCAAACTGGGTTAAATTTTCTGAGCTAAGTGAAATTGAAGGGAGAGCAGAACAGTTTGAAAGTATTGATGATGCCATAGACCTACTGAATGGAACTCTTCATACAGCAGGAATCAATTCGATTCCCAAAACCACAGGACTATTCAAAAGACGACCAGTCCCGTGGTGGTCCTCAGAATTAACAGCCTTGCACAGAGCCACCAGAAAATCCCTGACTAGATTGCGTAGACGCCGTACTGATGAAAATTTGATATCATACAAAAAGTGTAGAGCACAGTTCCGTCGTGCCATGAAAGAAGCTAGACGCCAATCTTGGGTGGCTTTTGTTTCCTCCATTAATAGTAGAACACCACCATCTTCTGTATGGAGGAAAATAAAAAAAATTGCAGGCAAATTTACCCCAAACCCACCACAGTGTTGAAAGTGAATGGTCAGTTTGTGACTGAAGGAAATGAAGTTAGTAATGCCCTGGCTGACCATTTTTCAAATGTATCGTGCAAGAGTGTAGCAGCTCCTGGTCACCAGTACAGGAGCATTGAAGAAAAGAAAATTTTAAATTTTGCAACAGGAAGGGAAGAATCGTATAATTCTCCTTTTACTGAAAGAGAACTTGATTCCGCACTCGCTACTTGCAACGATACAGCTCCTGGACCCGATGGAATTCCATATGCAATGGTTAAACATGTACATTTTAATACAAAGTTATTTATTTTTAAGTATTATTAATAGAATATGGCATGATCATAGTTACCCAAGTGTTTGGGAACTAACCATTATTTTAGCCTTTTTAAAACCTGGTAAGGACAAGTTTTTAGCAGCAAGCTATCGACCTATTGCATTGACTTCATGTTTATGTAAAATCAAGAAGATGGTCAATGTAAGGTTGATGTGGTACCTTGAAAAGAAGGGTATTTTATCACCGATTCAATGTGGATTCAGAAAAATGCACTCAACAACTGATGTGTTAATAAGACTTGAGTCCTCTATTTGTGAAGCCTTTGCTTCCAAACAGCACCATGTGACAGTTTTTTTCGACCTTGAAAAGGCATGTGATACCACATGGAGATATGGTATACTTAAAACAATTCATGAACTAGGATTAAAAGGAGAACTACCTCTATTTATTCAGTCATTTCTTTCGCATAGAGTTTTTCAAGTGAGAGTGGGGGAAACTCTATCAGAGAGTAAGTGTCAGGAAGAAGGAGTTCCTCAGGGGAGTGTGCTGAGTGTAACCCTGTTTGCACTAGGAATTAATGGGATATCCTCAGTCATTCCCCGGGATGTTCTCTCAACATTATTTGTGGATGATCTCTCAATATCATTTGCTGGCACTAGAATGGCAATGGTTGAGAGAAAAATCCAACTCTCTATTGATAAAATTATCCAGTGGGCTGACATGAATGGATTTAAGTTCTCGACAAGTAAAACTACCATTGTCCATTTTTGTCGTATCCGGGAAGTACATCCAGACCCGGATATATACATTAAAGGTCAACGGATACCATGTGCAAGTGAAGCTAAATTTTTAGGTTTGATATTTGATTGTAGGCTTACATGGTTTTCTCACTTAAAAGCGTTAAAAGCTAAATGTGTTGAAGCTCTGAATATATTAAAAGTATTGTCCCATACATCATGGGGGCCAGACCGCAATACTATTTTAAAATTATACAAGGCCTTGATTTTTTCCAAAATTAGTTATGGAAGTGAAATATATTCTTCAGCCACCCCAAGCCGGTTAAAAATATTAGACTCGATACATCATGCAGGTATTAGATTGTCTACAGGAGCTTTTAAAACCTCGCCTATCCCAAGTCTCCTTGTTGATGCTGGAGAGTTACCTCTAGACCTTTATCGAATGTCTTCCATTATTCGGTATTGGTTTAGATTGCAAAGACTCCCTAACTCTCTAGCCTTTCAGACTGCAAGCCTTGTAAGACACGCGTCATACTTTGAGTTGCACCCAAAATCTCCTCAACCTTATGGCTTTCGGGTGAAACGATTATTAAACAGTCCGGATATAATTAGAAGTAAGGTACTTCCATTCAAGGTATCATCAACGCCTCCATGGAAGTTACCAGAGATATCTTTTTGTAAATATTTTATTGGAGATAAGAAGAATATGTCAGACCTAGAAGCCAGGTCTTTTTTTAATGAACATGTTAAAGAACATAGAGGATCAACTTTTATCTATACTGATGGCTCCAAATCTGATGCTGGCGTTGGATTTGGAGTACATAGTAATGGTTTTAATTGTAGAGGTGCACTTCCTCTGACCGCTTCCATATTTACTGCCGAACTGTATGGCATATTAACCGCTATTGAGAAATTAGTTTTGGAGAAGGAAGGTAATTTTACAATTTTTAGTGATGCAAGGAGTGTCCTTCAAGCTATAGAAGTTTTTAATTCTAATAACCCTCTAGTTTTAAAGATTTTAGAATGGCTTTTTATTATTGGACGGAGAGGTATAATAGTTCAATTTTGTTGGGTTCCAGCACATGTAGGTGTGTCTGGGAATGAGAAGGCAGATTCACTGGCTAAGAAGGCTGCATCCGAGTTGCTGCCAAGAAGGTATCCCATTCCCTGTAATGATTTCTTACCTGACATCAAGAAATTGGTTTGCAATAAATGGCAACAGCAATGGGATAGCCTAGATGCGAATAAAATGCGAGAGGTAACAAATGTCATATCTCCTTGGAGGTATAATATGATGCCCCGAAAATGGGAGACGTCTCTTTGTCGTCTCCGTATTGGTCACACTCGGTTGACACACGAGTTTCTGCTGAAGGGCCAACACCAACCGTATTGTGACGACTGTTTAGTACCCCTAACAGTGAGGCATTTGTTGACCGAATGCCCCAATTATAACAACTTAAGGAATAGATATTTGTTTGAGGCTCGAGGTGAGGGTGGCAGGTTCATCCTTGCCAAGATTCTTGGAAATGATGTGTCCTACTATGCAAGTGGCATTTTTAGATTTATTTCAGAAGCAGGTCTTCTGAAAACTATTTAACTTTTATGACATTCAACTTTTATGATTTTAATTGAATACTCTTTTATTTTTTATTTTATTTTATTTTTTATTTTTGTATACATAAATTAAATGTTACTGGCGTCAATGACCTTAGATGTCAGGATGCTTGAAATCTTTAAATCAATCAATCAATCAATCGACTCTTTCTTGTAAAGAAGGTGTCTGGAGGCTGGAGACCAGTCATTGACCTCTCAGCTCTGAACAGGTTTGTCAAGCAGACCCCGTTCAGCATGGAGACGGCAGACACGGTCAGACTTGCAGTGAGACCACAAGACTTCATGTGTACACTGGACCTGAAGGACGCGTACTTCCAGATCCCAGTCCATCCGTCTTCAAGGAAGTACTTAAGATTCAGCCTAGACAACAAGGTGTACCAGTTCAAGGTGCTGTGTTTCGGTCTCTCCACAGCACCACAGATTTTCACCAGTGTTCACCCTAATATCGTCGTGGGCACACAGGATCGGCATCCGTCTCGTCCATTATCTGGACGACTGGCTGATCCTAGCAGACTCTGAGTCAGCCCTTCTTCGACACCGAGACATACCTCTGGGACTTTGCCAAGATCTGGGGATCATGGTAAATCTCGAGAAGTCTTCTCTGCTTCCCACTCAAAGACTGGTTTATCTAGGCATGGTCATAGACACCAATCTCCACAAAGCCTTCCCATCAGACGACAGGATAGCATGGCTGAGGAGGGTCGCGAGTCCTTTCCTCAGACGAGAAGAGCTTCCAGCCCAATCTTGGTTACGTCTCCTCGGTCACCTCTCATCCTTGGCCCGTCTAGTTCCCAACGGTCGCCTCAGAATGAGATCTCTTCAATGGCGACTCAAGTCCCAGTGGAATCAAGGTCACGATTCCCGGACGTCATGATCCCGATGGGTCCTGCGGAACAGACGGACCTTCAGTGGTGGGTGACAGATGAGAACCTACGAAAGGGAGTGGATCTTCTCGTCCTTCCCCCGGATTTGATGCTGTTTTCGGACACATCAAAGAAAGGGTGGGGGGCCCACGTTCTGCACCACAAGACTTCAGGCCTGTGGTCAGAATCAGAAAAGTGCCTCCATATAAATCTGCTAGAAATGAAGGCCGTATTCCTGGCCCATCAACAGTTCCAACAATACCTCGCGGGCCACTCTGTGGTGGTAATGAGCGACAACACCACAGTAGTGGCTTACATCAACAAGCAGGGAGCTACCTTTTCACAGCAGCTATCCCATCTTGCAGTAGAGATGCTGAGATGGACCGAAGTCCACTCGATTCCACTATCGGCTCGCTTCCTTCCAGGCAAGAGGAATGTACTCGCCGACAGTCTGAGCAGAGCGACACAGATAGTGAGTACCGAGTGGTCTTTGGATCATCAGGTAGCCAACAAAGTCCTGACTTTGTGGGGTTCCCCGACTGTGGATCTGTTCGCTACAGCGCTGAACTTCAAGCTCCCGCTGTACTGCTCCCCAGTCCCGGACCCCAAGGCACTCTGGCAAGATGCCTTCCAACAACGGTGGGACAACATCGACGTGTATGCCTTTCCCCCGTTCTGTCTGATGAGGAGGGTGCTCAACAAGACTAGAATATCGGTCAATCTCTCGATGACCCCTGTAGCTCCGATATGGCATCACGCGGAATGGTTTCCAGACCTTCTGCAACTCCTAACGGAACTTCCGAGAGAACTCCCTCCACGACACGAGCTACTCAAACAACCGCACGCCAACATCTTTCACAAAGCCGTAGCTTCGCTTCGGCTTCACGCCTGGAGACTATCCAGCATCTCCTCGCTGAGAGAGGATTTTCGCAACAAGTTGCGAACAGGATGTCTGGACACCTGCGAAAGTCATCCGCAGGGGTCTACCAGGCAATGTGGCGAGTTTTCTGTGGTTGGTGTCGTGGAAGGGGTATCTCTCCACTCGATGCCACTATTCCAGCAATAGCGGAGTTCTTCGTGTATTTGCGGGAAGAAATGCGCCTTTCAGTCTCGGCAGTGAAAGACTATCGCTCAGCCTTAAGTCTAGTCTTCAGGCTCAAAGGAGTGGACATTTCTTCTTAGCTGGAACTTTCTCTACTCATATGAAGTTATGAACTTACCTGCCCTCTGTCGGAAGTGAGACCTCCTCCATGGAACGTGGTTCGAGTTCTCAGGTCTCTTAAGAGACCTCCCTACGAACCATTACGGCAGGCTTCAGATCGCCACCTAACTTGGAAGACGGTGTTCTACTAGCTTTGGCCTCGGCCAAGCAAGTCAGCGAACTTCATGGTCTCTTGTGTGACATCGCCCATTCAAGGCGATGGGGGGAGGTAACGTTCAGATTCGTCCCTGAGTTTGTTGCTAAGACTCAGAATCCGGGAGTGCCGGATCCTAGGTTTGACTCTTCGGATTTCGAGTCTTTGTAACAGATGACCCAGACCATCTCCTACTGTGCCCAGTAAGGAGTCTGAGGTTACTGTATATCTCAAAAGAACGGCTGCAGTTCGCCCCCAGGTGCAAGCATTTTTTGTTAACACTGGGAGAACAAAGAGGAGGGTTACCAAGAATACCATCTCGGCATGGATTCGTAGGGTAATACATCTGTCCCTGAATCCTGACCCTCCTCTGTCACGTCGCCCTAGAGCACACGATGTCAGGGGCGTAGCTACGTTCCTGGCCTTCAAGAAGAACTTTTCTGTGACGCAGGTTCTACAAGCAGTGGAGTGGAAGCGTCAGACGACCTTCACAGCCCACTACCTGCAAGACGTGACCCACAGGAGGCTCGATACGTTCTCCATCGTCCCTGTGGTGGCTGTATAACAGCTGGTTTAAAACCTCAGGCTCCTTAATGGACAAGTAGCAGAAGGATGAGGGCATTGTTACCCGGTCTTAGTCTGCGTGAATGAAAAGGTTTGTCTGGCCCTTATTCTTTTCTTCATCCTCCCCTCTCTTGGGGAAAACAGCATCCTGGGTTCTCTGCACAGCTGACCTCGAACCACTGCAGGTAAACCATGTTCCCTTGTGTTCCTAGTATTAAGTTAATACTGTCACGTCCCCATACCCTGACGAGGTGGTATTGGGGAGTGTCCTAGCCTAAGTTTCCTTATAAAGGACTACGGGTCAACTTCCAAGGACGAGTCACACTTCATACCCACACACACAGCTTATGTAGGCCGCAGCCCTTGCGCAGCAAAGTTCTAGCGAGGTGCAGGGACTATTGTTGAGTGCTGATACACTCAGATATTGAGGCCCCGGGCAAAGCCAAAAGCCAGTACTGGCTGGGACTTACCACCCTTCCTAAGGGGTGAGTCACCTATATTAAATAGCGTGGTTTGTATTTCAATTACGGAACAAATGACAAATTCGTAGGTAATTTGTATTTTTCCTAACTATACAAACCTTAGCTATTTAATCAAATTTGCCCGCCAGCCCTATTGCCCGTGAAGTCCTACCTCTAAGCAAAGTGAGCTCAAGCGCAGGTGTGTGTGAGGGGGGGAGGTGGCAAGCTACCCCCCCCTTAACCCCCACTAACTAGCGGAGGGGTAGTAAACCCTCGTTAAAAATCTAATGGCTTGTCATTTCAGCTACGCCGAAAGTAATTACCCATATTAAATAGCTAAGGTTTGTATAGTTAGGAAAAATACAAATTACCTACGAATTTGTCATTTTTGCCTCCAACCTGAACAAGAGGATCCCCAACTATTGCTCTTTACTTCCGGACAAGGAGGCAATAGCGGTGGACGCCTTTTTGATGGATTGGACGGGGATGGACACTTATGCCTTTCCCCCGTTCAAGATTATCAATCTGGTCGTCAGGAAATTCGCCCTCCTCGATTCGGGACAAATGATCCTGATAGCTCCATTCTGGCCAATGAGAGAATGGTTTACGGAAGTGGTGGACTTGTTGATGGACTTCCCAAGAAGCCTTCCTGCAAGTCCAAAGCTGCTCAGACAACCCCACTTCGAGAGGTATCATCAAAACCCCCTCACTCTCAAACTGACTGCCTTCAGACTATCGAGAAGCTTGTCAGAACGAGAGGATTTTTGGCGCAAGCTGTGAAAGCTATCGCCAGAGCGAGGAGGGTCTCTTCACAGAGAGTCTACCAATCCAAGTGGGAGACTTTTAGAGCTTGGTGTAGGAAGCATAAGGTTTCCTCATCCACTGCCTCTGTCGGCCAGATTGCTGATTTTTTATTATACCTCAGGCAGGATGCTAAGCTGGCAGTGTCCACAATCAAAGGGTACAGAAGCATGCTCTCTACAGTCTGTCGACATAGAGGCTTAGACTTGTCTCACGATAAGGACTTGCAAGACCTCATGAAGTCTTTTGAGACAACCAAACAGGTTTAGTTAAAGCCCCCTTCTTGGAACCTTGATGTGGTTCTTAAATTTCTTTGCACCAAGAGATTTGAACCCATCTCTCAAGCTTCTCTTAGAGAGGTTACGAAGAAAACCCTCTTCCTTATGGCCCTAGCCACAGCTAAAAGGGTCAGTGAGGTACACACGATTGAAAAGCAGATAGGCTTCAATCAGAATGGAGCAGTTTGTGCCTTAAGAATGGATTTCCTCGCCAAGAACGAGAACCCTTCAAAGCCCTGGCCAAGGACTTTTGAGGTTCCTAACCTTACTAACCTAGTGGGTCAAGAGCAAGAGAGGCTCCTCTGTCCAGTTAGTGCCCTCAAAGCTTACTTGTCTCACACTAAGAATGTGAGAGGCTCTTCTAGCTCCTCGCGGTGCTCGGTGAAAGATCCGCAAAAGCCCCTTTCAAAAACCCTTTGTCTTTTTTCCTGAGGGAAGTTATAAGGGAAGGGCATCTCTTGTGTAAGGAAGAGTACTTCAGCCATTTAAAAGTGCAGGCTCATGAAGTGAGAGCCATTGCGACTTCGCTTGCTTATCGCAAGAACATGTGTGTCAGGCAAATTATGGATGCAACGTTCTGGAGAAGCAATGTGTTCGCCTCTCATTACCTCAGAGAGGTGAGAGTGGATTATGAGAAATGCTATACCTTGGGCCCATACGTAGCTACGGCTTCTGTATTAGGCAAAGGAGTTACTACCTCCCCTCAACCTTAGTTTTTGTATGCCTGTGTGTGGGTTGGTGTTTTTAATGGTTGTCTGAGGACGTCGACTTGTGGTACAGTCACCTCAGTCTAGATAGATAATTTATATCTATTCTGCAAAGGTTAGGTGGTTAGTTTTAGCAAGGTTGCAGTTTTTATTATAAGGGTAATAGGTAGTTCTGAAGTCTAGTCAGATTGTTGGTCTCAGCCCATTGACAGACTCGATTGAGTGGTTTCAGCATGGCAGGTCCAATCCTGGCTGACACTCCTAAGGGAAAGCGACTCAAGAGGCAGGAACCTTTGAAGTCAGCTACCTTAGCAGGTAAGGAATCAAGGTGTTTTTTCTCCTACAACTTTTTGTTGTTTCCCCAATGATGTTTACTGTCTGTCACCCTCCTCCAAGTGTGTGAATCAGCTATTTATATATATAACTGCCAGGTAAGTTCTATTCATGAAAATGGAGTTTTTATGATGAAACAAAGTTTTATGAATACTTACCTGGCAGTTATATATATATTCTAAGGCCCACCCACCTCCCCTCAGGAGATAGGTTGGGCATAGATGATCTAAAGAACAGAAAACGAGAATGATTCCAAGTACCACCCTGTAAGGGTTGTTAACCACCTAACCGCACAACCACCACAAGGATGTTGCCGCAATTTTTGAAAAAATTCTGCCAAGTCAGAGACTATAGCTATATATATATATATATATATATATATATATATATATATATATATATATATATATATATATATATATATATATACATATACATATATATATATACATATACATATACATATATATATATACATATATATATATATATATAACTGCCAGGTAAGTATTCATAAAACTTTGTTTTATCATAAAAACTCCATATTCTTTTCAGTGTTGAAAAGCTGTGTTTTGCCTCTGTTGTAGTCATGGGAATTGTCAAGAAAACTGAGAAAAAATGAAACTGGTAGAATAGCTGGAAATAAGATTATTATTATTATTATGATTATTATTATTATTATTATTATTATTATTATGCCCCCTGTGGCCGAGGGGGCATAAAAACAATTAGAATAGCGCAAACGTATCCCTGCGTGTCGTAAGAGGCGACTAAAAGGGACGGGACGAGGGGGCTGGGAACCCCCTCTCCTGTATTATAATCCTATGAGACATCAAAGAGGTGGAGCTGGGGTGAGAGTGACTGCTCCCCGCACTCTAGTTTTGGGGTGTTTGCATGTGCGTGGATGTAGTACGATAGAGAGTAAAAGATGTGAGATTGGAAGTATGTTTAGGAATAGAAGGTTGGATATATTGGCTTTGTGTGAGACAAAGATAAAAGGAAAAGGTGAAGTGATGTTTGGTGAAATGTCTGTTAGAGTATCTGGGATTGAAAGGGGAAGAGCAAGAAGGTGTGGCTTTATTGCTGAGTGAATGGATGACAGGTAAAGTAGTGGAATGGATGGAGATATCATCTAGGTTAATGTGGGTAAGGGTTAGGTTGGCTAGGGAATGTTGGGCTTTTGTCAGTGCGTACGGGCGAGGTTGTGAGAAAAGTGAAGAATAGCGGAATGAGTTCTGGAATGAATTAACTAGGTGTGTAGAAGGACTGGGTAGAAGGAATTATGTAGTTGTCATGGGTGACTTAAATGCTAGAGTTGGCGCTGGAGAGGTAGAAGGTGTCATTGGGAAGTATGGCGTACCAGGTGAAAATGAGAGTGGTGAGAGACTGGTAGATATGTGTGTTGAGCAAGAGATGGTGATAAGTTCTAGCTTTTTCAAAAAGAAAGATAAAAACAAGTACTGTATACATGGGTAAGAGTGGCAAACGGAAGAGTGGTAGAAAGGGCGTTAATGGATTATGTGTTGATAACTAAAAGAATGCTTGGAAGATTGAAAGACGTGCACATGTTTAGGGGTATGGCTAACGGTATGTCTGATCATTTTTAGGTGGAAGGAAAATTAGTTGTAGCAAATGAGTGGGGGAATAGAGTAGGTGGATGTAAAAGGGAGCTAGTGAGGGTTGAAGAGCTAATAAAACCGGTGGTACTAAGTAAATATCAAGAAAGGTTGAAAATGGCATATGACGAAGTGAGAGTAAGAGAAACTGGTAATTTAGAGGAGGAGTGGAAGTTAGTAAAAGAAAATTTTGTTGGGATTGCAAGTGATGTGTGTGGCAAGAAGTTTGTTGGAGGCAGCATGAGGAAGGGTAGTGAATGGTGGAATGAAGAAGTGAAGGTAAAAGTGGAAGAGAAAAATAGGGCTTTTGAAGAATGGCTGCAGAGTAATAGTGTAGAGAAGTATGAAAGATATAGGGAGAAAATGTGGAAGTAGAGCGCAAGGTAAGTGAGGCAAAGAGGACAGCTGACCTGAGGTGGGGTCAGGGATTGGGTCATTCATATGAAGAGAATAAGAAGTAATTTTGGAAAGAAGTGAAGAGAGTAAGGAAGGCTGGTTCAAGAATTGAAGAGACAGTGAAAGATGGAAATGGAAGGTTGTTAAAAGGAAAGGAGGCAAGGAAAAGGTGGGCGGAATATTTTGAAAGTTTACTGAATGTTGAGGATAAAAGGGAGGTAGATATAATTTCTGTTGCAGGTGTTGAGGTGCCGGTGATGGGAGTTGAGAATGAGAGAGAGATTACAAGAGAGGAAGTGAGGAGAGCACTAGATGAAACGAGAGTAGGAAAAGCATCTGGTATGGATGGTGTGAGAGCTGAGATGTTGGAGGAAGGGGGTGTGACTACTTGAATGGTTGGTGAGATTGTTTAATATGTGTTTTGTGTTGTCAGTGGTACCAGTAGATTAGGTTTGTGCGTGTATTGTACCACTATATAAGGGTAAGGGAGATGTGCTTGAGTGTTGTAATTCAAGGGGTATTAGTTTGTTGAGTGTAGTTGGAAAAGTGTATGGTAGAGTACTGATTAATAGGATTAAGGAGAAAACAGAGAATGCAATCTTAAAAGTACAGGGGGTTTTAGAAGAGGTAGGGGTTGTATGAATCAGATTTGTACAGTTAGGCAGATATGCGAGAAATATTTAGCAAAAGGTAAGGAGGTGTATGTTGTGTTTATGGATCTGGAGAAAGCGTATGATAGAGTTGATAGGGAAGCAATATGGAATGTGATAAGGTTATATGGAGTTGGTGGAAGGTTGTTGCAAGCAGTGAAAAGTTTCTACAAAGGTAGTAAAGCATGTGTTAGGATAGGAAATGAAGTGAGCGATTGGTTTCCGGTGAGAGTGGGACCGAGACAGGGATGTGTGATGTTGCCGTGGTTGTTTAACTTGTATGTTGATGGTGTGGTGAGAGAAGTGAATGCTCGAGTGCTCGGACGAGGATTGAAACTGGTAGACGAGAATGACCATGAATGGGAAGTAAATCAGTTGTTGTTTGCAGATGATACTGTACTGGTTGCAGACAAGGAAGAGAAGCTTGGACGATTAGTGACAGAATTTGAAAGGGTGTGCGAGAGAAGAAAGTTGAGAGTTAATGTGGGTAAGAGTAAGGTTATGAGATGTTCGGGTAGGGAAGGTGGTGCGAGGTTGAATGTCATGTTGAATGGAGAGTTACTTGAGGAAGTGGGTCAGTTTAAGTACTTGGGGTCTGTTGTTGCAGCAAATGGTGGAGTGGAAGCAGATGTACGTCAGAGAGTGAATGAAGGATGCAAAGTGTTGGGGGCAGTTAAGGGAGTAATAAAAAATAGAGGGTTGGGCATGAATGTAGAGAGAGAGTTCTGTTTGAGAAAGTGATTGTACCAACTGTGATGTATGGATCGGAGTTGTGGGGAATGAAAGTGACGGAGAGACAGAAATTGAATGTGTTTGAGATGAAGTGTCTAAGGAGTATGGCTGGTGTGATAGGGTTAGGAACGAAGTAGTGAGGGTGAGAACGGGTGTAAGAAATGAGTTAGCAGCTAGAGTGGATATGAATGTGTTAAGGTGGTTTGGCCCTGTTGAGAGAATGGTAAATGGCTGTCTGCTAAAGAAGGTGATGAATGCAAGAGTTGATGGGAGAAGTACAAGAGGAAGGCCAAGGTTTGGGTGGATGGATGAAGTGAAGAAAGCTCTGGGTGATAGGAGGATAGATGTGAGAGAGGCAAGAGAGCGTGCTAGAAAAAGGAAGGAATGGCGAGCGATTGTGACGCAGTTCCGGTAGGCCCTGCTGCGTCCTCCTGTGCCTTGGATGACCGCGGAGGTAGCAGCAGTAGGGAATTCAGCGTTATGAAGCTTCATCTGTGGTGGATAATAGGGGAGGGTGGGCTGTGGCACCCTAGCAGTACCAGCCGAACTCGGTTGAGTCCCTTGTCAGGCTGGGAGGAACGTATAGAGGAGAGGTCCCCTTTTTTG
The DNA here is from genome assembly GCF_036898095.1 of Palaemon carinicauda. NCBI lineage: Eukaryota > Metazoa > Arthropoda > Malacostraca > Decapoda > Palaemonidae > Palaemon > Palaemon carinicauda. The sequence goes on from NC_090746.1 coordinate 73,020,502, forward strand.
TTTTATTTGTTTGATGTCGGCTAACCCCCAAAATTGGGGGAAGTGCCTAGGTATATGGATGGATTATTATTATTATTATTATTATTATTATTATTATTATTATTATTAATTGCTAAACTACAACCCTAGTTGGAAAAGCAGAATGCTATAAGCCCAGGGGCTCCAACAGGGAAAATAGTCCAGTGCAGAATGGAAACAAGGAAAAATAAAAATTTTAAGAAGTGAGACATTAAAATATCTCCTATATAAACTATAAAAACCTTAACAAAAAAAGAGGAAGAGAAATTTCATTACATTCAAGAATATAGTAGACACTTTTCTAGTACAACACCCGTGGAGTAAAAAAAAAAAAAAATTACCTCCATTGACATGCCAAGGTTGGCACTGTGGGAACGACAGTGCTGTCTCTCCTCAATCTGGTCAGCATGTGGCTCAGACTCGCGTATAGCTTCCTGTAGGCACGTGACAACTGCCAAACACCCCACAGCTGGAACTGTGAAGTACACAGTTCCAGACAAAGATTCTTTTCATTTTATTGCATAAAGTGAAGGATGATTACTGAAATTAAGCTCAAGGAGTATATATTGTATAAGTATGAAGAAAACTTTAAAGAAAAAATCACTATATTGAATACAGTTCTGTATTACCAATAATATCAAATAAAAAAAGGGGGTGCTGCAGTTCTGCAGTACTTTTCACGTGCTGCCACTGTAAGACTACCCATTTATTTTTCTTCGAAGGAGAAAATGTTTTTGTAAGGGTCAGTCAACTATTGCAAAGTGTGTTTGGAGCAAATTTAATACATTCAATTAAAAGTTGCTTGTAAATAGCACAATGGAAATATGTAGTTTGAGCAAGTACAGTACAGTAGTTGATCGATAATTGATTTAATTTTTCAAGGGAATTTCCTTTAGATTATACATCTGCTAATCCAGTTTCCAATAATCATTAACAAAATAGAAAATTATTATTGCAGATTTTATGTGAATTCAATTATTGCAATATGCTTTATAATGTTAAACCAAGTTACATATTGAAAATAACTTTTTCAATATTAAACTTAGCCGGTGATTATATAAGCTGCAACTCTGTTGCTCGACAGAAAACTCTACGTTAAAAATCCGCCAGCGATCGCAATGCAGGTAGGGGGTGTACTTCAACAACGCCATCTGTCGTGCAGGTACTCAGTACTCAATGTAAACACAGAACTCAATTTTCTCTCTGTCGGGCTACCGGCAAGACCTACTAATTCGCTGTTACTAACTGGATTTGTTTTCACAACTATTTGGTGAAGTACACTATTCTAGTTTTGAGCTTTCGCTATGCAGGTGTTTTATCTTCATCTCAAAACTTGAACTCGTTTTGGATAGATTTAATTATGGTGACAAAGAGAGTATGGACTCTCTTTCACTTTTAAATGGCCGACCCTTCCCTTAGACGGAAGTGTGTTTAGGTTTTTAGTAATTTTGCTTAACACGTTATAGATCTATATAATTTATATCTCTCCGCCTTTATTAGGCCTCTTCGATTAACTTTCCATTTATTATAAACATATAAAAATAAATTTTTATGTTTTGTTTATATGCGACCTTTCCTGATAGTAGGCGGTCCTAACTTGGAACCGAAGTTAATCAACGTTGAGCCCGTTATATCGTATTTAGCCTTTAAAGAATTTAAAACTTTTTAAATGTAATGTTTTATGAAAGAATTTCTTTGATAGTCTTCGTACTGTTTTCAAAGATGAACTAACGTTTAGACTACGCAGTTGTTGACGTTCAGGACGTTCAACATGCGCTCTATCGTTACGATAGAGAGAGAGTGTATCACTGTTTCACTTTGCAGTAAGAGTAAATCGATTCTGACGTTTTGTTCATTCTTTCTTAGCTTAAATGTTTTAAATTCTAAATTAAAGGAACTTTTTATTTGGAAAACCTTTCAGTTTTTTCCTTTAGTCAAATAACATGTTTTTTTTGACGATATATAATTGGGCTCTTCTCTTCTCTTAGGTGCGAAATCAAGAGAGAAAGAGAGAGAGAGATAGAGACGGAGGGAGAGAGAGGAGAGAAAACGTTCCGCTCAAGCGGGTAACGTTGTTCTCGTGTTACTCTCGTCCCTAGTCTCTGTACGGGGAGGAAGGTAAAACGTTTCTAGGTTTTTATTCTTGTCCCCAGGCTATGTGCGGTGAGAGATTGAAAACGTAGTTTATATGAACTAGCGTTTAGTCTTTCCCAGCCACTGAATTTTTTATCTTAATATATGTTTTCTGTTTTTTTTGCTAGTATTAATGAGCTGCATTTTACGACTGATTTCGCAATTACTACCTTTTAATGAAGGGTAGAATTGCGTGTTTCAGGTAGAAATCAGTAAAAGTTTTGATTTCAGTGAAATAAGTGCAAAACAGAAAATCGATAAAGTGATATGCGCAAAGTGTTACAGTGTTGCGTCCGAGGGTTCGTCTGTTCGTGCCTGTCGTTCACCTAGTCCGGGACCTCTTGCAAGCTCCCAAGCCCAGGGGAGAAGTAATGTCGAACGACTTATGGGTTCGAGAGGCCTTGATCAACGAACAGACGTTTTCCCTCTGTGGTTTCGGGCGTATCTACCCAAGATCGCCCCACCCACTCTAAGACGAGAGAGCCCTTTATTCCTCGTCTGCGGAAGAGGTTTCTCGTAAGAAACCATGGACCAAGGTCTCGCGGCTTATTAAGCGCAAGTCGGTCCATTCCGCGCAAGTCCAACGGCCCAGTTGTAGCCACTGGGTCAGTTCGGACTCGCTGCAGTCTTCCGACGACTGCTCACCTCCTAAGAGAGGCAAAGCGGTACCGCATCAGGCAGTGACACCGTCTGTTGCCGCACCTGCTCCTGTAGACCCTAAGTGGTCTTTGCTGCAGACCATGCAGTCTCAGTTAACGTCATTGATGCAGGACTTTCGTGCGGAGAAGGTTGACACTGCACCAACCTCTAGCCTACAACCAACCAAGCGACGCACGGAACCTTCCGTTGACGTTCGCGAGGTACAACAACAGTCTAAGTTGTTTTGTTTTGACGCGGTGCGTCAACCTCCGCATTCTAGAGTTGTTTTGACTGCTCAGTCTAGACAGTCAAAGCAGTCTCGAGTGGACACTGTACGTCCTCACACACCTGTTGTGGTTGACAGTTCAGTTGTTGACAGTTCACAGACTGTCAAGCAGTTACATGACGTTGCCTTCTGGTCTGCTACTAATGCACCAGTGAGAGACTCACTGAGGTAACCTAGCTTTTATCGGACAAGGTTCCTGTAGATGAGGAAGTTGCTGTTCTCCCTCCTACTGATATTCCCTTGAGGACTCTGTCAGATGGAGAGGAGCCTTAGGCTGCTTAGCCTCCTATGGACTTTAATTAAATCATGATGATTTTTTTTTAAGGATCTTCGTCCGGATCTTGTAACTGCTGCTCCTCGTTCGCCTTAACGTCAGAACTTACACTAGGCCTAGCTACTTCGAAGCCGTTGTTTTTAAGCTAGTGCTCTCTCGCTCTCCTAGAGAGCGTTACGTTGGCTAGGCGACTGGTTTTTGCACCAGGAGGAGTTTTAGGGATACAGCCTTTGATTTCCCTTCTTTTAAACTGGCTTATAGAGCGAGAGTCTGATATGACACGAGAGAAGTTCTCGGCTTGGGAGTTCATGCCTCTGCCCAGATAGAATTCTCAATTCTGGTAGACTCGCCCTGGCGCCTAGCCAGGAGACGCTCCAAGTTGTTTACAGGTCAACTTCTCAGCTTTTGTCGAGCCTTTGAAGTTTTGCTGTACAGTACTATTATGTCACACATAACAAGGCTTTCAGGGATGGTAAACGGTTCCGCCTCAGTCGCTAACCCCGTCTGTTGCCACACCTGCTCCCGTAGACCCTAAATGGGCTTTGCTGCAAGACATGCAGTCCAAGCTTGCGTCCTTGATAGAGGACTTAAATGCGGAGAAGAACCTTCTGGCCAACAACCTTCCAACCGGTCGGTTGTGCGCCCTGTTGACGCTGAGGTAACCTACTCGCGTCTGCCAGTTGAGGTGGTTCCTCCTTCTGGCCAACAACCTTCCAACCGGTCGGTTGTGCGCCCTGTTGACGCTGAGGTAACCTACTCGCGTCTGCCAGTTGAGGTGGTTCCTCCACCGATGCGACCCAGTGTGGGTTGCCAGCGGCACGTTGACGTTAAGCGACGCTCGGAGGTGGTTGTTGACGTTCAGGACGTTCAACAACCAGCAGAGGTGACTTGTTGTGACGCAGTGCGTCAACCTCAGCAACCCGGTAGGGTGTTGACTGCACAACCCAGACGGTCTAGACAGTTTCAGGTTGACGCTGTACTTCCTCGCGCACCCATGGTTGTTGACAGTTCACAGACTGTGCAGCAGTTCCATGATATTGCGTCCGGCTCCGTCACGCATCCACCAGTGCGACCGGATTCAGCGAGTCAGACGTTGCCCACTCCGTTGCCGTTTCCTCATCAGTTTCGGATGAGGAACCCTCTGATGAGGACGTTGCTGAACAAGACGATCAGCCCCCAGCCCTGCTATCCATCCAGAAGATGCTGAAGAAGGAACGCTGCTCAGTCAGGCTGTGGATGAGTCTGGTAGGGACACTGTCATCCGTGGATCAATTTGTGTCACTAGGAAGACTACACCTCCGTCCTCTTCTATACCATCTAGCTTTTCACTGGACAAAGGACAAGACGCTAGAAGCGGTCTCGATCCCGGTTTCCGGAAAGATAAAGTCTTGTCTGACTTGGTGAAAGGACTATATCAACCTAAGAGAGGGTCTTCCCCTGACTGTTCAGACTCCCAACCACGTTCTCGTCTCGGACGCATCGGACGTAGGCTGGGGTGCGACATTAGACGGTCGGGAATGCTCGGGATTATGGAACTCGATTCAAAGGACAATGCATTTCAACTGCAAGGAGCTACTGGCAGTACGTCTGGCCTGGAAAAGCTTCAGGTCTCTCCTTCAAGGCAAAGTGGTGGAGGTGAACTCGGACAACACCACGGCTTTGGCGTACATCTCCAAGCAATGAGGGACCTACTCTCTGACGTTGTACGAGATCGCAAGGGACCTCCTCACCTGGTCAAAAGGTCTAGACATATCACTAGTAACGAGGTTCATCCAAGGCAACTTGAATGTCATGGCAGATTGTCTCAGTCGGAAGGGACAAATAATTCCAACAGAATGGACCCTCCACAAGGATGTATGCAAGAGACTTTGGGCCACCTGGGGCCAGCCAACCATAGATCTCTTCGCAACCTCGATGACCAAGAGGCTCCCAATATTTTGCTCACCAATCCCGGACCCAGCAGCAGTTCATATAGATGCCTTTCTCCTAGATTGGTCACATCTAGATCTATATGCATTCCCTCCGTTCAAGATTGTCAACAAGGTACTGCAGAAGTTCGCCTCTCACGAAGGGACAAGGTTGACGCTAGTTGCTTCCCTCTGGCCCGCGAGAGAATGGTTCACCGAGGTACTTCGATGGCTAGTAGACGTTCCCAGAACACTTCCCCTAAGGGTGGACCTTCTACGTCAGCCACGCGTAAAGAAGGTACACCAAGGCCTCCACGCTCTTCGTCTGCCTGCCTTCAGACTATCGAAAGACTCTCGAGAGCTAGAGGCTTTTCGAAGGAGGCAGCCAGAGCGATTGCTAGAGCAAGGAGAACATCCACCCTTAGAGTCTACCAATCGAAGTGGGAAATCTTCCGAAACTGGTGCAAGTCAGTATCCGTATCCTCGACCAGTACCTCTGTAACTCAAATAGCTGACTTCCTCTTATTTCTGAGGAAAGAACGATCTCTTTCAGCTCCCTCTATCAAGGGTTACAGAAGCATGTTGGCATCAGTCTTCCGTCACAGGCTTAGATCTTTCCAACAATAAAGATCTACAGGACCTCCTTAAGTCTTTTGAGACCACGAAGGAGCGTCGTTTGGTTACACCTGGTTGGAATTTAGACGTGGTACTAAGATTCCTGATGTCAGACAGGTTCGAACCGCTACAATCAGCCTCCCTGAAAGATCTCACCTTTAAGACTCTTTTCCTGGTATGCTTAGCCACAGCTAAAAGAGTCAGTGAGATTCATGCCTTCAGCAAGAACATCGGATTCTCATCCGAAACGGCTACATGTTCTACAACTTGGTTTTCTAGCCAAAAACGAGCTGCCTTCTCGGCCTTGGCCAATATCGTTCGATATTCCAAACTTATCGTATGGTTGGAAATGAACTAGAAAGAGTCTTATGCCCTGTAAGAGCTCTTAAGTTCTATTTAAAACGAACTAAACCTTTACGAGGCCCGTCTGAAGCTTTATGGTGTTCAGTTAAGAAACCATCTTTGCCTATGTCAAAGAATGCTTTATCCTATTTTATCAGACTGTTAATACGAGAAGCTCATTCCCATCTGAATGAGGAAGACCAAGCTTTGCTGAAGGTAAGGACACACGAAGTTAGAGCTGTCGCAACTTCCGTGGCCTTTAAACAAAATAGATCTCTGCAAAGTATAATCGACGCAACCTATTGGAAAAGCAAGTCAGTGTTCGCGTCTTTTTATCTTAAAGAATGTCCAGTCTCTTTACGAGAGCTGCTACACTCTGGGACCATTCGTAGCAACGAGTGTAGTAGTGGGTGAGGGCTCAACCACTACAATTCCTTAATTCTATAACCTTTTTAATCTTTCTCTTGAAATGTTTTATTATTGTTTTTAGGTTGTCCGGAAGGCTAAGAAGCCTTTCGCATCCTACTTGATTTGGCGGGTGGTCAAAGTCATTTCTTGAGAAGCGCCTAGATTAGAGGTTTTGATGAGGTCCTGTTGTAGGGGTTGCAACCCTTGATACTTCAGCTCCTAGGGGTCGCTCAGCATCCTAAGAGGATCGCGAGGCTCCGTAAGGAAGACGTACTTAAAAAGGCAGAGTAATTGTTCAAGTCGACTTCCTTACCAGGTACTTATTTATTTTATGTTTGTTATTTTGAATAACTGCTAAAATGAAATAAAAAATCCTTAGCTCATAATAATGTAAACAATTATTGCTGGTCTCTACCCACCCCCCTGGGTGTGAATCAGCTTATATAATCATCGGCTAAGTTTAATATTGAAAAATGTTATTTTTATAATAAAATAAATTTTTGAATATACTTACCCGGTGATTATATATTAAAGGACCCTCCCTTCCTCCCCAATAGAGACCCAGTGGACCGAGGAGAAAATTGAGTTCTGTGTTTACATTGAGTACTGAGTACCTGCATGACAGATGGCGCTGTTGAAGTACACCCCCTACCTGCATTGCGATCGCTGGCGGATTTTTAACGTAGAGTTTTCTGTCGAGCAACAGAGTTGCAGCTTATATAATCACCGGGTAAGTATATTCAAAAATTTATTTTATTATAAAAATAACATAATTAAGTAGGGGGCTACTTTTTGGACAAATGAAGTCTGATTTTGAGAGATTCCTGATAAAACAAGAAAGATGAAGATGATGAGACGAAAGGTCATAATTGAATAGCTAACAAACCAAAGTGTTTGAACTTCAAATAATTGTCTGGTAGAATTCTACTCTAGGCAGAGTTTGTTGTGCATTTTTTGTTGATAGTATTTGTGAATGTGCATGAAAGGAAAATGGGTTATGGAAAGTGCAATTGAGTTGAAAGTTACCTTTATATAATGGACTCTTGAGACTTCTTTAATGGGCTGTTGAATGGAAATTGAAGTAGAGAAAACATTAAGTACTGATGTTTGGAGTTAGATAGTTAGGAAGGTGATTCTGGGGAGTCATGGACTTGAAAGAAATGCTATAATTGTGATTAGTGTTTGACATGTTGCTTTAGTGGTTTAGAGAAATTATAAGTGCAGGTTAAATTGAAACCATGGGAATACCAATTGGTCATGGAAGTAGAGGCTAAGAGAGTATATTGAAAGTAAGGTAGAGAACTTTGTATGCTAGGGAATTGTACTAGTAATGATGGCTCTACAGATAATTTCGAGACACTATTTTCGTTATTACTGGCTAGCTGAGCTACAACCCTAGTTAGAAAAACAGGATGCTACAAACCCAAGGGCTCCAACAGGGATAAATAGCCATGTGATGAAAGGAAATAAACTATAAGAAGTAATGAATGAAAAATATAGAATATCCACTTTGCAAGTGGATTGAGGTTTAGGTAGAACAGGATTGTTTCTTAGTTGTATATGAAAGTCCTCTGTTCAAGAATAAGCACATCAAAAGGATATGGGTATACATTGACTAGAAAAGATTAGTTAAATGTTTTTAAGTTTTAGCAATCTTTAAACAATTATTTATTCAATCCAGAAACTCGAACACAAATGGTAAGGGTATGAAAATGTGCAGGTTGAATGTGTGTAATATTAAAATCACCAAAAGCATAGTGTGGGGTCTTATGAACTGTTTTTAATGGAAGATAGATTTTAACCAAAGTACATTATTATCTTTCTAGTATTAATAACATATCACTAGAATCTCTGTATTTTCTGCATATAGAAAAAATCCATGGCATCTGTCTTAGTATTCTATCAGTTCTGTGATCATAGAATACATTTGTGTTATTGAATTAATTTAAGTTGATCCACTAAATAAGAGTGATGGTATGTGCTTGAAGTTGATTAATACTTGTCCAGTGGGAGTTTATAAATATTAATTAATGACAGTAATACTGAGATGAAAAAGTCTTCATTTATGTACTGTACTTTGGTCATAATTTGTCTAAGACCTGCTCATGAATGACAGATAATAAAATAAAGGGGAAACCTTACTATGATATCAAGATAAATAAACATTTGCTTTCAGTAGAAAAAAGTTAAACTGGTTGTTTTTTTATGTGATCCTCAGAAATTAATATCATTTGATCAATTTCATGAGAGTAACAGTAGGTAACACAAGTTAGATTCTTATACAACTATTAATTGATTTCACAAATTAACTATTTCCTATAATCATTTAAGATAGGAATTGTTATATAGCTATAGTTATACTTGCTTCTGTAATCAAATTAATTACTACTTTGAAAAAATCTTATGAATATACCTGTATAGCTTTTATATAAATTCATGATATCGTTATCTTTGCCCTTTTTGCCCTTTATTTAAAGTTAACTGAATAATAGTAGAAAAAGTTGATATTATGGTTATTAGAGAGGAGAAACCAAAATTAATCATAGATTATTTTCTTATCAGTAAATCGCTCGGGTATCTACTGTATATTCGCTAAGAAAGATGGAGTAGTTATGAAATAATTTATACTTTTTCCTAGTCATATTTAATATAGACAAGTATTTTTTGTCGGTACTGTATATACTGTAGTTATTGAAATAATACTTTTAGTAAGTAAAACTTTACAGTAAATCAAATATTGAATCGGTAGTCATATCCCTTTTGTATGGATGTTCTAAGTATAAAACATTTGTAATTATAATTCGTAGAGTAAGAAAAGTAAATCGGTATACCTGAAATCTTTTTTGTCAAGTGAATGTAGTAATTAATGTGTTAACCTCCCCAATCAAAATACTTATTGTAAAGTTATGTTTTGTGAATAAGGTGTGTAGTCTTGGAAATTAAGAAAATCTGAGTTATTATATGATGTCATTAAGTATTAAGACTATTTGTACGTCGTAAGCCCATTGAAGTACGTAGTAATCAAACTTGAATAAGGGTTTACATGAAATTCTGATGTGCCTGTGGTTTAAACATTAAAATAAGGCAGAGAGACAGCATAAAACTCGCTAAACCTTTCCGTTATTTGTCAAGTACACGAATGAATTTGATCTTGTGTATATTAGTATTGGAATTAATGCATAACAGATTTATCTAAAGAAGTCGATTCTCTTCTTATTAGAAGAAAAAGAATTGTTATTTTTTTTGAAAGACACGGTTAATAAGCAATATATTCATTACTCTTATGAAATACATGATTCATTATGTAATATATTCTGCACATAAATTTAGATTTCAAAGCTTATTAAAAAAAAAAAAGTTGAAATGTAACCTCATTAAATGCTTTAAAGTTAGATATGTTTTATGTAGGACTGAAAATTAATTGGCTAAGTGAAGACTGACTAACTGTCACTTGGTGGGCAGTCTAAGTGAAACGAATGAACTTCAAGTAGCTGTACGAGATATTTCACGTAATGTCAAATTGTATCCAAATTTTGAGGCAAAAAAAATATTTACAGAGAGAGAAAAAGAGTTTAATAGTAAAAGTATGTTATTCATGTGTTTGAAATTTTTTAATTTATAGCCCTAGAATAGGTTTTCTAGAAATTCAGTTGGAAACTCCATTTTCTAGATACAGTAAGAACTGCATTTTGTATCAATGTAACCAAAGTTTGTCATCTTCATCTTCCATTTATATCTTTTGGATGCCCTTGCATGATCAGTCATGGTTTAGAATGATCTTGAATGGCATAACATTTCCTCTATAGCATTATGTTTGTGAGTAGACATATCTTAAATTCTTTCTTGAACATCTGGTTTTCACATCTGTTCATTTCATGGGTAGCCTAGCTTGGTGTCATGTGCTAAGTATCTTTTCAAATTTTTTTTTTCTTTTCATCTTGATTGTATTTTGTGTAAAGTATTATATTACTCATATGTTACCACCTTCCTATGCAAGCCTTTTACTTTTCCAGCTTTCCTACATCCTTTCCTCCATGCTGAGCAACCTCTCCTTTTACTTAAGGGTTAAATGCCAGTGGACATAATTTATGTCCACTATTTTCTATTCCCTTCATCGCCATGCTATGCAATTTATGTCCTGTAGTTACTATTTATTTACATATATGAGATTTTTACAAAACAAGTAAAATTTTATTTCGATGAAAAGGAAATATGTTATGTGATGATAAATGTTGTTAAGTCCTATTTTGTATAGTTTTTGTTCTTAGATGAGTGTTTTGGGATCAAAGGGAAACCCCCGTACAGTAGTTGTACTTTAACTTACAACTACTGTATGGGGGTTTCCCTTCCCCCTAGTTACACTTTGGATGCTGAATGGCTTTCTGACCTCAGTGCCAGGCATTGTAGATTATATTCCTCAAATTCAAATCCTTTTTCACCATCCTGCTATCTGACTGCCAATATTTATTTTAAGGCTTTATTAAAAAAAAATTCTGTTGCATAAAAATTTTTACCTTGTTCTTGCTGCAATAGGTAGACAAAAATGTAATAAGTGATTGTATGACTCAGAATTTCAGATTTTTAAACTAAATTATTAATGAAGCCTAGCTTTTTTCTAAATGTATTTTGGTGCATCTTTACCTTATATAATAAAAAAAAATTACGTTCTTGCAATTTACGCTATTGTTCTTTCCAGAATTGTATGGAGAAAATTTGAAATCTGCCCGACTAATGGAAACCTGTCAAGGGAGGTGATGATCCAAGTAGATAAAGCAGTAGTCATCGGTATTCACTGCCAAATGGGCATTATGAAGCTCACTTCATCTTTACTACCCTCGAGGTATTAAAGTCCAAAAGCAAAGTCGTCTTGACCTGCGAGTTCCAGTGCAATCTACTTGGCAATATGTTTAGTCACTGTCCAAATTGCATATTTTGCAGGGCCTCTCAAGTTAGTGTGGGTAACAAGTGCAACTAACCATACCCATGTTTGTGTCTGTGTACTGACCAAAACCATGTACAGTTTGTTGTATCCTTAGACTCCAATTCAAGAAGGCCAGAGGCATATGCTACGACAGTGATGAAGTAATTTGCCAAGTGGGTAGATTGAATTCGATTTGTTTAGACAGCACTTTTGGGTAAGAGTCTAAATTGTGAGTAATTGATTCTAAAGACTTGCACAGTAAAACTGGGCGAGTCTTGAAAATCAATTAGTATTCACTATCTAGGCTCTCACCCAAAACTGTTGTCTAAACAAAATGAATCCAATCTACCCACTTGGCAAATTACTCCATCACTGTCATAGCATATGACTCTGGCCTTCTCAAATTGGAGTCTAAGGATACAGCAAATTGTACTATGGTTTTGGTCAATACTCTAAAAAAATGGGTATGATTAGTTGCACTCGTTAGCCACACTAAAAGGCCCTGGGAAATGCGTAATTTAAACTTAAATAAATTGTACCTTTTTTATAAAGCATTTTTATGTATGTAATGTTGAAAAATTTTTGGATAATAAATTATGTCAAACTTACGGACACACTTTTATTTAAATTTTCAAAAATATTATTTGCAAGTAAGGGGAGGTTACAATTTTTTTTTAATCAAAGAAAATATTTTTTTTATTTCTTCGCTCCTCGAAGCCAACACTACAGTGGCTGAAGGGGGCGAGTGAGTGTTCTCAGCAGAAGGCAGCCAAGCAGGTGCCACCGTCCATTTGAGAAGGGGAACCAAACTCGTGACTTGTAAACAAAGTCCAAGTTTGTGTGTGATTGTTCAGAGACAGAAGGAAGTCCCTCTTGTCTTTGTGCAGTTTTCAAATATCTTAGTTTGTCTTGTCAATGTTGAAGAACTGACCAGTTTTCTTTTACTTGTGATATTCAAGGAAGTGATTATCTCGAGATTAATTCATTATTTGGAAACTGCAAACCTTGAGAGTTGCTAACAGTAACAATGATTGGAATTAGTATTTCTTCCGTTGCATCTAGTCAGAGTTGTAAAGTATTAATTCATGATATTGAATAAAAAATATTTGAATAGCTATTAGAATCAACTTCTTCATTCATAACAGACGAGATGTCTTGTAGTGTAACCAAGGGGGTTTAATCATGGGAGATCATATCTTAATATCCCCTTAAGAAATGTTAAAGCCTAAGATTTTGTCCATTTTTACAGAACTTTGACTTAACATTTATGGAAATATTAAGAAATAACATTACCAGGGAAAACCCCGAGATTGCATAACTTAAGACATCTCTTTACTCTTATGGATGAAGAGGTCGATTATAAATAGCTATTCAAATATATTGTGATTATGATTAAACCTTTCCATTTCTGACTAATCTGTTGCTGATATTTGGCTAATTTTTTGACAAAAATTTTTACATTAACTTAATTTGTAGTCATCCTGATTACTTTTTATTTAAATGGCAATAACAGTGTACTATAAACTTCTGAAAGAAAATTTTACCTTTGACCATGCTGTACTTTAAACTATTTGTGACTTTGGGAAGCTCTATACCTCTTGTAGAGCAGATTTCTCCTGAACATCTAAAACTTAGCAATCTATGTCAGGTATAGATTATGCTTGAACTAAACTGTCCTTGTATATTTTAAAGTGAAGATATTTTTCAAATTGAGTTTTCACTCTTACTACACTAATAGAAATTAACTGTACTTTGCAATATTCTATTGGTTGATAAAGCAATGCTTCAGAACAAATTCCTCAGATTTATAGATTCAAAATCTACTTTTCAAAAGTTTTTTCTTTTTTAATATGGTTAATTATAATTTCTTAGACTTTGTACTGTACATCAAAATCTTAAAATACTGAACTTTAAAAACAAGGCATTGCATATCTCAAGATTAAGACCACTAGTTGTGATTAATGTCAAAATATGGATTGACAATAAAAGCAGCATAAAATTTACTTTATACTTATCAGATGACGAATTGAAAATTCTATAGAGAAAAACTTCAACCTTGATTTAGAAATTACTTCTAATTGCAATAAATTTAGTATATATAAAACAGGATTTTCTAATATTTTAAAAGTTAATGGATTTTTCAAGATTGTCTTAATTCATTGTTCCTAAAATCTTTTAACATCGTAATTGGAACAAAAAGAAAACTAAATATAAGAAATTAAGTTTTTATTTGCTAATAGGACAACAGTCAACCAAATATCTACAATGCTTTTGTGGTACAATTGAATCTCAGAGGACCCGCTCAGCTGCCCCAAAAGCAGACAAGCGACGCAAGCAGCCAGTATGCCCCCATCGGACTCCCTTCATCCCATGTAGGTGATTGAGTCGGGTAAAGGGGAAGAGATGTGGGCGAATGTTCTCGTTATCTCTGCTTCATCCCCCAGCTGAGAGATAACCAAATCGGACCGAAGTCACCTTCTACAACACACGGACCACCGAGACGCTTATCAGATTCAATAGCGTTAGAGATTCTCTAGTAATTCCATAGGGACACTAGCTTTGCAAAATCCTATTTATTCTTCAAATTTATTTACATTAAGCTGATGATCTCCAAGATATTGAGGTTGAATAAGAATTAAATAATTATCCTATCTTCCCAACTTTAACTTGCCAACAATCCTATGCCTGAACATTAGCAAACACCAAATGATTTGAACTAAGATTGTTGCCACGCTTGACAATTTACTTAAAATAGCCCATTACTACCAAAGATGTGAAAACTCAATTCATGCAGCCTGTGTGGGGAGATTCTTGATAATTCCTCAATTACATACAACCAATCGAGGCCACATATTGGAAAGTATATAAACCAGAAATAATTTGATAAGATTCAAGTCTGCCAACTAGTTTTAAAAACATTTACTACCAATTATCGTACGTAAACAGTATGAAATTAAAATCTGTCATTACTCAATATTTTCTTAACGTTTCAGAAGTTATTTCACTGTAGCTTTAAAATAAACATTTATTAAAAACCAAAGGAATCTCAAATTTATAATTTATACCAATGAATCCTTAAGATTAAAGCTCGATTATTAAAAAAGCTTTGAAGATTTACTTTCATCTACAAATCTTTAGCATTGTTAGAATTTGCTTTTTCATACAAATTAACTTTGTTCAGCTTTTGAAACTAATCTTTTAAATAAGAAATGCAAAAATTTACATAGCTGGAATCTTTACTGTAATTGATGGTGAGAACTGCAATAAGGCATCACTCATGCAAAATCAATTATGATAGATTGAGAAGCAAAATCTTAGTTTATTTTCTAATTTAATCATTAAACTAATGTACTGCATTAAATACCAATTTACACGGAAATTATTGATTACTATACGAATGACATCGCATGAGTAAAGTTAGTAAATTTTATGACCTTGATGAGAGTATTATGATTTAGTAGTTTCACATTAGTAAGAAATGTTTTAAAAGTTAATTTTAATATTTATATCAAAGTATTTAAGAAAAGAATATTTCCATTTTGAGAAAATGGAATTTAGATCGTCCTAGTATTCAAATGAACGATAAAAAAATTTAGTTTAAAACTAGTTTTCAATAGAACTACAAGCAACCATCTTCACCACACCTTACCCTAACACTAAACTTTCTATAATTACTTTTTCCCAACAAGTTGTTTGATAAAAACTATCTAATTGAATTTACTTCTATTTTTATGTAAGAACCTCTCAAGTTACCTAGGTCACCTTTGACAAAGTAATTTCAAATTAGGGGTAGCAAATCCCTCGGTTCCAGAACTTTCTTAATCAGTTACTTTTACTTAGTAAAATACCAATGTCTAACTTGTTGAGTTTGCTTTCTAGTAACTAGAGATCAAGTTGCAGCATTAGGTCATAGCAGAGTTCCTTTTATCGCTATTTGAAACTTCAATCTGACCAAATTCAATAAGCCAACAAGAGTAAATTCAATTAGATGCAACATATAACATTTACAAGTTTAGTCATTAATCTTAAAATAATCTTTAATTGCCAATAAATATTTTGCCATGCGAATATCGCTGCCAACGGATCCGAATTACCTTAGGAAAAACTACATGACATTCAGGTACCTCAAATCAAACCTCAAAAATATAGATAGGTTAATAGTTACTACCTGGAACTTAGAGAGAGAGAGAGAGAGAGAGAGAGAGAGAGAGAGAGAGAGAGAGAGAGAGAGAGAGAGAGAGAGAGAGAGAGAGAGAGAGAGAGAGAGAGAGAGTACCAGACATTCAGAACTATATTTCAAGAGTACGAAACTAAAATTTTCCTTTTATCCTAACTGGTTTAGAATGCTCAAAACTGAAGGTTCAACACATCTGAAGACTAATTCACTGTAAATCTTGAGCTCTTCTAATCAAGGCAATTTAACAACCATAAATGTTTACTGTTTTGCCTTGGTTCATAGGTAACTATTTAATCTATTATAACCAGTCATAATTAATAATCCTTACACTAACCAGCTAAGAGCATAAACAATTAGTCAATACAACCTTCATAAATTAGAACTCATAGAAAATAGGGAAAGGTAGCTAGTTCAGTTTATATTTCCATCAATATTGGAAAAAAAAAAAACTAAATTAAAGTATTCAGAAAACTGTTACTGTAAAAAAAAAAATGTGCATCCACTAAACATTCACAGGATGAAGATAAGAAAACTGATCCATATATACCAAGTTTATAAGAAAAAATCCTATACAGCATACATCACATACATTATATAGAAAGTTAAGGAAGAAGGTTATAAGAAAAAATGGAAGTTCGAATTAAACTGGAGCAAATTCCATCTATATTAACATACTGAAAGTTGCCTGATATCTTATGTGAAATAAAGCTTTTTATTCTATGTACCTTGCCAACAAATTTTTAGTTTGTTTTAAATGTTGATTAAAATCCAATTAATATCTCGAACGCATTCTTAAGTTAACTCGTTACACGGAAAGTTGTTATGCCCTTATGACTGCATTTATTAAAACAGTTGAGCTTTTTGAAAGTTTAAAAAACCCATTGCTCTATAATCTAATACAAATAAATCTTAGAAACTTGAAGCATTATTTACCACTAAATTGTGGAAGTCAAATAGATCTTAATTTTACCTCTTAATAAAAAAAAAAATACTCCGTTAAACTTACTTTTCATATTACTATCTAAATTACATAACCTAAGTCTATGGAATACAGCTGAATCTACAACGCAACTAAACCCCAAGTTCGTCTAGTCGTGGTGCTTTATCCCTTCTTTATTTCACGTACAAAGAATGAAGGAAAATCTCTGGGCAAAGTGATTGCTTACGCCACCAGCTGATACCACCTTTTCAGGTGGCCCACGGGTCCCGAAATGTCACCAAAAGTACCACAAAGCAAGATAAATGGAAGAATGATTTCCGTAGCAAAGGGGAGTGAATATTTTGAATCAACATTTGGCAAGAGTATAAATTCTATCTTCCAGCTTTGACATTGCTACTTTAAAAATACTATAGTAAGAATTTTTAAATATAAATTACCCTAACGCGTGTAACTCAAATTTTGCAAAAATATACGACACTTACGGGAATATACAAATGTTTAAGTCTGGCTCAATATACACCTTTCAAGATAAAAACTAAGTTATATAATTTCAGGAAAAGCTTGCTCACTCTTCAACTGTCGTGCTTCCCAAGATCAGAAACATTAAGTACAGTATAATCCAGTGTATAGTTTTCTTTCCGAAAATTATACAGAATCACCTCACTGCCGCCATGGTATTCTAACCAAATACAAAGCAAGAATTTTTTTTAATACAATCTTTGTCAAAAATAGTCCAATATAGCAACAGGGGGCAAGGCAAAAAATACATATTCCAACATTACTACTGTAGCCAACACTCATGGAGCGCTGAATATACAAATAATGATCAAATTAAAGATATTCTCTTCCTTATACGTCACAAGAAAAACCTGAGTGTTCTGTAACATTGCCAAGATAAATATATTTGAGAACAGCACAAAGACAAAGAGGACTTCCTTTGGGTGTCTGTACAATCACACACACTTTGCTTACATGTCTAGTGTGGTCCCATTCTCAAATGGACGGTGACACCCACTTAGTTGCCTTCTGCTGAGAACACTCACTCGCCTCCTCCAAGCCACTGCAGTGTTGACTCCGAGGAGTTTTGTTCTCTTTATTTGTAATCTTTCCAAAATTTCTACTCTACACATGGTCACAAGGAAGCGATAGAGAACTTCTAACGTTACTGGATGACAAATTCAGCAAATAAAAGCTTCTCATTAGGCCCTCCAAGGAAATAAGATTTCTAACAGTATCTCATTACATAGCTATCTTATCTTTCAAAGCATTAAAGTACTCGAGAGGGAGAGACTGCACCAAATTAATTTGTACTGTACCCTTGCAAAAAAGAGCATTAAAGGAAAATTTTTTAACATTTTAGCGTATTGAAGCTTACTTTTCAAAATTCACTTTGTATAAAAAGACTATTTGCTATTATGCTATAGAAAATTGAAATCAAGATAAATACTTATAGGTTTCAAAATAAAAATTTTATCTGCAATTAAGTTAATTTATTAAGGCGCAACTTAGTGGTTAAATAAATGTTACAGAAAAATTATGACTAATGAAGTACGCATTAAATTGAAAAGCGGCAAAATTAAACTTCCGTACAAGTTTACAGTTACCAGTTATCTGATCATCATAATGCTGTACCTTAAGTAATACTGTTAAGATTATTAGGGTAGGGCAAATGCTCACTCGACAATTTCATTTAAATTTACTGATAAATATTCCTTTTGGGGCATAATGAGAGCAATATGCAAAATACTAATGTTTTACAGAAGTTCTCTCACACTTTACATTAACAAATACATAAAATAAGGTTAAATTTTGTAAAATTCACATTAAAAATTGAGCAATTTATCCGGAACAAAGTTCTTGAGATCATACATATTAAATTTTGAGGTTATTTAAACTTTTTAAATGACAAAAGTTATAGGGAAAAACTGAAAATAAATTACAATTAATGGGCATATTCAAGGGTTAGCTGCCAAAATAAGACTTATGAAAACTTTAAATTGGATACATTCAAGACCAGAACTAAAGGGAACATCTTATATAAACTTTAGCAATGAGAGTGGAATTTGTGCGTTAGAAACCCTTGTGCAAATCATAACTAGATAAAAGCCAATTACAGTAATTACTAGGGGGTTTAAAATTCTGAAGAAAATGAATATTTTATGCAGATAAATCTTAAGTTTAACGAAAGTCCATTGAAAAATACTATTGAAAATGCCTACATTAATCTAAGATCAAAGTATTAACCGTAATAACAGTGCGCGAGCTATTAGGGACAAAGTGCATAAGGCCAGCAATTAATTTTGAACGATGGAATACTAGGATTCAGAACCATAGAATACAAGCTTTAGGGGAGAACATTAACAAATTCTATGTCACACTATGACTGAAAATTTGGTTGCAAAACCCTACTTTCTACTCCTGCTTTAGAGAAAACTAATGTTTAGTTACAGGAAATAGTCTAGGGGAGTTACAAGTTGCAGAGGTTTATAGAAACTAGGGTACCTATTAAGTTTAGTATGAAAAATGGATTTTACGGATTACCGAAGCTTTTATATATAAAATTTTAAAGACGCAACGTCTACTTCATATTCAAAAGAAAATATAAACCCACCCTATTAAAATATGCACTTTTCAATCTTAAATTTTGATGGCTAAAAAGTACAGCCTAATTAGTGTGCACTTATCTATCCAAAAATTACTTTGCAATAACCATTTTTTTTTTTAAAGATTGCCACTAACAACTGATCCACTAATCCGTCCTATGGGTATACCATTGAACATGTTAGGGCTAGGTTACTGCCGTAATTTCTTACATCCTCTTCAATGTTCCGGATAAAATGCATAGTGTTATACTGGAGTGAAAATTATGAAATTTAGTAAAATTTCCAAATACAATGATAAGGTAATTTTAGATGGCAAGAGTAAAAAATAATGAGAATGGGATTCGAGAGAGTTGTGTAAAAAAAGTAGTTTCCTACTTATAACTAATCTTAATTACAGTAATTACGTAGTTTACTTATTTGGTTACATGTATACCGATAATTATGAACGTTCTATTTCACTAAACTTATCTTTAAATTAAAATCTTAATTCAACACTAAAATCTCTAGATTCTTTATATTCAGACAAATCAATCCAAAATACTTGAAAGCTAAGGATTACTAATAGTAGCGTAATTAAGTTCAGAGATTTTTAGAGAACGTTTTAACATTTTAAAAGCGATTAAATAGATAACTGAAAAATTTTAAAAATCAGTAAACTGAAAACCTAATATAACACCAAAGAACATGGGTTCATACAGGAAACTTTTCTATTGGGCTTTTACGATTTCAAAAATTTCACTTCAGTTTTATAGCCTTATGCTCTCTAGTCACTCCTTTGGACTATATTCAAAGTAACAATTTTGAGTTCTATTGATACCTATACGGAAAAATATTTACCAATAAAATCAATTTATGCACAGTGAGAAATAGCAAAAAACATCAAATTATAAAAAAAAAACTGAATTTGCTTGGTAATATAATCTATGAATGAAAAAAAAGTAATTCAATACCAAGCTCACTAAATTAAATTTTAGTTTTAAAAGTATTAAACAAAAATTATTCTTAAATATCAAAATAACTAATTTTGAAAAACTTGGCATATTTGATTAAAGTCATGCTTAAGAACAAAGTATTTATAGTTTATATAACTTAAAATTTTTAACACAAGTAAAGGAGTGACTAGGGTATACGTATGTAATTATCACAAGCAACCAATAATAAAGAATCATTTTAAACAGACATTGGCCAAAAAACTAGCCTGCTAAATCAATCAAAACCAAAAGCAATTACACTTTAGGTACTACGTTAGATAAAATTCCTGTTCAACTAGAAAATCTCCAAAATCTTCAATAAATTTACCTAGTATTTCTATTGTATTCTTAGTTGATCTGTTTCCGTTAAGCAAGTTAGAAATCTAGAACAAATATTACCAAGACTTAATCACTTTCGCATTCGAAGCTGACAGTTTTCGTTTAACCAGTTTAAAAATAAGAAAAAAAAACTACTAAGACTAACTTTCATATCACTTGTGTATTATATTTTAAGCTGTTTTAAGCTGCTCTGTAGTTTTCGTTAAATAGATGAAAAAATCTAGAAACAAATACTAAGACTAACTAGCCTATTACTTCCGCATTATATTGTAAACTAGTTTACTTTAATAGGTGAAAATCTAGAAAAAATACTAAAAATAACTTTCCTATCAATCTTGCATTATATTCTAAGCTTGTGTAGCTTTGTTTGATAAATTTTGTAATAAAAAGCACTAAGGACAATGCAGTTTGCCAGACACTAAGGACTGACCAAGGTTTACTAATTCCTCAGGCATTAAGGGATTCATGACCGAACACTTACGAGAGGAGATACACTACTAAGCCTATCTGATGTAATAATGCAATTCTCACTAGTCTATTGAGTGAACCCTTATCCTATAACAATTGACGAAATTAGACTATGGCCCCCAATTAGGCCCGGGGCTGCGCCATTATATGCATGTAGATAGAACACTGAGGTGGAGGCCGCCTTCTTCAAATTTGTGGGAGCAGCAGATTGTGTTTCATGGTTGAATGGAGGACTGGTAATTCACGGTACTACAGTAGTCTTCAGATATCCACATGTCGCCAGATCCTTAAAAAGTTGAAAATCTTTGTAGCAAGTTCATTCAATTTAGGCCATTAAATATAATTTTAGTGATTACTAGGTTTCAAAAACATGGAGATACACAAATCATAAAAGATTCTGATTATTAAATATATCTAGTTTCTTTAAAAGTAAAATTCTTTCTAGAAAACTTTACTTTACTATATTGCAGAGGATGCTTATCAATATTTAAAGGACATTAAATGAACAGTGGTAGATTGTACAGTATTAAAAGTGAATTTGGGAATAATAAAGGGAGGTACTGAGAAAATTTTGAGGGAAGCAAGGAAAAAATGGAGAAGCAGAGTTATCTAAAACAAAAAAATGCCATTAAAACTCCCTATTAAGATCTATAAGACAGTTAACAGAGCCGTACCATTACACAGGCAGAAACTAAGGCACCTGAGAAGAAGTGTGTGAAAGAACACTGATTGTGAGGGATTGCTGGAATATCACTACTGGAAAAGAGGCAGTCTAAATAAGAAATTGTACAATTGATGTTAAACATAAGGCGAGGGAATCTCATCTTAGACAATATGGAAATGATGAGCTAATCAACAGCGCTAAGAACATGTCAGTGATGGGAAGGAGTGGGGGGCATCAGATTGATGATGTGGTGAAGACTGAGTGAGGTGGGACTGGAGAAGATAAAAGGAATAAAAATAGATGAAGAAAGTGGACTAGCGGCCAACCTTTCTATTTAGTGAGAATAACGAGGCTGAAAGAAGAAGACTGGAAAAGGTATAAAAGTTTATGCAACAATGTCATAACCGAATCTCATTTGATTACATAACTTAGAGATTACTCAACTTTTGGATATTTTCTAGCCATGCCATTTTTGAAGTCTCTGTAGTTATTTCTGGTAGCCATCAGTTTTGTCAAAGACTGAAGTCTTCTTTCACGTAAGACAACTCCAACATTGGTCGGTTTATACCTGGGAAATTAATGCCTATGAGTAACATCCTTAAAAATGGTATAAGTTTTTATTTACCACGTCATATATACCAGTTCCTGTTAAGAGGAATTTCAAATGGAGAGGTAACTATAATATTCTAGTAGTTTGTTAAGTGAAATGCAAAAAAATATAATTCCTTGCATCCTTACCTCTTCCCTCTAGTTTCGGAGCGCTGGATCTTTAAGGAATTTTTGCCATCTAGGCTCTGTAAACAGCCATGCAGTCCTAGTCTTCTCTGCACCATGCAGTGACTTGCTATTGGATTCTTTGGTGTCCTCTTTTCCTTTCTGCATTTTAGTTATTTGAAGTCAGTATATTTCTTGAATGATTTACTCTATTGGGTATGGGCCTGTTCCTTGATATTGCATTAATATTTTCTATAGTAAATACCATCACCCTTTAGATACTCCGCTGAACCTTAGCTTATTTCACCCCAGCCATGTAGTTTCGTAGTACTTTCATCAGAGCTGGGATGCCACCCAAGAGGTAATCACTTCTAAACTATGGCCATTAGGGTGCTGTTTGGAACTAATCTTTCCATAAATCAAAGATTTTTTCAGACCTGGCGCATTGGCCTTTCAATCACCAAAAAACTTTCAAATATGGTATAAATCGACCATTATTTTTTTTCAGTCCATTGTTAAAATAACAATTCCTGGATATGAAAATGACTCTGCACCTGCCCTTATTAGCCTCCCCTGGTCAGTGCTCACAGTTGAAACCTAAACCTCATCCCAAATGAGGTGCTTTTGTTACACTTTCACTTACATATTCTGACATCTTGTGAATTACACAATACCCATAAAACTTTTTCTTACTAAGTATACCTCCAGAAAATAAAATTTTCTTGCTAACCAGTCCATTTAGTGTCTTCAAACTGGTTTACATACAGTGCTGTCAATTTTAAAAACAAATGAAATATGAAAAAAAAAATTCAGAAGAGGGAAATTCAAGCTTCAAAAATTCTTCACTGGTGAGCAAGGAATATAGGAATGAACTGTCCTGGCTGATCAATGACTTGTGTTGAAGTATAACCAAACTGATAAATAGTTAATGTCCAATTCCTCGACATTTGTCCCAGATTCAAGTTCCAGTAGAGAGCTAACAACTTCCTTTCCATCACTGCACATGAAGCAGTTATGTGACCAACTAGTGAGGGAGTATAGTAGTGCATTGCTAGCTTCCTCCTTTGCTATAGATCAACATCTGGTATTAGGGTTTTTTTTTTTTAATTTGGGCCATATATCCATGAAGTATGGGAGGACATTCTATGCAGTCTGATTAAGGGTTCGAGACCTCAAATCCTATCACGTAGTTGCCTTCATGCGACAATTTAACACTGTTTCTAAAAATTAAATCCACCTTCACAATGGTAAAGGTAGGTGCCATAGCTCAAACTGTCTTTCCTTTAACTTCTAGAAGTATATGATACTAAATGCTGTCCTTAGTACTTGCTTCATCTCTTCCCAGAATATAAGAACTTGGTAAGACCCATTGCTTTTCATATCGTGAGGTTCATAATTCACTGACTGTTTTACTAGTCATGGTTTTCAAATGCGCAACTTCCTTTGGCTTCCTCATAATAAGAGACTACGCCAACCACTGCCTTACTGTCATTATCGTGAGAGTCGACCTATTTCAGATGAACAACGTATAAGCCCTATTCCTGGATCATTGGTTAGGGAGAATGTTGCTTTGGCCCGTCATTGGTTCGTTTTCATCTTGGCAAAAAGATTCAATAAATTTGTCCACTAATTGAGAGTAAGATGTCAGCTTACTTTTATCACAGTAAATGTTTATGAACAGCTTTGCTGGATTGCTATAAGGTGTAATTCACAAAATATTGAAGTTTCCTCTGTCGAACATAAGTTATTGAGCCTGAAAAAAAAGTTTGAAATACATTAGTTTTAAGTATTTCAAGATTACTTTCAATAATTAAAGTTTCAAGGCAGTTTCTTTGTAATAAAAACCTACATCTCTATTTCCTATCACATTGTAATTATATGAGGTACTTCAGTGTTGCCGAGCATTCATTGAGAAAAATCCTCAAGCAAGCTTAATGTTATCCTTTGATATGTTCATATCTACATTGTACCCTGGGCTTACCTCTTAATATCTATAAAAGCTATAGTTCATCGAGCTCTGCAGTATTTCATTAAGATCCAACAGCTCAGGATTGAAATACAAAGTCCATACTGTAGTTAATGTCTTAAACATTCTTTCACAAGCTTAACCCTGGAAAGGAAGAAAATTAAGTACCAAAAGAATGTTTTACTTTATGCTTCGTATAAAGTATAAATTTAGAAAAAAAACTAGTTTATGTTTACAAATTTCACCCTACTTCACAAATGTGACCATAACAGGATAGTCAAAAGGAGATTAGCTAAAAATAATTTGTCAAGTGTATCAGATTGAAAACTTTAATGCATAAACGTTACTGTTAAATCATATGCCATAAGATTATTTTTAATATAAATCCCATACCCGAATTTAAACTATACACCGAAGCTTAAATTATTCTGTTAAACTAAACTAAAGGTTTAAAGGTAAAGGATGACGTGCAATTTTAAAATCTCTATTGTATCTTTGAAGCTTCCCATCTTCATTAAGCTTCAAATGAATACCGCATTGAAGTAGACCTAACAATTTTTGATTTACTCAAAAGTTTCCCCTTGATAACAGACAATCATGTAAATGTTATTACACAACGCTGTAATGTAAAGCCGCCTAAATAAAATATTTTAGGCAGAGCCGCGTGGTTTAATTTTTCATCCCTTGTGAATAAGTCCTTCACGCAGATTCCACATTAAAAGTTATTACCTCTTAGCATCTATAGTTAAATTGCATTACTTTACTGCTCAATTGAAGCGTTCTCACTGTTATACAGAGTTCTATAGAATTAATTTTTGTTATCTTTGAAGCTATGATAATTTAATGCCATTTAACATAACATCCTTCTGTAACAGTCTACCTGCATGTGCTTTAGAAGGTGACCAGTTCATGCGACACCGGACTAGCATCCTCCTGATAGATATTGCATGCATCCATCAATATACATCACAATTCTTATTACACTATTTGGCTACTATAACTACTTAACAGCTATTTAACCAGCTAACTACTGATGTAAGTCTCCCATCTACGGTATAATGGCCAATGCTCACCAACTTAAGAATTTACTAATACTCTTTATTATTACTCTATGATATGGTTCTAAAGACTTCGAGAAAAGTCCCTATCCTGGTTGCTATGAGCCTGAACTAATGTGAAAGAGTCAGTTGTGTTACTGATCTACACTTCCCTACATCTGTTTTGTAAACATGCTCGAGATATAATTTCAAAGTAAATAGAATGCAAGCAGCATTTGAATAATGGAAGAAAACCTTTGACAGTGCTGTACTGCACAGTTCTAACATTTCCCCTTTATAGTGTTCATTCCTAGTTAAAATAACCTGGGTAGTTTTTACGGCCCGTAGATAAAACATTGAGGTCCGTGTTTTTAAAGGTTATCAAGCCTGCTAAACTTGCTTCCTCTAAATCTTTAACATTTTCACAATACCATTAGGGAATACTTTTTTGCATGTGGTTTGGACATGGATATTAGATTGCATAATGTGTTATGGAAGGTGGTTGCATCTATATGCTAATTATAAGCCTTTTTAGGAAAAATATGTCTGCACTAAAGCTATTTAGTTCACAAAATTAATTTTCTACCCAAGAGTGTTTGAAATTAAGTACTTAATTACAAGGTGTTGACTAGTTTTTATATATTTGACAAACTTATAAGCCGGAAGTTAGCTTAATTTACCGATTAACAATAAGCACAAATGATAACGGAAGACTTTCAGATTAACATTCTGATCTACCTTATCCTACGTTAATTAATTAGGGATCTATAACTATGCCATATGTAGTTTTTCAGTAACTTAGGTCTGAATTTATTTTTATTACTCAAAATAGCTCATTAATGCAGAAAGGCTAAATATGGATAAAGAATAAAGCTCTCGACTTTTAAATTTCCCTACAATCATAGAACATACTTTTATATATTGCCTAAGCTTATTACAGTTTACGTATTCTGATCAAATAAATAGTTGTGTAATGCCATAGTCAACCACTGACCATCTAACCCTCAAGACTTTTTTAGAGCAAGTTTTGTAGCTTTATGCAATTAAAATTTTTGGTTATACTTTAGGATCTCAATTAGATTTTACTTCAAGGGCATTGACCAATTCAAAAGAATCTGTTTTGAAAACCTTCAGCGAATCTTTCTTCAAATAAAGAAAATCACACTTAAGATTAAAAAGCATTCTCAATAGCATACAAGTTTTTTTTTTCATTGTTGCCCAGCACTCCTAATCATTCAAAGCCGTAATATTTTCTCCAGGATCATTTTGCAACTCCAAAGAATTCTTTTTCAATAGCGTATAATAAAAGTATAGCTTACATCCTAGCATACTTTTAGATTAATTTGGTAAAATTATAGATATGCATTTCAGAGAAAAAGCTTTCTAAAGTAAATACTGTAATGAGCTTTTACGAATTTGACTTATTTCTACCGCAAATAAGCCTTTCTCCCGTTATCCCCGTTCCCGAGTGACAAGTGGGAACCTGGAACGCAGGTGGGCGAAAACGAGAAGTGATTATTTAACACTTTCGAGATTTTTAAAAGGCCACGTAACATAACAAACCCACCTAACCTAGTAGTTCCCAGGTCACAGACCTAGCAGGGGTGAGGGAAAGCCTCAGGATTGGCCTTCCCAGGTTACAATCCATCCCAAATCACAGACCTGGCGTGGGACAAACTCCCCAAACCCTCCTTCCCAGATCACAACCCTACCAAAGTCACAGACCTAGTCAGGGTTAAGCCCCAGACCACCTACCCAGGTCACAAACTCTAATTACAAGTAATTCCTTATCAACTAATTCCTTACCTAACTGATTGACACCGGTTTTTTTTTTTTCGTCTTGGCAATCTTTACAGTCAAGTTCCAGTAGAAATTGTGCTGGTCTTCCCTAAAAGCTAAATAAGAATCACACTTGACACATTAAACAGATAACAGCTTTTAAAAATTGTTCAACACCCTAGGTGTACAGTAATACAGTGAAACTTTGCTAAAGCATCCATAGTCATAATGACAGCCATTGCACTGTTACATTGGGCTAAATAATGCACAACCAACACGTAACAACTACAAAGGAACTTAGGAGTCGTCCTAAGAAGACAGGGCGGTGTCAACTGCCTCTGTTACACATAAGCATACAAACATTCCCAAATATGATAAACTTCGTCACATGGTACGGAAGGTAGGAGGGGGTGGTACGTAGAAACGAACAAGTAATTTCATTGGTAGAAAAGTGGAGTAGGGCTGGTGTGCAGTAGTGCAAGTCGTCGTTGCGCAACAAGCTATGCACAAACTACAAACTAGCGCAGATGCGTGTGGTTTGTAAAATGTAAACAATTGGGAAGAATATTTCAAGGAAGAAGATGCCCCTATTTTGCGAAATTTCCCAGAAAAAGTATAGGGAATAAAAGGAAAGTTTTACCATCGTTTATTGATTCACCGGTAAATGTTCCCCACCCAAAGCCCTGCTTCCCACTGGGTGGACCCCATTACTATAGTATATTGTAGGGTATATCTTTGCTAATAACGACAGAAATAAGGGCAATTTTCGAAGAAAACAGCTGTTTTTCTCCATACCACACCTTTATCAGTAGAGCTTTTTTTGTTTTACTATAATATACCTATAATCACATCCTACCACAATGCGCAAGTAGCTTTTATCCTACAAAATTAAGTCAGATCTTTTGAAAGAATCCCACTTTAATGACCCATGCGATGACTTTCACAGATATGTGATGCTTAACAAAACTGTAATCAGATAAGGCTTAATTAGTGAAGCAGGCTGCAATTGAATTATGGCCACTTATTATGCAGGATAAAATATAAATTATAGGAAATAACGATGCTATAATGACCAATGCGGATAGCTTGCACAGCACATTTATGTACATGTGATCAGCGCTTATAACTCCATCTTTCAAGCTAGGACCAGTTAGAGGCTGGCAATGACACTGCATGTAGACTCAAAGGTACTCCTAAACCTTTATTCCTAGCTCACAAGAATGGTCAAGTTACAGACTAAAAACCCCAAGCAATGCGATCCACTGTTAAAACCATTTGATGGACATTAAAAATTAGAACAAGTTAACAGTGATCCCCACGAATGAGATACGAAGCACATCCATATACTGCTTGCCAGAACAGAGGAGCAAACTGAAAAATCTAAGATTTCAAGTGAAGCGAGCCATGGAGCAAAGACCACATGGACAATCTATATTATTGGCGATTATACTTTTTTGACCACCCACGTGAATATGAATAACTTATGCAGCATATTCATGTACATCTTGCCTGACCCACGTGAATGTGAATGACTTATGCAGCATATCCATTTACCTCTCGCCAGAAAAGAAGCAATAAGATATAAATTTTTTGTCATGGCAAAGCGAAAACCCTTTGTAGGACATGTTATAAATAGGCAATGATAGTACGTTAATAGTGACCGACGTAGATGGGATGTTTAGAACATCCATATACCATTTGCCAGAACAGATCTTTCAGATAATTTCGAGTAAACTTAATTGGGAGGAGTGTTAAGACTAATTGAGGGACGTGCTATAAATTACAGGTAATTGTGATACTTCAATTAGTGCTACTCGCAAATGACGTGCATATTACATCCATGAATAGTACGACTGGGCAAAACAAGAGCTATCAGATAATTTTTAATTGCGAGTGCAGAGAGCCATGGGAGAACTAAGACCATTTGAGGTACGGGATAAATATTTAATTATGACACCTTAGTGAACCTACAGAATACAGCACAACCATATACCACTTGCCAGAACCTAGGAGAAAAAGGTTTGACTGCGTGTGAATCAAGCTGCGGCAGAGCAAAGATAATTTAAGGGACTAGATAAATTTTTGTAATTATATTACTTTTAAGACACTCACGCGGATGGAGTGCACGGCTTATCAGAACAGGAGCAATCATATGTTTGATTCCCACCAAAGCAAGCAATGGCAGTGCAAAGACAATTTGAGGAAAGTGATAGATTGTGATGTTATTTTAAACTAGTAATTTATAAAAAAAAAAAATTTCAAACGAGAACTAAGATTGAATAAGTCTTCCAAACTTGGGCGTCTAATTGGTGGGTAAGATACAAGCCATGCTAGCTTGTCAACTTGGCAGAACAAAATTTAGGCAGTAGGCAAGCTATACAACTTAAAATTTTCACTACATTTGAGACACTAGATCCTTGAAATAAATATCTTCCTGGCTAGTTTGTACAAATGCTATTAACAGCTTCATTTTATTTATTTCAATAACTAAATGCCCAAAAAACTAGTTTAAAGTTAACCAAAATATCCTTTAGGTTAACTAGCTAGTCTGATCTATTATATAGGGGCTATCCTTTGACTAGAATATTCCCTGTCAATCAATGTACAACAGATTTATTGGTATTTACCTTTTTAATTTTACAATAAAGCCTGTCGACTCATGGTTCTCGTTGCTGCTTGATGATAACCTGGAAAAGTAAAGAAAAGGTAAATTAGAATACATTTAGAATTACTACAATTTAATATTTATAGATTACACTAAATATTCTTGTGACTAATAACCTGTAATACTAAAGTAATTTATTCTATAAAACAGGCTTAAAATATTTAGTTTATTATATCAAATACTCGCCGTTACAAACAATCACTAGTTTGAATCCATCCAGTTCAACACGTCAGTATGGACTGTTTTGGATACTTTAAAAAATATTTGGCAGGCTATGGAGATTTAAAGAAAATTCTCTGCATCTGCCAATCTAATATTGTTTTAGTTATAAAGTTTAGTTTTTGCTGAGGCAGGTTTGTTCACGGTTTCTTTGAATATATTCACCTGAATATAGTTAATATTCTGTGCATATAATTAAAATTCAACAAAAGACTGTGCCCTTCCCAGCAAGGATTTATATTTCGGGATTGCAGACTTATGGTTAAAGGCGTGGTATATTGGTTATACAATAATGGTTGGCGCCAATATTTAAGAGTTATTCCCTAATACACTGTCAATTTGCATTTACGGGGGATATTAGAACCCTAACTAAATAGCCAAGGACTTAAAACTAGTTATGTGTTGCTTACAGGTCGGAACCGTCAAAATTGCTGATCAGCAAATGTGTGGTATTTTGCATAATTTTAAAATCCCTAGTTGTACTTTATGGCAAACATTGGACGATATACTTAAAACCCCTCTCATTCTACTAATTTTACTTCAAAAGGACATTACCTACATTTTACGTTAAAAATTCAGCGTTTCATTTAGTCAAAATTTCTTAAACTTAACATTAACAGTTTCAGTAAAAATATCCTGTTTTTAAACTTACAGTAAAGGATTTATATTGAACTTATCTTTTAAGTTTGACAAATCAAAATTCTCAGAAAACACTTTGAAAAACACATACAATTGCTATAATTTACCTTAATTTCTTGAATATAATTAAGAGGAACTTTAGCATCCCTGTACTGAAATTGAGTACCTATTCAATATTTACACTAACTTGAAACTAGTTCTGGTAAAATTAGCGGCGAGATTTTGCAAAATTAAAACTTTTGAGGCTATAGGTTTCAAACGTCTGAAGTCTTACTTTAGACAAGGGGTTCTCTACCTTTTTCCCGTTAAGTACTCTGAGTTACAAGATCATTTACCCGGACCCCTAGTAATCTAGCATCAAACAAAATGGTGATTTAACTAAAGCTATTAATAAATGAAACTTTTTTTACAGATACTACACATGCAGGAGTGAAGCAATATTTCCTTTGTCAAAATTCTGAACTTCAGTACGTTGAAGGCTGAACCTGTTTGTTACAACAAAGTTACTCAGTTCGAGTAAGCAGTATTGAACAGGTGGAATTGTAGGTCATGTTCCACATTCGAGCAATTTGGTCAAGGAAAGTTTCAAATGTATCTTTTGTGAAAGATTCGTTTTCATTTCTACGAAGTCTTAGGTGTTATCTGGGAGACTGTAGAATTACAGTGAATGGGTTTCAAATAAATTTTGATCCCGATCCCAATTCTCTCCCTCCCTCTCCCTCCCTCAGCATATTTAACTAAGATTTCCCCAGCCATCTAATTACCCCCTAGAAATCCAATTTGGATCGTGAACCCCAGGTTGAGAACCCCTGCTTTAGACTAAACTATCTTTCATTCTTGAGTAACTGATGTCAGATTTATACGGTAAGGCAGTAACGTTGAGGCACAAAACACTGACAAAGCTAAAAATTTCATTAAATAAGTAACTCGGCAGTATCAGGCTATTACCAATTTATATGGTAACGTCCAGCAATTCACGGGGATTCTATTTTTCATTCTCAATGTTTAAAGATTACTGCAAAACTAAGAAAATGCCCTAAAAGCTGAAAAATTTCAATATTAAAAGACTGAAAAGCAAAAATTCTTCTTTCGATCTTGCCACTTATTATCCACCTCCGCAATGCAAAAACTAAATACTGTGAACTCATTTAACGTTCATTACGACTATTTACTCTAGGTATATACTATAGACTGTTACTATCTAGTCTCTTAATTGGTTCCACTCACGCGCTGGTGCACGGGCCTAATTTTCATAAGCAACCCAGTTATTTTGAAAGAATTACCAGCATAACTCATAGTTTCCCATTTCTAACAAGTTTGAAACAACCATATTATATTTTGTATTAACAGTTCATACTCTTCGACAATACGAAGTACATTCTTCCGTTTCACGATTAACCCAATTTCCAAATGCTTATTTCTTAAATATTCCTTAATATGACCATATCTAGTAATGCAGAAGGTTAGTCATTGGGCTGATAAATATTTAATAGCAGAAGCAGGTTCCCAGGTCTGACTGTCAAACGAGCCCATCGTGACAAGTGTGATAACGTTACATAACTTAGTTTAATACCTATAAAATTCTTTTCGTGGAGATTATTTTGTAACGAGCATGAACAATAATACCCAACTTGTTCATGACATACAAACTAACTACACTGGTTACTACGGAAAAAAAGACTAAAAAAAAAACACTTCCATTGGAATCTAAGCGATTCTAACTACTGAAAATTGTCAGTTGAGAAAATTTCTAATAACCATTTAAAAGTAACATCTCAGTAAAGGTATTGTCCCAGAGGATTTGTATGGCATTTGTCCTAAGGGTCCTCTTTTTCTATCGACAGGTCTAAACTATTCCATTTATATCAAATACAAAGTAATTTCAAAATTTAATTAATTCTGATTTCTATTAAATTGACTTTCCCTACGTATATATGGATATTTTCAGCATGGCAGTATTCCCTAATATTAAAAACACCAAGGTGATGTCTTTACTTCATTTAATTAGCTTTCGTTTCCTAGATGAAAAATTTAACCACTAAAAGACGGAGGATACGAAGATCATAAAATACTTGAGGTCTAGATTAAAAGTTTGTCTACAAAAAAGTTTTAACACTAAATCATTGAAATTTAGTATATTGGAATAATTGGATTATCAGGGTTTCGGCTTGCCAGAAGTATCTCAACCGTGGTACGGACTAACGAAAGCAAAATATAAAAACTTCATAATTTTATATTTTAGTTTTTATTCAGACTCGTGACGAATTACGTGTACCAATTTGTCTTAAACTTAAGCAAATCCTGAATCCTTTAAGTGAAAATCGCACAAACTTTGAATTTTTGAACAAAAATTTCCTTACCAATCTTCCATGAAATTTCAAACTGACTTGCGATCCACTTAAAATGCAGATGACATGAAAAGTTTAGACAAAACTATTTGTACAAAACGCACAGTAATTTGAAATTTTCGCCAAATAATATATCCTTGAGACAATAGTTCCGTAAACATAAGACTACCGAGATATTCATAGTTTTTGTATAATACATCTCCCTTAAGCAGAATTTCTTTATTCTGTCAATGGAGTACCTTTAAATACGTATGGTATTTAATAATACCATGTCAACACTTTTAAATTTAGTGAATCGTGCGAATTTAAGCTGGTTGCATATCCAGTAAAAACAAATGCACCTACCAGAAAAAACAAAAACTAAGATTAGAGGAACTAAAACACCTCTATACCAATAAAGTAACAAGGCAAAGATTTACACAAAGCTCCGAGACTTACCAGAAAATAAAACGCAACAACAACACTATAACAATCGAATGCTAAACACTCTTGAGCGGAAATTTCTATTTAGAAGTAAACTCTAACTGATTGTTAAAAGGACTACAAATGTAAGGAACGGTATCTGGAAATTCACTGGTTAGTTTTAGCATCCTTGGAAAGCAAAATTCTATCCTAATTTCTTAACAAGCAGCGCCCTCTATATCTCATACAGATTTTTTAATCTGGTACTTTTTAAAATTGTTAATTATCTTTATAAGGGAACAGAGAATCAACAAAATTCTTCAAAGGATGGAAAATATGAAAATATATAAACGCATAAAAAGCATAATTCACATGTAATAGGAATTTCATAAAGCTGTAAATTTGTATTTTACTTTTATATCACTGAAAAGTGCCTCAACAGCAAACTGTACGCAATTGTAAATATAATTCTTAGAGCAAACTCTATGTAGATTAACCTTGAAAGAGAACAGACGATCTTCCATAATACTGGTTAAAAATTTATCAAAATTCAAAGACACGTCAAAATAAAGGATTACATGTCCCATACAACTTGTCTGTCACAAGTTCCAAAGTCATGAAGTTCCTTCATATTAACGTACGTGTGTTCCAACTAATCTACCTTCTCATGAACCTTGCCTTTTTCTAAAAGACGTTGTCCTTCTTATTCCTACTTAACAAATCATTCTTATCATATTCCAGGCTCCAGAGCAGCACCTATGTTCGGCAAATTAACATTTAAAAAATTCCATGTACGGTTACAATCAAAAGAATGCCAACACTGAGGAAATCTTTCGTCAGATGTCTCTAGTGTTCCCGTGACAAAACAGGCAAGGTGTTGCTTTTCTTACTACTATTATGAAAAGGGCGAAGCTCTCTCCAACCCTAGCGAATCAAAGACGGCAAATGGGTGTTTTTGCTAGTGAAAGCATTAAAATTTTACAAATCGAGTTGCCATATTTCATTCTGTCTTATCATTTGACGTTTCAAATATCCACTGCAAATACTGAAAACACACATACTCACACACACACACACACACACACACACACACACACACACACACACATATATATATATATATATATATATATATATATATATACATATATATATATATATATATATATATATATATGTGTGTGTGTGTGTGTGTGTATGTCACCGATGAAAGAAAAAACACTTTCAAGATATGGTTCGATGTAAAATAATAATAAAAAAAACACCATACATGAGTTATACCGGCCTAAATGACATTCAGAGAGAGAGAGAGAGAGAGAGAGAGAGAGAGAGAGAGAGAGAGAGAGAGAGAGAGATTCGGCCTGAATATATAATTTTTAATATATTTGTAGTACGTTGGTCAAAATTCGCCCGTAACTTTCTGAGTTAGGTTGGTGACAAACCAATAGACACAGGTGAAAACATAACCTCCTTGGCGGAGGTAATAATAATAATAATAATAATAATAATAATAATAATATAATAATAATAATTGGACCAAAACGTAAATTTTGAGAGAGTTCTGTCGAGGTGAGTATTGGCCCGCGCACCGAGCTCTTTTTATAATTTGGAATTGCAAGATATTTCTTTGGATTTGTTAAACGTAATTAGTTCTTCTTACCTTCTAAATTCCTGGAATTTATCCAAACCTACCGAAATCTTGTAATCCTTCCAGAAACCACATTATCACTTCCATTCACAACTCGGGGCCGTTCTCACATAGGGGACCAAAACCCCCTGTTTCACGCTACGCTCAACTCTGCCTCACATGAATCTACAATAAGCCTTTATATGGGCTGTCAAACATATTCAGACTTTCAAGAAATTTTGCAAGCACTATTGCAACATATCAAGAAACATATGTAAAAAAGCAAACATTTCAATAGTATAATATGTATTTCTAAAGGAATACAAAATATACACAGACAAAGCGAAAAAAATCTTTATTTTAACATATTTCTCTTTGAAAACGAAGTTCTCTCAGGAAAAAATAACTAATCTGTAATTACATATTGCATTATAAATAAGTCCTTGTTACATACGCTTTTTTTTTAGCCAAAGTTAACGTTATATCAAAATAGATACCAAAACTTTTCTATCCGTTTCAAACCGATAAATATAGATAAGCAAGTGATGATTTTTTCTCCTGAAAAATTCCAAACTCATTTTAAAAGATAAAGTGCCTTTAATTTTTTTTATAGAAAATTTAAAAGTATTTGTTCAAATGTAGTTCGAGGTTACGATTAATTATTTTTCTTACTTATTTGTTCATTTGCTTATTTACTAGTTTATCTATAAAGATGCCGAAGAGAGTGTTTTTGAATTGGTCGCCGCACATTGTTAAGCATAAAAACAAATGATTGAATGTAAGTGAATAAGTCGCCCAAAAAAGATGTTAAATAATGATATTTGGTAAATACTGTATGTTTTATAAAGGTGAAAAGGTAAAGGACTCTGGTAATATACATACCTTGCAGAAGTTCCACTCAGATGCGTATAAAAACATTGAAGAAAAGAAAATTTAACTAAATGATGAAGATTTATGTAAAATAAGAGGACTAGATCTTTTCGCAAGGGAGACCTAATTCCATGAGTGCCGATCCAAGCAGTTTTCAGTGAGACGATTATTATTATTATTATTATTATTACTATTATTATTAGCTAAGCTACAACCCTAGTTGGAAAAGCATGATGCTATAATCCCAGAGGCTCTAACAGGGAAAATAGCCCAGTGAGGAAAGGAAAAAAGGAAAATAGATTATTTTAAAAAGAGTAATAACATTAAAATAAATATCTCCTATATAAACTATAAAAACTTTGACAAAAAAAGAGGAAGAGAAATAAGACAGAATAGTGTTCTCGAGTGTACCCTCAACCAAGAAATTCCTGCTTATGTTCTACAATCTGTATTTACACTAATGTGTGGTAAGAGGGATCCATCAGATCGAGAATGAATATTAGTACTAACAGTTAGTCAAGATATGTGTACAGCAGCAACAGGAGGACAGTGGAAGATGAAAACGCAAATCCTACTATGTATGACCATCCGACATCTCTTCAAATCTAAACAACCAACTACTTTCCTAAACAAACTAGGTAATTATGAGTCCTATGCTTTTTCTTTTGAATTGGAAACAGTCCTGGCATATACATGGTTGAAAGTGTTTCAGTAATCAGTGAAGGATCAACCTGAAGGAACAGTGTTTCATGGCGACCAAGACAACTTTGATCAGCTGGTGTCTGATGTTTATGGAACTGGATCAGTTCAAAGCAGAGTTGAAATCTAGATAGAATAATTTAGATTCTATAAAGACGATGGCCTGAAATTAGTCCCTCGTATGACTGCACCCATTCCTGAGAAGATTCAAAAGTACAGTTTAAGAGTTTCCACCATACTACCGGAGAAAAAGACATGAAGAACCAACCCTCATAGAGCCCTCAAACTGTGCTGAAAATTCCAGTATCAAGATTCTATTTTTTTTAGATTACTGCTTGTCTTATGCCCTTTGAGAGTCAATTTATCTCTGCTATATCGGGATCTGTGTCTAGTAGGCTACTGCCAATACTCCAAACTTTACGACAACTATGCATGTAGATATATGTATATGCATATATATCTGTGTGTGTATATATATATATATATATATATATATATATATATATATATTTACAGTATATTTTTTAGATTTTTTAACGGGGAGCCCTGCCCTGCTAGCGGAAAGGGGGGAGCTCCGCCCTGCTAGCGGGAAGGAGAGAGCCGCCCTGGCAAGCAGAAATGGGGGAGCCCCGTGAAGGGGGGAGCCCCGCGAAGGGGGGCTCTGCCCTGCCAGTGGGAAGGGGGGCCCCACCCTGCCAGCGGGAAGGGGGGTGCCCGCCCTGCCAGCAGGAATGGGGGGCACGCCCTGCCAGCGGGAAGGGGGAGCTCCGCCCTGCCAGCTGGAAGGGAGGAGTCCCACCCTGCCAGCGGGAAGGGGGGAGCCTTGCCCTGCAAGCCCTGCTCTGCCAGTGGGAAGGGGGGAGCCATGCCCTGCTCGCAGGGAGGGGGGAACCCGCCCTGCCAGCAGGGAGGGGGGAGCCCCGCCCTTCCCATGGGGAGGGGGGAGCCCCGCCCTTCCCATGGGGAGGGGGGAGCCCACCTGCCAGTGGGGAGGGGGAGCCCCACCCTGCCCGCGGGGAGGGGGGAGCCCTGCCCTGCCAGCGGGAAGGGGGGAGCCCCGCCCTGCCAGCGGGAAGGGGGGGAGCCCTACCCTGCCAGTGGGGAGGGGGGAGCCCCGCCCTGCCAGCGGGAAGGGGGAGCCCCGCCTTCCCAGCAGGGAGGGGGGAGCCCCACCCTGCCCGCAGGAATGGGGGAGCTCTGGCCTGCCCGCGGGGAGGGGGGAGCCCCGCCTTCCCGCGGGGAGGGGGGAGCCCCGGCCTGCCCGCGGGGAGGGGGAGCCCCGGCCTGCACGCAGCGAGTGGGGAGCCCCGCCCTGCCAGCGGAAAGGGGGAGCCCCGCCCTGCCAGCGGGAAGGGGTGAGCCCCGCCCTTCCAGCAGGAAGGGGGGAGCCCCCCGGTCAGTGGGGAGGGGGAGCCCCTTTCTGCCAGCAGGAAGGGGGGAGCTCCGCCCTGCCAGCAGGAAGGGGGAAGGCCCGCCCGGCCAGCGGGAAGGGGGGAGCCCCACCCGGCCAGCGGGAATGGGGGAGCCCCGCCCTGCCAGCGGGAAGGGGGAGCCCCGCCCTGCCAGCGGGAAAGGGGGAGCCCCGCCCTGCCAGCGGGAAGGGGGAGCCCCGCCCTGCTAGCGGGAAGGGGGGAGTCCCGCCCTGCCAATGGGAAGGGGGAAGCCCCGCCCTGCCAGCGGGAAGGGGGGAGCCCCGCCCTGCCAGCGGGAAGGGGGTAGCCCCGCTCTGCCAGCGGGAAGGGGGGAGCCCCGCCCTTCCAGCAGGAAGGGGGGAGCCCCGCTCTGACAGCGGGAAGGGGGGAGCCCCGCCCAGCCAGCGGGAAGGGGGGAGGCCAGCCCAGCCAGCGGGAAGGGGGGAGGCCCTCCCAGCCAGCGGGAAGGGGGGAAGCCCGCCCTGACTAGTGGGAAGCGGGCAGCCCCGCCAAGCCAACAATATAGAGTTCCTGTATCTAGCTTATTTTTAAAAAAACATAAGGGCCTTTTGGATATCTCTAACAGGCTCCAAAAAGTCTTCAAAGTCTTCAAAGCTCCCCCAACTCCTTGTTTGTCTCCAATTTGTCTTTCGTCATCAATAGTAAAGTTGAATGCTTTCCTGTCAGAGCTCCTAAAGGAGAAATATGGAATACCGGTGCAATCCCAAATTGGCTTCAAATTTCCATTCGTCTCAAGCAAAAATGTTAGAAAAGGTAAAAAGTTCGTTTTGATTGTTTTATTGACCACCCCAAATTTGCAAGCTTTTATCACCGACTCACCA
>NC_090746.1:73064425-73109425 GCF_036898095.1 Palaemon carinicauda
AAAAAATAGTAATTATATATATATATATATATATATATATATATATATATATATAAAATGTGTGTGTGTTTTGTATTTGCAGTGGATAGCTGAAACGTCAAATGATAATAAAGAACTGAAATATGGCAGCTCGATTTGTAACTTTTGTATGCTTTTGCTAACAAAGACAGCCCTTTACTATCTTAGGTTCGCTAAGGTTGGAGAGGGCTCCGCCCATTTCATAAACGTAACACTAGAGACATCTGACGAAAGATTTCCCCCGAGTGTCGGCATTCTTTTGATTCTAACTGTACAACAATTGGTAGATATTTACACTAAAAAACCGTAATTTTTACCGGAAATTCTCCGAAAAATATACAGTTAGCCGTATTTCTGTAAAAAACGGGCGACCGTAATTTTACCATGCGTTATTATTATCTTTTATTGGTTGGTGACCGTAATATCAATCCTTTACGTCAAAAAATCCGTTTTTAAAACGGTAAAAAATCCTGGAATAAATGTTGCCAAACATTTACCGTTTTCTAATGCAGATTTTTAACAGTGTAAGTAAGGTACCATTTAAAATAAGTAAGAAAAATATTTAGATTTGAAATTATAATAATTTTTATTGCCCAGCATGCTAATTCAAAAACGAATATTTCATAATATATAAATCAAAGTCAGGAGACAAGACATAAAAGTTATATTACTTACCTAAATGAAAGAAAAAAAAATAGATAAATATGATAAATACTAAGAAACACGTTCATGCGATGTACTGAACAAAGTAAGAGATGACAGTCTTAGAATTTATATGTTTTCTTGAAATTATTGAATGTCAGCAATGAACACGTCTGTATTTCCAAGTACGCATTAGAGTATTTGAAGCACTTGGATATCATTTGATGATTTACAATTGACACATACAGCCCCTTCCCCCATATATATATATATATATATATATATATATATATATATATATATATATATATATATAAATATATATAAGAGAGAGAGAGAGAGAGAGAGAGAGAGAGAGAGAGAGAGAGAGAGAGAGAGAGAGAGAGAGAGAGAGAGAGAGAGAGAGAGAGCTCATAACGGTAGTGGTGGCCTATGTGGTAACGTCGCTGACTGGTGAACGCCAGTCTGGGGTTCGAGTCCCGCTCAAATTCGTTAGTTCCTTTGGTCGCTGTAATCTCAACATCCTTATGCGCTAAGGATGGGGTATTAGGGGGGCCTATAAGTCTATCTGCTGAGTCATCAGCAGCCATTGCCTGCCCTCCTTGGTCCTAGCTTGCGTGGAGAGGGGGCTTGAGCGCTGATCATATGATCAGCCTTTAGGGCATTGTCTTGCTTGATAGGGCACTGGGCAGTCACCTTCCTTTGCCTCCGCCATTCATGAGTGGCCTTTAAAACTTTAAACGAATACAACAAAAGAGGTTCTTTTTATGGTACATAACAGTACACTGATAACGTTTGTGGGCTCTATGAATAAGTAATAAACTATTTAACAACTATAAAAAATTGAGACACATTTACTAACAGGTTTCCTTCTACTGTACTGTATTTGATATTTTGAAAACTATGATTCAATGTTTTCTAATTTTAAATTTATCATTACCTTTTTTAAAGAAAACGGCCAAATCCATAATTCACAGAAAATGAAAATTTTGAAGGGAGACTATTTAAGATACTGTCTATTAAAAGTATGAGTTTTCTGGTTTTAAGTTTTGAGGGAATTAGAGGGAATTATTTTCAATTTTGAAATCATGAATGCAAATAAGTTTTATTATCATGATTTACGAGACAAAAGATGAAATTAAACCATAATGGGAGAGTTCCAGATTTTACTGAAATAAGAAATACAGTACAACACAACCTTTGTTTAAATCTGTTGAAGTCTTAAGTGTGAATAAATCAACCAGAGCTTACATAAAAGAAACAAAATAGCCAACAAAGCTAAAAAAAAATCAATGTAGCAAAGTCTATCATAGTTTAGTTAAAGACAGAACGTAGCTAAGAGTAAAATAAATCAGGGAAATGAAACACGGAGTGTTGATCAAATAGTGGGATGAGAGAGAGAGAGAGAGAGAGAGAGAGAGAGAGAGAGAGAGAGAGAGAGAGAGAGAGAGAGAGAGAGAGAGAGAGCGAGAGAGACTATAAAACGAATAACTGCTTGCAAAAGAAATCTTAAAAATATTTTCCTCACTTTCTATATTTTTTGTCGAATTATATATATATTTCCTCTGAAAAAGGAATAATACTACTGAAATATAAAGTGTAAATAATTATATTTGATATGTTTGTTACACTACTTGGTTTCCTGATACCTAAGTTTGCTAAGTACCCGAACGAGGGACTATCAATAGAAGATTTCCCAAAGGCGTAGGAAGCTATTAGAGGGAATGATAGTCTTTCTAATATTAAACTTGGTTTCTATTTCCAAACTAAACCGCTATAAAACATACACACGCACATAGACACACATATGTATATATATATATATATATATATATATATATATATATATATATATATATATATATATATATATATATATATATTCTTTTTAAGTGGGGATACCTTGACGTGATGAAAGGGTTTGCGTACCGCCATGATCTGTATTCGTCAGGCCGGCCCATACTAAGTTGGTTTGCTGTGAGCGATCAGAAGAAAATATCCCAGACTCTTACCATCAACAATCCCCAGTGACTAGCGTGGTGATGAAAACTAGCCAAATCCCAGACATGAATAAAGACATGTCTGAGGCCTGCCTTTGTCCTGCAGTGGTCTATAAACGGCTGTATTTGTTATTGTTATACACACACCAACACACACACATATATATACATACACAAACACACACACACACACACACATATATATATATATATATATATATGTATATATATATTTATATACACACACAGTATATGCGTGCACATACTCATAATCAACAGCATACAATATCAAGACTAAGCTCAGTCCTGTCTCTAGTAAAATTCTAAACTTAACGAAGTTCTGTGAAAAGCAATTTAATTTCTTCAACAATCAATTGTGATGTAAAACTTTAGCAATTAATTAACGCCGAGAGATCATCATTAATGAGGTTGTACCTTCGTAAAATGTG
Source organism: Palaemon carinicauda (assembly GCF_036898095.1). NCBI lineage: Eukaryota > Metazoa > Arthropoda > Malacostraca > Decapoda > Palaemonidae > Palaemon > Palaemon carinicauda. The sequence goes on from NC_090746.1 coordinate 73,067,535, forward strand.
TTTTGCATCACGGCGGAAAAAAAAAAACCGAATTAATAGTCTAAGTTAAATTATCAATCTTCACGGCACATATTCACTCTTTCGTAATTCTGTACTTCTATGATTTACCTTCGACGTTTACAGACTCTTAAAAGCTTCTAAAGAGTGTTGGTGTTGGAGGGGGCAAGAGGTGAAGGGGGTTCTTTCCCCCCAGGGACCCACTTCGGTATTCAATTTTGTTTATTCGCTTATGAAATCTTGAAGTAATAAGGACACAGGACTTTGACATCATCGTTTTTGGTGTTGGAGCAGGCAAAGGGTGGGGATTTCTGGACCCACGACCCACAATGGGTATTTAATTTCGTTTATTCACTTACAAAAATTTTAAGTAATAAAGACACCGGACTTTTATAGTCATTATCATGCCAATGTTTACCTGTATACTTAACAAAAAGTGGTTTTGTAAAAACTCCCCTCTTCCTTCTTGTACTCACTAATATAGCAAGTATGCTTTTCCAACTAGGGTTGTAGCTTAGCAAGTAATAATAATAATAATAATAATAATAATAATAATAATAATAATAATAATAAAAACATGAAAATTACCATTACAATGGACATAAAGTCCTAGCCTGGGACCTCATCTAATCTTCCTGTTCTAGTACCGGATAAAAGAGGAGGACTGAATGCAAATTACAGGTTCCTATTTTGTATAAAATAACAATTGTTACTGAGGCTTACAATAAATCTTAGCATTCTGGTGATCACAGTAAATGTTCATAATAAAAAAGATGATGGAGCAGGATTATAAAGCTGATTTAATTTCTGTTATTTCATTCTTAAATAATGAAATTAGAATTGTTGTAATTATCATGATTGGTATATTAATTAAAGTGTTAAACACGTGGGTGCATTATTTGATTGGTTTTAATCTTCATTTTGATTTTCGATTTTTTCATATTAGTACATTCCAATTTGAAGGATTTTTTATTGTAATTAGATCCATATGAATATTTTAAGATTTTCGCTACTACTACTACTACTACTACTACTACTACTACTACTACTACTACTACTACTACTACTAATGAATACAATAATAATAATAATAATAATAATGATAAAATTAATAATAATAATAATAATGATAAAATTAATAATAAAAATAATAATAATAATAATAATACATAGATACATACATACATACATACGAAAATGAGATATAGAACAGCATCCTTGTCTCCTCTGTGAATAAAATCACATTAAACTTCTGAAGTTGACTAATGAATATAGGAAGGATGTTAGAACATTCTGTGTGTGGAGAGAGAGAGAGAGAGAGAGAGAGAGAGAGAGAGAGAGAGAGACTTGAAATTTCATGCAAATAAAACAGAAGTTTCTGGCAACAAAACTTCTCTCTTGCCTTTTGAATGAAAAGAAATCCTATCCACAACACTCGGCAACTTCCTGTTTGCTAATGCCAGCAAACAAACTTAGGTATCTTTTCGCAAATAACAGCTTCAAATCCGCAAGCACTCCATCACGAAGTTGGAAAATTGCACTGCCAAAAAACTTATCCATTAAAGTTTGGCACAATAAGAGAGAGAGAGAGAGAGAGAGAGAGAGAGAGAGAGAGAGCCTTACCTTATTCTATGTTTGGGTTCCCCAGGTCCCTCAGTGTGAGGCACCTCGTATATCCACCAGAGAGTTGCTAATGCTTCTTCCGGTGTATTTTGCATCTTCCAGTCTTGGATGGTCTGGGATGCATCTTAGGTATTTATCGAGCTTATTCTTAAACACATCTACGCTCACTCCTGATAAGTTTCTTAGATGAGCTGGCAGCGCATTAAATAGTCGCTGCATTATCAATGCTGGTGCGTAGTGGATTAGTGTCCTGTGTGCCTTCCTTAGTTTTCCTGGTATAGTTTTCTGGCACTATTAATCTACCTCGGCTTGCTCTTTCTGATATTTTTAGCTCCATGATGTTTTTAGTAATTCCTTCGTTTTGCTTCCATGCTTGTACTATCATGTAGCGTTCTCTTCTCCTTTCTAGGCTGTACAATTTTAAAAATTGCAGTCTTTACCAGTAGTCAAGGTCCTTAACTTCTTCTATTCTAGCAGTATAGGACCTTTGTACACTCTATTTGTGCAATATCCTCTTGGTAGTGTGGGTACCATATCACATTGCAGTACTCGAGTGTACTACGTACATAAGTTTTGTAAAGCATAATCATGTGTTCAGCTTTTCTTGTTTTAAAGTGTCTGAATAGCATTCCCATTTTTGCTTTACATTTAGCTAACAGTGTTTCTATTTGGTCGTTGCATAACATACTCCTGTTTAACATTACACCAAGGTCTTTAATTGCTTCCTTGTTTGTGATTGTTTCGTTATTAGGTTCCCTGTATGCATATACCATTCCTTCTCTGTTTCCATAATTTATTGATTCGAATTTATCGGAGTTAAATACTATCCAATTTATCTCCGCCCATTCATATATTTTGTTTAGATCTCTTTGTAATGAGTTACTATCTTCATCACAAGTAATTTCTCTACTTATTCTTGTGTCATCGGCGAAACTTCTCACTACAGAGTCTTTAACATTACAGTCTACGTCTGAGATCATAATAACAAACTGCAGTGCAGCTAATACCGTACCCTGTGGCACGCCAGATATTACCTGAGCTTCATCCAATTTCTCGTCATTTGCAACCACTATCTGTTTTCTGTTTTATAGAAATTCTTTGATCCATTTTGCTATCTTTCCTACAATATCAAACTTTTTCATTTTTTTCTCTAATAAATTATGGTCTACCTTGTCAAAGGCTTTTGCAAAATATAGATAGATCACATCTGTGTCTTTTTTATTTATCATATTTTTGTATATGTTTTCATAGTTTGCTATCAGTTGGGTTTGTGTACTTTTTCCGGGCACAAAACCGTGTTTACCTATATCAAATAAATTATTTTTTAACCAAATGATTTATTATTTTCTTTTTTATTACCCTTTCAACACTTTCATAATATGTAATTTCAGACTAACATGTCTATAATTGCTTGCCTCTAGTCTTGATCCACTTTTGAAAATATGGGTTACATATGCTAATTTATGTTTAACATATATCTCGCTCATATCTACACTTTGTCTTAGTAGTATTGCAAGCGGCTTCGCGATAGTGTGAGCAGTTTTTTTTTAACAAAATCGCTGGAACTCCATCTGGCCCGGCCGCCAATCCAGAGAGAGAGAGAGAGAGAGAGAGAGAGAGAGAGAGAGGTTTTACCTAACAATTTTATTTCCATTCTGTATGCTAAAACATTTGTTCCCTTAACGAGAGAGAGAGAGAGAGAGAGAGAGAGAGAGAGAGAGAGAGTTTTACCTAACATTATTATTTCCATTCTGTATGCTAAAACATTTGTTACCTTAATAGTAGAGAGAGAGAGAGAGAGAGAGAGAGAGAGAGAGAGAGAGAGGTATTTTATAACAATATTATTTCCATCGAGAGAGAGAGAGAGAGAGAGAGAGAGAGAGAGAGAGGTTTTATCTAACAATATTATTTCCATTCTGTATACTAAAACATTTGTTACCTTAACAAGAGAGAGAGAGAGAGAGAGAGAGAGAGAGAGAGGTTTTATCTAACAATATTATTTCCATTCTGTATACTAAAACATTTGTTACCTTAACAAGAGAGAGAGAGAGAGAGAGAGAGAGAGAGAGAGAGAGAGAGAGGTTTTATCTAACAATATTATTCCCATTCTGTATGCTAAAACATTTGTTACCTTAACAAGAGAGAGAGAGAGAGAGAGAGAGAGAGAGAGAGAGAATCAGTTTTACCTAACATTGTTTATTTACATTCAATATATCAAGTTATATAGAATGCAAACAATCTTACTGCATCACTGAAGAAAATATGTAATTCATATGAAGAAAAGGAATAATATTGTACAATAAAATATTAAGATAACAGATTCTATTATTTTAGTTTGCGTCGACGACTTAAACCACTAATAATTCATCTTATTCTATGGTAAATAAACATGCGGTAAAACATTGCTATTTTGGGAGGTGCGGAGTAATGTTGTGGATCCTGGTGAAGGAAATTCAACATTAACTCTTCATTTGAGCCAAACGGAAATGACGTTACTGTTCCTGAGGGATGCAGGAAATTGATATCATGATAATGTATTGTACATGATGTGAAACATTTGATGTAGTCAGGAACTATTCTTAATTGTTTGGAAAAGATTCACGAAGTTAAGAATAAAAAAAAAGTAAATCTTAGGGTGTTGATCATGAAAGTGTCCAAATGACACAATTCTAATGAGGCTCTCGAACAGAGAGAGAGAGAGAGAGAGAGAGAGAGAGAGAGAGAGAGAGACTGTGTTTTACTTGAAAAGTAGTTATGAAATTGCGTTTAAAGAGACAAACCTGGATGTTACGCGACTGAATGAAGTAAAATTCAAAGGTCATGGAGCAGGCTACTGGGAATGAAAATGCAATTGGGTTTAGTGAGAAAGAAGTGAAGGACAAAGTGATATAGAATAGCATACTGAAAAAGGTATACACTTTCGACCAAGCTTGATAAAGAAAGGGAAGAAGCTGTTGGAAGGGCAGTAATACCGCTGGTGTGATAGTGGAAAAAGGAAAGAACCAATGAATTGAACAAATTGCATCTGTTAGAAATATCTATCTTTCTTTCTTCTAAGGGCAGTGACATGCTAATATGTATTTCATAAACTACTGCACCTGAAGTAATCAATATAACAGTAACACATGCATACATATGCACACATACATTACACACACACACACACACACCCATATATATATATATATATATACATATATATATATATATAATATATATATATATATATATATATAATTTGAAAAGTGAAAATTACTTAGGCTTATTTGAATCATTGAGGGAAAATATAATTCTGATAATTTTCCTCTTGAAATAACATTTCAATTTTTGAGAAATCGAATTTTCATTACCGTCGATTGTACGAAATGTATTGTAAAGCTTTCCTTCTCCCTTCTTACAACGTTAGGTAAAAAAAAAAAAAAAAAAAAAAAAAATCTTTAGTTGCATTGAATGCTGGTGACAAACGTTCTGTTTAAGAATTTTAAACCGTTATGAGTTGGAAGTTTTGTACACAAGATGATCATCCTCGAGTCAGGTATTTGAGGATAAAAATGTGACAGAGATTGTTCTGTTAATAATTCTGATCCCCATACCTTTAGTCTTATTACTTCTACGTCTCTAATAATAATAATAATAATGATAATAATAATAATAATAATAATAATAATAATAATAATAATAATAATAATAATAATAATAATAATAGCTTATTATAAGTATAGAATGATGAATATCTATTGTAATGAACAAAGGATGATCCAGCTAATAGGAAAACAATAACAAACAATAATAAAAGTAATCGCAATATTTCAAAGAAAAATAACAATAGCAATTAAATGATTGCTTCGGGAAACCCTTCAAATAGTAGCAGGGATAGAACAGAAAAGGTCAAATTCCTTAACAATACGATGAACTTCCACCGAGAGAGAGAGAGAGAGAGAGAGAGAGAGAGAGATTGATTTAGAATTTTTGGCATCCTGGCATCAGAAGAAGAGAGAGAGAGAGAGAGAGAGAGAGAGAGAGATTGATTTAGAATTTTTGGCATCCTGGCATCGGAAGAGAGAGAGAGAGAGAGAGAGAGAGAGAGAGAGAGAGTTTTAAATTGCAACAAAACATTGGAAATGCGGACGGAAATGTTTAATATTCATCCTCTTCCGTATTAGCATAATTATTCAAGGGTATTTTTTCGCTTATCCGGTTTCGTGCTGGGGTGCTACTTGGGAGAGGGGGAGGGGGAGAGGGACAAGGTAGTGGGGTTGATAGCATTCATGTAATGAAAGCTAGGGGAGGGGGTGGGGGTAGAGGTAGGAGAGGTGGTAGGGCTAGTTAAGGCGAAACTGACGACGCCATAATATTACATTAGTTAGTTTTTTGTAGTCATAATATATATATATATATATATATATATCTCAAGAAAGCTTTAAAATGACAGTTTAATAATATCTTTAAAACTAAGTAATATATTCTTTCCCATGTCTCTTTTAATTCTTCTAACATATGCAATTGTCAAGAGAGAGAAAACATGCGTGTGAAAGACATAAACACATCTCAAGACCTTTCGAGATATCACCCCCTCCCCCCCCCCAAAAAAAAACACTGAACTCTCACAGGTGCAACTGAAAGAACCGGGTCATTAAATAGACCGGTTCACAAGAACACCTTTCTCCTAACTTCCACTTTTCGAAGTTTTAATTCTTTTTCATTTTTATTTTCTCCCAAAAGAGAAAGAAATCTTTGGTGTTTTCATCCTTATGTCTTAAAAAGAGAAGATTTTATATACGCGTGTTAGAAGATTTGTAGGACAATTTTCATGAGATTGTTTGTCTTTTAAAGGTATAAAGGTCCCCCATGAATGGCAGAGGCAAAGAACAGTGACAATGCCCCAGAGACTGACTATATACACATATGATCAGCCTCAAGCTCCCTCTCCCTTAAGCTAGGATTAGGGAGGGCCAGGCAATGGCTGCTGATGACTAAGCAGGTAGACCTATATGCTCACCCAAACCCACCATCCTTATCTCACCTGGATAGAGAGGTTGTAGACGCAATAAGAAATTATTGAGCTTCAATGGGTCTCAAACTCCAGTCCCGAGATCGCCAAGTAATGACGTTTCCAATAGGCTACCATAACCCTCTTGTGATATGTCTAGCTAATTTTCGTAAACATCAACATATTTTTCTCTCAGATAACGTTTTCCCTTTTAATTAACTGGCATTAAAACATCGAGTTGTTTATGTTTGTTGGGACCACAAGAAACAACTCATATTTCGTTAATAATGTACATCGCCTGCGGGAACTTTTGTATTTAATATACTCTATGAAAAAAATACATATCAAATTAAGCCGTTGTTAAGGTATTTAAGTAGTATCGTCCTTTGTAATTACTCATTTACACTCTCAAATATAATTTCTAATGACGAAATCTAAAGACGGACACATACTAATACCTAATTGTACGTCCTCTTTGTATATGAACTGGTATTATAGGTTATGCTAAATCTATGTAATATTTGTTTTCATGTAATATAAACATGAAGTTAAATCTTCTGTTGGAGAATGATACCAGTACTACTTTTACATATTCTATTTTCCTCACATTACAGTTGAAACCCCCCACTTGGGAATTCTCCATAAATTAGATCTGAGACAACTAAAATTAATTTTACAATTAAAGATATATTAAAACTTCCACTAGAATAAGTAAAAAGATCGAACATTACGATTTTGACTCCTATACAAATCACTTCACAAATTAGAGTATATTTTGCACTTTCTTTTTCTGTCACTCTAATTTGTTCAGTAACCAGGCATTAATATATTCAGTCTTTCTTCACGTATCATTCTAAACACCGACACACCGTCTCTGCATTCACATCGACAACATAACCCACCATCAGCCTTCCCTCATCAAAAGAAACAGGGACAGTCGTGGGATGGACGGAATTTGGGTCTCCGTACAAGTAGACAGCAACAGCCGTAGGCTCTGTCCTGACAGTCTCGCACGACCGGCCGTGCAAGCCGTCGGACATGTCGCAAGTCGGCAAACAAATCCTCTGGTTTGGAACGAGCCACTCGTAGAACAGATCGCTAGCTGGGACCAACTCTTCGACGATTCTCAGCTTCCCTCGGTGTAAACACATGGAGGCGCGCAGTTCCTGTCTGTGCAGCATCTCTGTCACGTCTTTGTACAGAGGGTCGTCCTCATACCTCGACAGGAACTGTCGCTGCTCCTCCTCGGTGAAGACTCGGATAGCGGAGCTCCTAGTTGAAGTAGGCTCGATTGGTCTTCTGGAGTTGGGCGTCGTCCATTCGAATGTTCTTGACGTCCTGGTCGTCCATCTAGGGTAAGGCGTCGTGGTAGTGGTATTAAGGGGCGAGCGTAGAGCCGATGACGTCGAAGAGCGCTTCGTCGAGAAGTAAGTGATCAGGACGATCATCGTGATTAGGAAAGTAAATCCGAATAATAAGGCGCACACGATCGGCCTCTTCACTTCCATGGTTTACTGAACGCGTTTAACTGCTCTTCAGAGAAATAAGTAACCACCAGCAGCGAGCTGACGACCGGAACTAACGCTAGCTGCGTCCTCTCCCTTGGCAGTAACGCTTGCAAGTATACGCAGTACAGATGCATAATTAGATTACCTTGATGAAACAGCGTCCCATATACGTCAGAGGGGAAATCCCGTGACCTTCACCTTTGACGTGAGTATTATTCAGCAGTGGTAATCACACTCTGGCCTTCCTTTGTTGCCAGTTTTGTTTACGTTATGCTTGAAATCTGAGAATCCGCGAAATTAGGACCCCGCGTTCAATGTGACCTACAATTTGAGGACATTGTAGGAAAATATATAAAAATTATCATAGTATGGAACAAAAACTTATTATTGCTAATAGTTACTAACATTAATATCTAGATACAGGAAATATTCTCTCTCTCTCTCTCTCTCTCTGTAACACTGCATAAGGAATTTCCATGATATATACGGCTGACTTACGTGATTTTAAACTCATATTTGTCTATGTGACTTATCAAAGTGAAAAATAACGACGAACAACAACAAAAGTAATAATAATAATAATAATAATAATAATAATAATAATAATAATAATAATAATAATAATAATAATAATAATAATAATAACTGAGAGAAAGAAACACATCATAGAAATTGCATACCTTGAAAACATACATGAAAATTAAAGTATGTTCTGGACGGCATTGACATCACAGTTCCATTTACGAACTTAACAGAGAGAGAGAGAGAGAGAGTCAAAGTCAAAGTCAAAGTCAAAACCTTTATTCCATTATAAAATGGTTATTCTGTTACATAACAATATACATTATTTACATAAAATTCACAATAATTGGATTGTAAAAATTTAGGATATATATACATTCAAGTAAAATTTAAAAAATATTGCTTAAGTTTCTTTTTGAATAAATCAGAACTAACATTTATACATTTTCTTATTTCCAGAGGTAGTTTATTCCAGCAAGCTGGGCCCCTTATTGCCATTGAGCGTGAACCCAAATCAGTTCGATAGCTGTCTACAAATAGATTTTCATTCTGTCTGGTTAATGCATTCCTACAATTACCAACTGTAGGAAATGTGTATAGCCAGTTGGGATATTCTTTTCTCAAACTTTTAAAAACAAAAACACAAACATCGTACATACACTTTTCTTTTAATTTTATCCACTTTAATTGCTGGAGGGTTGGGGTGATGTGATCGTGTTTTTTCACCCCAATAACGGCTACTCTACCAGCAAAGTTTTGGATTTTTTGAGCTTTTTCCATGTGCATATCATTAGTAGACCCCCATATCTTAATACAGTAGTTTATTACACTCAAGACCAGACTTTCCACAATAAAAGCTTGAGTAGTATCATCAAAGTAATCTTTTACTCTACTTAAATACATTAGAATGTCACTAACTTTTCTACTCAGCTCGTCAATGTGAGTACTGAATGTCATGTACCTGTCCATGTGTAGACCTAGATTTTTCACATGTTGACTTATCTTTACTTCATCACCATCGCATTTTATTATAATGTCATTTGGAATTTTGCTAATATACTGTGAGCTACCCACAAACATGCACTGTGTTTTAGTGGCATTTAATAATAGCCCTTTTCTTAGAAAATATTTCTTAATTTTGAGCAATATTAGTTCAGCCCTTTTTATCAAGCCATCTAAATTTTCTATTTGATCAGCCAAAAGAACTTGGGTAGAGAGAGAGAGAGAGAGAGAGAGAGAGAGAGAGAGAGAGAGAGAGAGAGAGAGAGAGAGAGAGAGAGAGAGATTGCAAAAATACCAAACATTTTCGCCAGATCTGAATTATTTTTGAAAATATATTAGCGTCACAAAAACACAGGTCAACGATGTCCCTGGTCACGAGGTAATCTTTGTGACTATTTTCCCTATCCCTATTATCCCCTGCCAAGAATACTAGAAAGCAAAAAGTAAAAGAAAAATAAACAATTATTGTAATAAATTAACTTTAAGATCATAACACGGAAAATGTACCTATATAAATAAAATTGTGAGAGTTATTGGATCCTTTGACTGGCCAGACAGTACTGCACTGGATCCTCCTCTCTGGTTACTGCTCATTTTGTCTTTGTCTACACATGCACCAAATAGTCTGGCCTATTCTTACCACATTCTCTTCTGTCCTCATACACCCGACAACACTGAGATTACCAAACTATTCTTCGCTCATGGGGTTAACTACTGCAATGTAATTGTTCAGTGGCTACTTTCCTCTTAGTAAGGGTAGAAGAGACTCTAGCTATGGCAAGTAGCTCTTCTAGGAGGAGACTCCAAAAACAAACCATTGTTCTCTGGTCTTGGGTAGTGCCATTGCGTCTCTATCATCGTTTTCCACTGTATTGGATTAGTTTTCCTGCTTAGGGGTAGACTCGGGCATACTGTTCTGTCTTATTTCTCTTCTTCATGTTTCATTGAAGTTTTTATAGTTTATATGTGAAGGATCTAATTCAATGTTGTTATTGTTCTTGAAATATTTCATTATGATTGTTTATTCTTCTCTTGCAATTCATTAATTTCTTGGTTTCCTTTCCTTACTGGGCTATTTTTCCCTGTTGGAGCCTTTGGACTTGAAGTATCTTGGTTTTCCAACTAGGGTTGTAACTTAACTTGTAATAATAATAATAATAAAACCACACTTTACACCACTTTTACTAATACTTAACGACCAGAACTATTCCCTAACATACTTAGTTAGCTAAATGTTCTCATTCTTCTTTTACCCACCTTGAAAATTAATATAAATAATTACAAAAGCGCAAACGAAAAGGTAAAGATATCATAAACTTCCAGCAAAATTCTTGTGTCATTCATCTCTGGTGCGTGTTTGCTGTAGAGACAGGGGGTCACGAACCTAGCAAACTCTGGATAAAAACAGGCAAATCACTCTTATATATATGTCCAGTGCTAAAACCAGTGACATGGACTTGGTTCACCGTCACTAAAGACTTTGTGGGAAAGAAAGATGTCGCTAAAGATTTCAGGTCTTGTCGTGAAAAAAAAAAAGAGCGGAAATTGTGTAGAAAATAATTGGCTTAGATAAGTTTTGGTGTTCTTCCTTCTTTTTACTCTTTCATATATCATACGATGGTGTTCTTTTCTAAGAAAATAGAAATGTATTAATAACAATAATTATTTTTATTAAACACACACACACACACACACACACACATATATATATATATATATATATATATATATATATATATATATATATACATACACATATATATAAATATATATATATATATATATATATATATATATATATACACACATATATATATAATATATATATATATATATATATATATACACACATATATATATATATATATATATATATATATATATATGTATATATATATATCTATATATATATATATGACAATCTTTTTATTTAATTTCGTGCAACGGCCTCATCAAATATAAGAACGTTTTGATTAAATACACTTAAACCTCAAATCTCCTTCTCTAAGGAAATAACAACATAGAAGGAACTGATGAGTATTTCTGCTGGCAACTACCTCCTTCAGAATAATTTTTCCAATAAGTTCTTTAGATATTTTCATGTATTTCACATATTTTCTCGTGCATACTGTCAATTATGTAAAAAAAACCCAAAATTTCTATAATTTTACTTCTAACATGCTTAACTATTACTCATGAGCTTCGTTGCTGCTCAAAGCTGATTTATTTCATATAAATCTTTCCGTACCGTCGTCATCCCTTTTTTTTTTTTTTTTTTTTTTTTTTTTTTGCTAACGGGATATCACAAAAAATATCACATGGGTTTTAGGAATATTCACGTCCCACGATTGCCGGAAAGTAAATATATTTTAAGAGATTTCCGAACAGGATAAAATTAAAATTCTGTTGACAGCTTCTACAATAATCTAAGACGAGATGCGCCATCTACTAAGCCTTGTCCGTATTTATATTGAGAATCTACCGCTACGCTTCCTTCATATTAAACCGTCTGGAGGTGGTGCACAGCTGGTGACGGACAGAATATTTCAGACGGCAACATAAAAACCTCCATACATAAATCATAAAGCTAAAAGGTGGGATTTTTACAAGCTTGTAAGATGTTGTTGTGGTTACAGATCGTTGGCAAAATTATTTGACAACACGGGCTCTTGCCATATAGTAATGTAATGTAATATTGAAAGGGTGGAAGGAGATTGGTAAGAATGCAGAATTCTGCGTTTAAAAAAAATAAAAGAGAGGTTACAGATGTCATGATCTAAGTAAGAAAGTAGAATTCAGGGTAGATTTCATAGATCATTTGGCTAACAGGGAAAGATAGCTTTTGGTTATGAGGAGAGGGAAATCTTTTGGCTAAATGGGGAAAAGGGAGCTTTTGGTTTGGTAATAAAAGAAAGATTTTGGCCAGGAAAAAACAGTATTTTGACAAAAGAGATCTTTTGGATTAACATAAAACCATAGCTTTATTACGTACACGATTATACTCGATTTTATGGTATACTGGCTCTATAAGAGTCAAGTTTAGATTATTGGGCTGGTTAATCTCATAATAATAATAATAATAATAATAATAATAATAATAATAATAATAATAATAATAATAATAATAATAATAAGACAAGCTTGAATCATTGGGCTGGTTAATCTCCTAATAATAATAATAATAATAATAATAATAATAATAATAATAATAATAATAATAATAATAACAATTTTTATTATTATAATAATTTGGCATATTTTCATCTAAGCCCATTTATCTTTCATAAACTCAAGTCACATTTAAAATATGCTTCACACATCTTTAGATGATATCGAAAATACATCTTGAAAAATTCCTCCTCATTGAATACCTTAACGAAAAACTTGTGTTCAATAAATGCGAACGAGCATTCATTCAAAGAAATCCCAGACACAAGTCAATCGCGGAAAAAGGTCATAACAATAAAGACTTCATGGCCTATAACTATGGGGGTTGTCGTACCAGGCTCCCGGAACGACCCAGAAGATACCTCCCGGAAGCTGAGTCGCCCCATAACTTTAATGTTTATGGGGACAATAGAGATTGACCCCAAAAGTTGAAGCTCTTGTTGCTGATCGAGACTGGAACCAGTACGAAGAGGATCTTTTGCCGAATTAAGAAAGAGACCGGAATGTTTTGGATGCATATTATATGCATGGAAGAAAGGGAAACTATGCAGATTATGCATATGAAGGGATAGTCTTACGTATTTGCAATGAAGTACTGTATGTCTTAAATATGCTATAGCATATGATTAAATATATTCTATTGCTTTTCGACATTAGCTTCTATGACATACATACATACATTCATACATTCATTCATACATACATACATACATACATACATACATGCTTCAACAATAAATGCAGCGTTTCTAGGCCACTGTAGGACAAAGGCCTCATAAATGTCTTTATTCATGTCTGGTCTGGGGTTTGACCAGCTTTCACCACCACGTTGTTCGCAGCGGCTCGATGGGGGGTGGGAGACTTATGTGTGATCGCTCAGAGCAAACCAACCTAGTATGGGGGTCCTGATTAGTACAGCCTTGCTGATCATGGTGATATACAAACCCTTTTACCATGTTAATGTATCCCCATTCAGAAAAGGTACATATATATTTGCGCTATATACATTATACGGGTTAATTTTTAAAGAAAAAAAAAATATATATATTCAACCAGAGCTTCAAATATGGAGAGATGAAACAAATTGAAGTTCAATTTTCATATAAATGTTAACACAAAAAAATTATAATATTTCCCCCAAACACAGGATTATCTTAAATCAGAACCATAAAAGAAACAAAAGCTGATTGAAACATCCAGTGAATCAGCGTTCATGAAATTACGATCACTAGTGGTCTGCAGATCGTGATATGATAGATTGGATATCGTGGCGTTGCAAAATAATCGGTGCGTCTCCCCATCAAAAGAAGTCAAATTATATAAAGGTCTGTTTATAAGTGAGTTAAAAAAAAGGATAAATAAACTGCTAAGTCTTATTTGAAAAATAGTAAATAGTTATTAAGGTGTAAAAGCAATAGGCTTTCGAATATGTATGAAATGAGTGTTCTAAAAACCATATGGAATTCTAAAATATACAGTTTATCAAGTTATTTATCAATATTTATATCTTAATGGACGACTATTAGTTTCAAAAGCACTTCAGAATGAGAATTTTTTAGCCTTAGGTAACTCAACTACATAAAAAAAGAAAGAAAAAAAAAACGTGAATGATTAACTTATTGCTTTGTTTGTTATTTGACGTCACAGCGATTATGGTCATCGACAGCTAGGAGTAACCTGCCTTATAAAAAAAAACATTTCGGGTAATATATACATGCCAGTTTATAGACTAGATAAAATGACTTTAATTTCTTTCAAGGGTTATGTTGATTTTAAGCCACCCCTCAAAAATAAAAAAAATTGTAACAAATATTTAAATTTTCATTGAAATAAGAATTACCGCTAACAATTAGTAAAAATACTAACATAAAGAATGACATTTATTTATAGTCGCAAAATAGCTTTCATAAAATCCGCATGTAACTAGTTTCACAAAATGTGTGTAGTTACAGGATGAAAATGAAAAACAAACAAACAAACATTGAAGGAGTTATTTACGGTGGTCTACTGGAAACATCCCTGCCTGGTGATCGGCCAAATTGGGGTGTGAAACCCGCTCAAGCTGGATAGTCTCTTGTAGCGTCTGCATCCACACCATCCTTGTGAGCTAGGGATGGGAGTTTTGGGGAAGCTTTAATGTCTACCTGCTGAGTTATTAGCAGCTATTGCCTGGTCCTCCCTGGTCCTCGCTTGGGTGGAGAGGGGGCTTGGGTGTTGATCGTATGTATATATGTCAGTCTTTAGAGTATTGTCCTCCTAGCTAAGGCATTGTCACTGTCACTTGCCTCTGCCATTCATGAGTGACCTTTAAACCTTTAAATACGCAATCTCTCCCCCCCCCTCTCTCTCTCTCTCTCTCTCTCTCTCTCTCTCTCTCTCTCTATTGACACAATAAAGAAACTGCACACCTCTTTGTATGCATCTGGAAAGGTTTGAGCGAGA
Source organism: Palaemon carinicauda (assembly GCF_036898095.1). Taxonomy (NCBI): domain Eukaryota; kingdom Metazoa; phylum Arthropoda; class Malacostraca; order Decapoda; family Palaemonidae; genus Palaemon; species Palaemon carinicauda. The sequence goes on from NC_090746.1 coordinate 73,082,787, forward strand.
AAACTTTCATAGAATTCAAAGACGGCAAATGGCCTTTCGCAAAGTTTGCAAAGGACGAGAATAAGTAATGCCGGAGAAAGCTAAAAAGCTGGACTAAAATTTGAATATTCAAAATAGAAATAAAGAAAAAAGTGAAAAAAAACACCTTTGATGATCGAGGCGGCTTTTTCGAAAAAAAAAAAAGAAGTTTTTGCATAACACAAACAGAATTCAAAAACTTTTCGCACAACAGGATTCGCATCCTACATTAAAAACAGTGAGATGTTCTTTAAGAATAATGATTTATGTCTTTAGAATGTTTTTATTTGAGAGTTGCCATACAGAGCAAACCGTGTTTTGCGTACTTGAAATCATGTAAAACCGATTGATACAAAGATCTTCGTAATAATAATAATAATGATAATAATAATAATAATAATAATAATAATAATAATAATAATAATAATGATAATAATAATAATAATAATAATAATAATAATAATAATAATAATAATAATCTCCCCTATATATTACAGAGAATGTGTCTGGATACATACATACATACATACATACATACATATATATATATATATATATATATATATATATATATATATATACACATATATAGATATATATATGTATATAAAATGTATGAATATATACACATACATACATACATACATATATATATTCATATATATATATATATATATATATATATATATATATATATATATATATTTCCGGTAGGGGGGAAGGGTGAGTGTGTGCGTGGGTGCGCATATCTATCTAGATATTTAGCCGTCATTTTTGATAGGTCGCACACACTAATGATAATAATAATGATTTTCAGAGTTTTACCACTATCTGTTCCAGTGTCCAAGCAACGTTACTATTGTAAATTGAAAAACATCTTTCACAACAATAAATCTTTACAATACAAAAGGTTATTCACTTTAATTTCGTAAAAACTGTTTTTTGTCTTTGCAACGCCAGTAACATTCACCTCTTAATGTGCTACGCTTTATTACATTGCGAAATATTATGACATCGGAAAGGTTGATGCACTTTCTTCGTCACTAATATAACCTTCAAATGATTCCATCTAAAATTTGAGCCTAATGGAATTTTCTCACATACGCAATAAGCCCAAAGTTGTAAAGAAAAAATAGGCTATAATTTATAATTTCCGTATCACTTTGTTTCCCATTAAAAACTAAACAAGATCCGTCAACCGTAAATTCCCCTAAAACGGAATCATATTATCCCCCTGCTTCCATCAACAAAAGGCTCATGACATTACCCACCCCACGTCTAATCTCAATAACCCGGAACTAATTTTCTACGGGAGAAGCTGGAATCGCAATTATGATAAAGAAAATATCCCCAAAAAATATGACGCGGATGATATATGAAGGGCTTCCTTATTATGGGCGTAAACTAATGACCTTAGAGGTACAACCCCGGGGAGGGTATCGGAGATGTCGAATAGGTTACCGAGTACGTTATTGTGGTTTGGGATAGACGAAAAGGAGAGACTGTTGGAGAAAATAGATAGATTTGAAGATGGAAGATGATGATGGAAGCGAATGAGAGGTTACCAGGTACGTTATTGTAATAAGGGATAGACGAAAAGGAGAGATTGTTGGAGAGAATTCAAAGCGAATGAAAGGCGGAAGAAGGATAAGAAAAAAAAAAAAAAAAAGGTTACCGGGTACGTTATTGTGGTAAGGGATAGACGAAAAGGAGAGATTGTTGGATAGATTAGATATTCACAGGTGGAAGATGAAGATGGAAGCGAATGGAAGGGAAAAGAAGGAAAAGATAAACGTGAATGATGGTCAATTTATACAGGCATGACTGAAATACGTGGAAAGACATATATCTTTTCGAAGAGCATTAAAATGCAGACAAAAGAGAATCCTGGAAATTTTTCAGATTTATGGGGAACTCGACATAAAATATAAGGACGGTGCTGTGTTATGAAAAATGACGGACTAGTTCGTTTTTATAAAGGTGATATACTTAAATTTACAAAAGAACATTTCTCTATTTATAATCGTGCCTAAAATGTCGTACTACCTAAAATGTTCATTATAGGAAATATATTAAGAAATACTTATAGTAATATGAAAAATTTATTTCATAAATTCACACATTTGTTCTAAAAAGGCTGATTCTGAAAAAAAAAAAAAACTGTCAGTGACATATTCATCTTTCTCTCCTGGATAGAGGAACAACCTTAAACATAAGTCACATAATAAACCTAAAAGTAGGCGTATAAAGTTCTCTAGAAAGTCTTTCACATCATTCGCCCTTCCAGGATCCAATTCTCTTCCAATCTCTCTACAAAACCAAACCACCTTAAATAAAGTCATATTTGACTTTTTATCTCTAAATATGATCTTGTCTTTGACCCTTGGTTCCCGAGCATTAATCAAATTAGCATTAAACGTAAAGTATATATATATATATATATATATATATATATATATATATATATATATAAGCAGACACTTGCTTTTTATTATATAGGGGGAGATGTGGTACACAGTAAACAGAAAATATAAAAACATATATATTTAATCTTTTAACCCTATAGCTTAATCGCGTTTGTCTGAAGTTATTCTCTTTATACCCGATTCCAGATATATTTGTCATCAAATCTTATAAATATTCTCAATTTCCCACTCACCCACACTCTGCCCACACCCCTCAAAAGGACCAAACTGACTGCACAAACGTGGGAGGGAAAATATTCTATATGGGTAAGAGAGGATTTTCTACCAATACCAGGTAGGCTTCCAAACTAAAAGAATAACTTTATTGGAATAAGGATAAAATGTAATATATCAATCGTTATTAAGACTGAATATAAGCATAATGGTTGTGGTAGCCTATTGGAAAAGTCCCTCCCTAGCGATAAGCCGGGTTGGGGTTCGAGTCCCATTCAAGCTCGATAGTTTCCTGTAGTATCTACGACCTAATCAGGCTTGTGAGCTAATAGATTTACCTGCTCATCGGCAGCCATTGCCTGGTCCTCCTTGGTCCTAGATTGGATGGAAAGGGGGTTTGGGCACTGATCATATGTACTGTATATACATCATTAGTCTCTTGGCATTGCCCTTCTAGGGCATTGTTACTGTCCCTTACCACTGCCATTCATGAGTGACCTTTAAACCTTTATATATATAATCATCTCCAATTATTATTATTATTATTATTATTATTATTATTATTATTATATATCTAGTTAATATATATATATAAAACTGACTGCCTCTAAACACATCATACCAACTTTGAGAAAGTCATCGTACCCGCTGCACATACGAATCCACTTCCTTCTCTTTCACAGTTCTCGAACGCGTAACTTCAATTGCCATTCAATCAACTTTAGCGGTGCTTTTCTGCATTGAATTCCGGATATAATGGAAAGTCAACGTTTATTTGCCTGGCCGTCGAATCTAAGGCAGATTTTGGAAGCATTTAATGATATTTAAGCGATTGGAATTGCAACTGAAAATTGATTAAATATTCAACTAGCCTTCTGAAATAAACTGGACGTCAGGATTCCAATATAAACACATAATTTAGCTGGTATTCATAAGATGAGAGGATATATATATATATATATATATATATATATATATATATATATATATATATATATACATATATATATATATATATATATATATATATACATATATACACATATATATATACATATATATATCCATATGTGTATATATATATATAATATATATATATATATATATATATATATATATATATATATATATATGTATATATATATATATATATATATATATATATATATATATATATATACTGTAGTTCTTACTACTTTAATCTAAATTCAAGTTTCTTAAAATGGTTCATAAAGAAACAATGACATCAATTAGACCACAAAAATTTATCCAATACACATTGAAATGATCTAGAAGGCATTTGTTTCACTTATAAGACTTTTAAAGACACACGCGAACACATACATATGTATACACACACACACACACACATATATATATATATATATATATATATATATATATATATATATATATATATATATATATATATCATCTACTCCTACGCTTATTGCCGCAAAAGTCATCGATTAGATTTCGCCAGTCGTCTTTATCTTGAGCTTTTAATTCAATACTATTCCATTTATTATCTCCCACTTCACGCTTCATAGCCCTCAGTCATGTAGGCCTGGGATCTTCCAAATCTTCTAGTAACTTGTGGAGCCAAGTTAAATGTTTGGTGAACTAATCTCTCTTTGGGGATTGAAAAGAGAATGCCAAAACCATCTCCATTTACCGCTCACAATGATCTCATCTACATATGGCACTCGAGTAATCTAAATTCTCTTAGAGTTTCATTTCTAAACATTTCCAGTAAATTCAACTCCTAATATTCTTCTGATTGATTTGTTCTCAAATCTACTAAATCTGTTGGAGATAGTTTCATTGTCGTACCACGACTCATGTCCATACAGTAACATTGATCTCACTAAACAGATATATAGCCTGATTTTTATATGAAATTTCAGGCGATTTGATTTCCAAATTTTACTTAACCTAGCCATTGTGTTATTTGCTTTGTTCAATCTTTCATTAAACTCCAATTCTAAAGACCCTGTATTAGAGATCATAGTTCCTAAATATTTAAATGAATCTACCTCATTAATTCCTTCTCCTTCCAATGATATTTCATCTTCCACTGGATATTCCGTTCTCATCATTTCTGCCCTTCTTCTATTTATCTTGAGAGCAGCCTTCCTGTGATATTTCATGCATCCTGGTAGGTAAGCAAGAAAGGAAGAAGCATGAAATAGACGAAAAGAAGACTTGGAACAGGGCGCTAACAGATGTTTGCCTTAAAGGATGAAAATGGGAATATTATCCACAATAGAGATGGAGTGATAAAAACTGCAGAGGATTTTTATACAATACTAAAAGGTATAAGAAGTAACTTCACTAATGGAAATAATGAAACACCTGAGCCGCTATCAAACGTAAAAGCAGAAGTAAAGAAAGCATTAAAAAGCATTAATAGGCAAAGTAGCAGGAGAAGATGGCATAACAATTGATTTAATTATAGATGGAGTACATCTTATAGTAGTCAAACTGGCTGAACTCTACACCAAATGGCCTCAAGAATCCTCTCTACCTGTAGATTGGAAAAACTTTACCATTATACTAATTTACAGAAAGGGAGACACAAAAGACCTGAAAAATTACCGCCCAATAAGTTATTATTCCATAATACATAAAATATTTACAAAGATCATATTAGGCCGAATAGAAAGTCAGCTAGACTTAAATCAGCCAAGAGAGCAGGCAGGCTTTAGAAGTGGGTATTCAACAACTGACCATAGCCATGTGGTCAACCAGTTAATGAAAAAATCATCAAGTATGATAAACCACTATATATGACCAATAAACCACTATATATGACATTTATAGACTATGAGAAAGCTTTTGATTCTGTCAAAACATCAGCAGTAATGAAAGCCCTTCAAAAACAAGGAATAGAAGAATCTTATGTTACAACACTTGAAGATATCTATGCAATCCTAAAACTAAATAAAGACTGAGACAAATCCGATTGCGAAAGGAATTAGACAGAGAGACTTCGTCTCTCCTAAATCATTTACGGCATGTTTAGAAGAAGATCTCAAGAATTTAGATGGGGAAAAGGTAAGAATTAATACTAATTTGGAATACCTCAACATATTAAGATTTGTAGATGATATAGTTGTGTTTAGTGAATCATGGGAGGAATTATAAAAGATGTTAGAGGATTTGAATAGAGAAAGCAAAAATTTAGGACTGAAAATGAATATGAGTAAAACTAAGATGATGTTCAATGAAAATGCAGAGACAACAAATAAGAGTTTTGGACGAGCCTCTGGAGATTGTTTATTAATATACGTACTTAGGACAGACAGTAAGTGTTTCCCCAGGACACGAGACCGAAATTAAAAGAAGGATAAGGATGGGATGGAGAGAATTTGGTAAACAGAATGAGATTATGAAACGTAAAATGCTACTTTCTCTAAATAGAAAAGTATTTAATGAGATGGTGCTACCAGTATTAACTTATGCATCAGTAACTTGGAGCCTTACTAAAACCTTAGAACATAATCTGGTTACAATTCAAAAAGCCATGGAAAGAATAGTAATGGGAAAGACACCAATAGACAGAAAAAGAGCAATATAGATACGAGAGCAAAATAAAATAGAGGATATTCTACCAACATGTAAGAAAATGAAATGGACATGGCCAGGACATATAATGAGAATGACAGATAATAGATGGACATTAAGAATAACAGCATGGGTCCCTAAGTTTTGTGGGCTTAGACTTGCACAAAAAGACCATAAACAAAGGTAAGTGGAAGGATATGTCTGAGGCCTTTGTTCTGTGTATATATATATATATATATATATATGTATATATATATATATATATATATATATATATATATATATATATATATATATATATATATATATATACATTTACATGTATACAGAGAGAGAGAGAGAGAGAGAGAGAGAGAGAGAGAGAGAGAGAGAGAGAGAGAGAGAGAGAGAGAGAGAGAGAGAGAGAGAGAGAGAAAATCCTTTCCCGCCTCCCTGCTTTGTCGAAATCATCACGCTGCTGTCATCTAGCGACAGTTAGGAGAAATAGCATCGCTCAAACTAATGATACTTAAAAGTAGTAATTCCGTTCGAGCTCGAATCCTGCACAGCGGGGATTACGAAATAACAACATCGTTATGCGTAAAGGAACTTGGAAACAGGATCATAACCTGCACAATTCATTGCAATGCAATTGATCAACTGATATTCGTGGATTAAAACCGAGATGGAATTGTATGTTCATCGGAATAAGGTCACATTCAATAAATACACGAGGGTCATGCCACATGAAATTCCCTTTATTATAATGGATATTAAATCACTAGGATTAAAGGTTTAAATGTGATTCGTGAGCGGAAGAGGCAAGGGGGGGGGGGGGGTGGAGGTCACCGAATTGTCACTAGCTGAAGAGCATTTATACATACGATAAGCGACCAAGACCATTTTCCACCTGATATTGGACCCGGTGTAAAGGATTCAAGTTACCCCCCGTTTCAAATTACCCCCCGGTAACTTGAAACCGGTTTCAGATTACCGGGGGGGGGGGGGGTAGTTTGAAACCGGTTTCAAGTTACCCCCTCTGTTTTCAAGTTACCCCCTCATCAGAATGATAAATAATTTATGTGACATCGCAAATATGTATCATGCATTTATTGTTGGCTTCGCAGCAGTAGGAAAAGTAGTTTAATCTGGTATTTAAGACCAAAAATTGTGTATTAGTGAATTATATGACACGTTAAAAGTCACAGACTGTAATTCAAGGTTTTGTGATAAAGGCGAGGTAAAATTTTATTTTATTTCTGTTCGTATGATTGTTGATATTTTCGTATTTAAGACCTAAAGTGTCATATAATTCCCTAATTCACAATATTTGAAGTTACAGACTTTCATTTAAGGTTTAGTGATCACGGCGAGGTAAAACTTTATTTTATTTCAGTGTGCGCGTGATTGTCGAGATTTTATTATTTTTTTTAATTTTTAATTAACTGGCCTTATCTTTAAATTAAACACAAACTATGACGCATCTAATTTTATACAAAACAATTATTAAGTAAAAAAAGATAGATATTACCCGTAAAAATATTTGAAATCAAAACCATCATAATGAACCCTGTTTTAGCATTACATGGAAAAAAATATTTACTAAATTAAATATTAAGAAAAAAAATGGGAAAATGGTAATGAAATTGTTAAATTTGGAATTGACCAAACAATAAAACGTGTCACAGATGCAGCCAACTTATAAAAAACGACTTTGTTTCAGATTTGCAAGGCAAATTGGGTCAAGGGTATTAAGCATACTGATAACATTATAAAGGAAGACATGAAAATGGTCTGAATGAACTAATTTATTGAATCTTTTGTGATAGCACTAACTTCATCTGACGAAGTCACCATAACCACGTTTGCTAATGTAACCTTTGTTGTAAAGAAATTAATTTTGTCGATTAATTAGATAAATTCTAAAACAATACAATCACCTACGTAAATATACCATATTAAACATAGTTAATTAAATCCTTTGTAAAGAATCCTGTCTTTTAATAATCAATCAGAATTGAGAAATGAATTCATTTGATATCAAAATTAAGATTATTTCTGTTAGTATGTTAATTGTTTTATAACAATTTTGCTATTTGTTATATTTAAGAGTTTCAACTTGTCACCACGTGGTTGCAAACAAAAAGAACGAAGGAAACAATTTAGGGAGAGTATCAAATTAAAGGATTATATTCTTAGACCGTTCAAATCCGGGTGAATGACTTATTAGTTGACCCTTTTCTCCTAATCTTGGCTCGCCCATAGATTAAAGCGGCTAAGCCAGGTGTGCTTTGAAAATGACCCAAGAGAACTGGCAATGCCGCTATTGGGCTCCGAGTTTGCTCTTAAAATGGTTTGACCATACCCATAGTTGCAATATAACAATAGAACTCCTTGTGTCCATATATCTCTTTGTTTATTCATTTATTCTGTCACTGATAATGCATAGTAACTTCGTAGTATTTGGATGCTATGCACGTAAAAAATAAAAGCTCAAATATAAATTACCAACATGCATGTCGTCGTGCAGACAGAATTAACGTTGTGTAAGCTACTGTTAGCTCGATTCATTTTAAACCAGAGGACATTAAAGATGGTATGAAGTCTCGATTACTAGGTATTGCTGTTTTGTCATTTGATGAAATGAGTAATAAGAAAGAATGGAGTTATGACAAAGGGGCAGAAGTGTTATATAAACCGCATGGAAATGTACAGGTGACCATGTGGCGAGGTCTTTTTTTTTCTTTATGATACATTTCAGGTAAAATTCTTAAACATTTTATGACACCGTTTTTCAATAATTTTCCATTTCGAGATCAACAACAAAGAAAAAAAATCCATACACGAATCCATCACTTACTACTCTGGAAGATGGTTTAAATAGGATTTGATTTAGCCCATGATAATACACAGCTGCCTGCCCTTAGGCTAAAATCAGTAACAACAGTTGTGAGATTAACACAAGTTGTGTTCAATGTCATCCATAGAGGGCTATAAAGTGTAACGACTTTACCGTAGTCCAGGTGTTTTCGTATACAAACAACCAATGTAAGTACAGTAGAAGCAAACAGCATGTACAGTACCACGTTTTATTAAAACTGTTATAATTGCTTACAATCTTGCTTTATTAAAATTTAATTATTTACTGATATCATGAATGATATAGTATTTACAAAATACATACAAATACATATACATGTATTATATATATATATATATATATATATATATATATATATATATATATATATACACATATATACTTATGATCAATATGTTGATTATACCTTATATAATATTTGCTTGTAATATAATTATGAAATATTTCAAATAATGGAAAAACCAACCGTCAAAATCAAATTTCACCTCGTCTTCCTGTCTCGGAAAAATATGCGCCCATGACTGATAATGGAATATCCGACATTTATTAGCTAAGATATAAACATAAGACGGATAAAGGCTGGATATTAATAAACGATACCAATAGGTGAAACAATACATGTATATACATATAACCTAATGATTGTGTTGACCCTGATCAAAAGCAATTTATTAATATTCATAAATGATGAGATCCTGCGCAAAAACGAGGGGGGTAATTTGAAACCAGGGGGGTAGCATAAAACCGGTTTAAAATTACCCCCGGGGGTAGCTTGAAACCGGTATCAAGTTACCCCCCGGTAGTTTGAATCCGGTTTCAAATTACCGGGGGGTAAGATTTGGAGGGGGTAATTTGAAACCGGTACACCGGGGGACCAGTTAATGACGATTGAAGACTCATTACGTAAACATGCGGGACTCCCAAAGTTCTAATCCATAGTTGAGAGTGAAAGGAAAGTAGTGTAGTTTTTTCAGTGGAATCTGTCCAGCCGCGAGCGTGGCTTACTCTAACGGGCACAATCACAATCATATAAAACACAACAAAGAAACATTGAATAAAAATGGGGAAAATAAATAATGAAATCAAATTAAGGAAAACTATGCAAAATATCAAAATTTTACATAGTGATTTAAAATAGCATCAGATTTTTTTTTTTTGTAACATTAATGTGAATAGCATTTGCAGTCTGGTGAGGGATTGCTATACATATCACAAAATTGAAAAGTCCTCATCCATTTACAGAAATAAATTCGCAAAAGCATCACATAAAAAGAGCAAAGAATATTCATTCGTTTACTACTCATAAAAGATAATTCGCGGTGCATTTTCTTTCTCTGTTTTTCTTTAACTGCAACTGTGTAATTAACAGAGAATAGAGTAAGCAATTGAACAAGGAATATTACCAACGTTTTCTCGTTTTTCCAACCAAAAATATCCTGGAAATGTAAGTAAAAGTAAAATTATGACGCAATAAAAGAATCAATTCTATAGTTATGTCTGTATATAAAACGAAGGAAGGAAAGGAACATAACATAAAATAATGTAGAAAAGACAATTAGAAATAAAGAGATTGTCCAGACTTGAAAGAACGCGACAAGGAAAATTGCAAAGGCTTAATAAAACTGAATATGCTGGTGGGAAGAAACCATTAAAATACTGAGGCAAAGGAATAACATAAAGTAAAATATGATAATGAGAATGTTCAAATGAAAACTGGAAACGAGGAAACAAATACTGAAGGGAAAAGACAAAGCCGAGGGACGGAAAAAGAACAGAGGACTCATTCAAATGGTAAAAGAAGTGTGTGAAGTGATCGGCCAAGAAGTGTTTATTATGCTGAAACGGAAAACGGATTGTTTGAGGCGACACGACTTTATAATACAAGTCCCTTCGAAATAGATGACCATTGTCCTTAGGGATAGGCTGCGTCCTTTGGGATGGTCAAGGGTTATACATATTCTATTTTATGGTTAATAAAAGATGAAAATCATAAATAAAACGTACTGGATTTAGATACAGGTAATTTCAAGTATATCCAACACAAATGCCCTCACAAGTAGCAGACTTATGTTCTTTGGAATGGTCAAAGGTTTTATTTCTTATACTCTATTTTTCATATCTTATTTCTCTTCCTCTTGTTTTGTTCATTTTCTTGTAGTTTAGATAAGAAATATTCATTGTAATGTTACTGTTCTTAGGATATTTCATTTTTCCTTGTTTCCTTTCCTCAATGGGCTATTTTCCCTGTTGGAGCCTCTGGGCACATAGCAACCTGCTTTTCCAACTAGGGTTGTAGCTTATCAAGTAGTAGTAATAATAATAATGTTTATTAAAAGAGGAAAACTAGAAGTACTAGATCTAGTGACATATGATTTACAGTACGAACACCAGACGTTTTTAAATTGTTACTGTAATTTCTATGAACGGATTTATAAAGTTGATTATCGTCCGGAAGGTTTTGGTCAGTTCTGGCAAGGCAAGAATGTTACATTGTATCTCTACTTGTCGCAATTGGTCTCTTTGAAATGGAGTATTAGAACAGAGGAATGATTATATACCACTTTGGCCTTTTGATTATATATACTTTATGAGATGGTGATTTTTCTTCTATTCATACATAGTTCAAAACCTTATATGGAAAACTGAGGGCAGAAGAACCAGACTGTCACGTTTTTTAGTAACTTCCATTATGTATCCAGAACCAGAATAAAGAACAAAAAAAAATTTTTAAGTCAGAAATCCTCCATCATATATATATATCGATACAGTATATATATCAATTTATTTATCTAGGTACTTATTTATCCATGTAATTATTTGTTTGTTGTCGTAGATTGCTTGCAGCATGGAGTTAGTACTTTCGCATGTAAAAGTTTACATATATATATATATATATATATATCTTCGGTGAAGGCAGCAACAGCCAGTAATGAACACAAATTTCATGGTATGGATAGGGAAAGAGTTGTTCAAATTGTCCTTTTTTATTATTCCCAACGTTTCGTGATTCTTAATCACATTGTCCAGGGCTAAAAATAAAACATATACAAAAGAATTAAGAAACAGTTAAAAATTTTTACAAATTCATTCAAAACTATAAAAAGCAGTTGAAATTTAAATGAAAATTAAAAGGAAAAAATGAATAAATAAATATATATACATCAGACAAAGTAGTGGAACCAACCTCGCAGAAGCGTAGTGAGAAACTGTATGCCAACAAGAGTTAGAAAATAAACCAAAGAAAACTATGACAAATACAACTGAATAGAAGAAGCTTGGGTATTTAACGACGGAACTAGTCGTTTGATCAATATGGACTCAAGAAGAGGTAAGTCAAGGTTATTTGACACTTGACCAATGATGGTAAAATCTTTGTTTTCAATATTTTGTTTGCACATTCCAGCATGAATCCGAATATTAGAATGTTCAGGGTTGGATATTCTGCAACCAGTTCGATAGCTAACACCTCTATGGGAATCAATTCTGACCTTTAACAACCTCTTGGTAGATCCTACGTAGGTCCCAGAGTTACACTTTGGGCAATTATATTTATATACCACACCAGAGGACATATAAGGACTCAATCGATCTTTGAAGTGGAAAAGCGAGCCAATAGTGAGAGGGTTCTTAGGGATGAGTTTAACTTCCACAGCTGGGAAGTGTTGTTGGATAATTTCAGTAAACTTTTTCTTTAGGAAATCCTCATGAAGAAAAGGAAAACTCGCATAAAATTTTAGTTTAGGAACTTTAAGTGTTTTTGGAGTCTGAGCTCACTTGTCATTCAATAATCTATTAAGAAGTTTAAAAAATATTTTGGTGGGGAAACAGTTTTTCTTAAAATATTCACATAAATAAATAATTTCAATATGGAAAGATTCCCAACTAGAGGTCAAAAGGAATGCTCTGTGGAGAAGAGTAAAAATAGAATTAGTTTTAAAATTATAAAAACAAGAGCTATAAAAATTTGAACCTAACCCAGTGAACGTCTTTTTTCTAAAAATCGTGGTACTAAAACCTTCTCTATTTCTAGACACCAACACATCTAAAAAGGGGAGTTTGTTATCTTCCTCCTTTTCTACGGTGAATGATATGTTTTCATGTTGTGAGTTGGCAAAGTCAAGGAACGATTCAGCGCCGAACTCATCTCTGAATAGAGCAAAGGTATCATCAACATACCTAACATAAAACAAGGGATGATAACTTAAAGGGCAATTTTCCAGCATGGTCTCCTCCAGGGAGCACATGAAAATATTAGCAAACGTGGGTCCCAGGGGGGAACCCATAGCCATCCCATCAAGTTGTTTGTACAAATTACCATTAAAAACGAAAGAGGTGTCCAGCACCGCTAGCTCCAAAAGTTTTTTAAAAGACGTGCGATTAAAATCATTAAAAGTGGTATTAGGTTCAGAAAATAATTTATTTAAAATAATATTGATAGATCTTTTCATGACGAGTCTTGATGTTGAGTCTTTATTCACTAATGTACCTGTGGAAGAAACTATCAATATTATTTTAAATAAATTATTTTCTGAACCTAATACCACTTTTAATGATTTTAATCGCACGTCTTTTAAAAAACTTTTGGAGCTAGCGGTGCTGGACACCTCTTTCGTTTTTAATGGTAATTTGTACAAACAACTTGATGGGATGGCTATGGGTTCCCCCCTGGGACCCACCTTTGCTAATATTTTCATGTGCTCCCTGGAGGAGACCATGCTGGAAAATTGCCCTTTAAGTTATCATCCCTTGTTTTATGTTAGGTATGTTGATGATACCTTTGCTCTATTCAGAGATGAGTTCGGCGCTGAATCGTTCCTTGACTTTGCCAACTCACAACATGAAAACATATCATTCACCGTAGAAAAGGAGGAAGATAACAAACTCCCCTTTTTAGATGTGTTGGTGTCTAGAAATAGAGAAGGTTTTAGTACCACGATTTTTAGAAAAAAGACGTTCACTGGGTTAGGTTCAAATTTTTATAGCTCTTGTTTTTATAATTTTAAAACTAATTCTATTTTTACTCTTCTCCACAGAGCATTCCTTTTGACCTCTAGTTGGGAATCTTTCCATATTGAAATTATTTATTTATGTGAATATTTTAAGAAAAACTGTTTCCCCACCAAAATATTTTTTAAACTTCTTAATAGATTATTGAATGACAAGTTAGCTCAGACTCCAAAAACACTTAAAGTTCCTAAACTAAAATTTTATGCGAGTTTTCCTTTTCTTCATGAGGATTTCCTAAAGAAAAAGTTTACTGAAATTATCCAACAACACTTCCCAGCTGTGGAAGTTAAACTCATCCCTAAGAACCCTCTCACTATTGGCTCGCTTTTCCACTTCAAAGATCGATTGAGTCCTTATATGTCCTCTGGTGTGGTATATAAATATAATTGCCCAAAGTGTAACTCTGGGACCTACGTAGGATCTACCAAGAGGTTGTTAAAGGTCAGAATTGATTCCCATAGAGGTGTTAGCTATCGAACTGGTTGCAGAATATCCAACCCTGAACATTCTAATATTCGGATTCATGCTGGAATGTGCAAACAAAATATTGAAAACAAAGATTTTACCATCATTGGTCAAGTGTCAAATAACCTTGACTTACCTCTTCTTGAGTCCATATTGATCAAACGACTAGTTCCGTCGTTAAATACCCAAGCTTCTTCTATTCAGTTGTATTTGTCATAGTTTTCTTTGGTTTATTTTCTAACTCTTGTTGGCATACAGTTTCTCACTACGCTTCTGCGAGGTTGGTTCCACTACTTTGTCTGATGTATATATATTTATTTATTCATTTTTTCCTTTTAATTTTCATTTAAATTTCAACTGCTTTTTATAGTTTTGAATGAATTTGTAAAAATTTTTAACTGTTTCTTAATTCTTTTGTATATGTTTTATTTTTAGCCCTGGACAATGTGATTAAGAATCACGAAACGTTGGGAATAATAAAAAAGGACAATTTGAACAACTCTTTCCCTATCCATACCATGAAATTTATATATATATATATATATATATATATATATATATATATATATATGTATATATATATATGTATATATATATGTATATATATATATGTATATATATATGTATATATATATATATATATATATATATATATATATATATATATATATATATATAAGTTACTCTTATTTATATAAGAGTAACTTTTTAAGGATGACATAGAGTGGCCTTTTTAAATTTTCATCTGCAATTTTCATCTATCTATATATATTCATCGCTTTATTAAGGCACAGCAAACTCATAAAGGCAAAAGTGATCACGTAATATCTTCACAATTAATATAGTCAAAATTATTAAATTAATTCAGAAAATATTACTCTAAAACAATAATTTAAAGGTTTAAACGCCACTCATTAATGGCAGAGGCAAGGGACAGTGACATTGCTCTATCAAGCAGGACAATGCCCAAGAGACTGACCATATATACCTATGATCAGCACCCAAAGCCCCTCTCCACCCAAGCTAGGAACAAGGAATGCCAGGCAACGGTTGCTGATGGCTCAGCAGATAGACCTATAGGCTCCCCCCAAACCTCCATCCTTAGCTCACAAGGATGGCGAGGTTGCAGCGACCAAAGAAACTAACGAGTTTGAGCGGGACTCGTACCCCAGTCTGGCATTCACCAGTCAAGGACGTTACCATATCGAACACCACGCCCCATCACAAATACCAACAAAAAGGGCCCTTAAATTTCTATAATCTAGTTAAAGAAACATCTTACTTCGTAATTTTCCTAAAATAAGAAAAACAATAATACTTCAAATTTAAGACTTGGCCCTAGAGGCTTCCGTTGGAATTTGTAGTTTGATTGGTGGTATAAAATAAATCTAAATTTGCTTATGACATCTGTTAAGGATCGGTCGTTACGTTACACTGAAAACAGGAAGAATAGATAACTTGGTAATTTGTCCAGATAATCTGCAAAAAAGGAAAAAAAAAGAAAAAATAACTAATCCCCTTCCTGAAATTTTTATTGATTGTATTCTCTCTCTCTCTCTCTCTCTCTCTCTCTCTCTCTCTCTCTCTCTCTCTCTCTCTCTCTCTCTCTCTCTCTCTCTGATGAAGCTAATTGCATTTAATAAAAAAATATAACTCACATTTTGCAGACCAGGAAAAACACGACCACATACCTGAAAATAAAATTGCTGTATAGATAAAATAATTCTTGCTCTACATTACTTTTAATTAAAAAAAACATAATTATTCTAATGAAATAGTATGTAAAAGTGAAAAAAACTTGATAATTTTAACTAATATGGATAGCATTATATATATAAATTAAGTACAAACTCTATATTGAATAAAAATAAATATATATTTTTATCTGTAGACATATAAAATCTTACATTTCATTACGAAAATCTATTTTTTCATGAAGACCCAATTGAATATAAAAACTCCGATAAAATATTTAAAATCTAAATATGCAAAATTAAAATCTGTAGGATAATGAAATATTTGCAAAAAAAAAAAAAAAAAAAAAAGGAGGATATATAATAGAAGTAATTGACATTCAAGATATTGGAATAAAGACATAACCTTTAAAACATCATGTTGCAAGTTGCAATATGAGTCTACACATTAGCGCAACGTTAATAAACGGATTTTGAGCGAAGCAAAAAATTTATTTTTGGGTGAGATAGCCATGTCGTCTTGATGGAAGGTTCCTATAAGTAGCTTCCTAGGGTATATTTGACTACAGTGATATTCCCAGAGAATTTACCTTTAGGTCTCCAGAATTCTAACTCCTGGCGCGAATATCCTTAAAATTTCTCTTAAGGATATCGCATAATATCAGGGGACATATAACTTGATACGACACATAGAAATCTTCACCCCGAATAGCGTTTTCGCTTAGAGGGGGAAAGTGGCAAAAACAGAAGGGGAGCCGTTATTAAGGTACCCTTCCTCCGTTACTACTTTGAGTATCCAGATGGCGCTATACGTCGCCGCCATGTTTATTCCTTGTAGCGTTGAGCAAGATGCTACAGATATAGTAGTTTCGGGAGGGATCGTGCCAAGGCCTTTTCTATAGAAAAGGAGGGCAGGTCCATCAGGACGACATGGCTATCTCACCCAAAAATAGATTTTTCGCTTCGCTTAAAAACCGTTTTTTGGGCTCAGGCCATGTCGTCCTGGTGGAAGGTTACCAGAGCATTATTTATAAAGTAATGTATCTGTAGATTTTCCAAATGTGCCTTAACCTCAGGACAATTTTTCCTTGGTCATCCAGACCATAGAGACATATGACGTTACCGTTATACGTCATTACTGCTAATCATAAACCATGTTAGTGCTTCCTGCCCCCTGCAGGGAAGAGTCATACTAGACTTAGGAAAGAGTCTCGAGGTTTGCATATACCATATGAACAAACATAGCATCAAGAACATACAGGTCTCTCTGTATGCGAAACCAGGTAAAGATGGTACTCGAATAAGAACAAAGGTTTGCATATACCATATGAGCCAACATAGCATCCAGAGCATACAGGTCTTGCTGTATGCGTAGCCTGGTAAAGCTTGTACTCATGTAAGAACAAAGGTTTGCATATACCATATGATCAAACATAGCATCAAAAGCATACAGGTCTCCCTGTATGCGTAGCAAGGTAAAGGTTGCACTCATATAAGAACAAAGGTATTCGCAATATATTTTGTTCATATATACATATGCATATTATTAAAGGAAAATAATACTCTAGCATATCTTTATTGAAATAAAATTTGGGGCGAAATAAGACACAAATACCCATCAAGTATTTATTGGTAATAAATAACCTACAAAATCAACATACATAACATAATGTTAACAAAATGTTAATAATTGCAATAAGAAACATGTATTTTACAATCAAGACCAGAAAATGTTTATTTCACCTGAAAGGGAAAAATATTAGGGCCACAAAAACTGAAAATTTATTAAATTTTCTAATATGCATTTCTGTGATAATGGTTGTCTCATCACACTGTGTAAGAACACACGGCACAAGTGTTGTCTCTATGTTTCTTCACCTTTAATAACTAGGACAGTCCATAGTGCCACCTTGGTGACACTTATCTTGAAGTATTGCACTGTGAAGTGTCAACACCTTCGCCCATACTTTGACAGTCCCAATCAATTCACTGTTCCTCACAGCGCCAGATGACAGGTTTCAGGACACTACCTGCCGCCACTACAAAGCGTTTCAACTCTTGCACTTGCTTCGCGTAGTGTTTAAAAAACACTCTAGATGACTTCCATCCAATATATGAGCGAAGATGCTCAAAGTCCATGTATTGGAAAAAAATCAATGACGAAGCAATTTTCCTCGGATCATGACCTGCGGGTGTACTGTCAGGATCAGCTCTCTGAATGAAATAGGTGATCTTCGCCCTTAGTTGTTTCGGGGATAGGTTTGACCCCGAGGTTTCTCCTTTAAAGAGCTCTCCTCCCCTGAAGTCTGAAGTTCTACGAAGATAGACCTTTAGACACTCCACTGGACACAGCGAGACATCTTCCTTCAGAGGGCAGATTCTCCAGGGACCCCACCTTTTGGTAGGTAGCTCGTTCTTGGCGAGAAATGTTGGGTCAGGAAAGAGATTCAGTTCTCCCACTTCTGTGAACTGAATATGGCCCTCATCTCTAGAAAGAGCCACTATTTCACTAACTCTGGCCCCCGAGGCTAGAGCAAACAAGAATATAACTTTCTGGGTTAAGTCTTTCAGAGAGCAATCCTCATAGTTCACTGTTGAAGCAAAGTGTAGGACCTTATCCAAGGACCATGAAATGGGCTTCGGAGGTGCTGCAGGCCTAAGTCTAGCATAAGCCTTAGGGATCTTGTTAAAGATTTCATTGGATAAGTCTACTTGGAAGGCATATAGCAGAGGTCTAGTCAAGGCTGATTTACACGTTGTTATCGTACTGGCTGCTAAACCTTGTTCATGAAGGTGGATAAAGAAGGATAAACAGAAATCAGTTGAGATTTCTTTTGGTCCTTTTGCCTTGACAAAAGCAACCTACTTCTTCCAAGATTCCTCATATTGTCTTCTAGTAGACTTAGACTTATATTCTTCTAAGAAGTCTATACCGTCTCTCGAGATCCCAAACCTTTTCTTAACTGCTAAGGAGAGAAAATCATGAGATGAAGGTTTTGGGTTTTCTGTGATGAAGCGAAGACAGTCGACTTCTGTACTTATTGAGTCAGTACTGGGTCGGGCAGAGGGACCAGCTGTTCTAGTCGAGGGACATGGCGTCCACCGCTACCGCTAGAGGGTCCTCGTATGGGGCCACATAATGAGGTAGTTTCCTGTTGTCGCTCGTCGCGAAGAGGTCGATCTGCAGTTCTGGGACTTGATGTAAGATGAAGGAGAATGATCCTGCATCTAGGGACCATTCTGACTCTATCGGCATGAGCCTGGATAGAGCGTCCGCTGTCACATTGCAGAACCCTTGAAGGTGAACTGCTGATAAATGCCATCTCTTCTTTTCCGCAAGACGGGAAGATGGCCAACATCACTTGGTTGATTTGGGGTGATCTCGAACCTTGACAATTCAAACATCTCACTATCACATCGCTGTCCAGGATCAGTCTTATGTGGACTGAATGGCGAGGGGACAGTTTCTTCAGCATGAGAAAGACTGCCATGGCTTCAGGAATGTTATGTGGAAGGTCTTGAATAGAGAAGACCAAGTTCCTTGGACTTTCCGTTGGTGAGAGTGACCTCCCCATCCTTCCTTTGATGCATCCATATGGATGATGACTGAAGGTAGAGGTGGTTGCAAGGGCACAGACCTCCTCAGGTTCTTGGCCTTCGACCATGGCTTAAGAAGTGATCGTAGTCGAGTCGGTATAGGTCTTCTTAGATCTCTTCGAGCGTTTGATGCGTAACTTCTCCAGACTCCTGATGCATATTTTAGTTGTGCTCTTAGCACCGGGTCTGTCACTGATGCAAACTGAAGAGAACACATTACTCTCTCCTGTTGGCGTCTTGATATCCTGTCGGATTTCATTAGTCTCTTGACAGATCCCGCTATCTCTCTCCTCTTCCCTGGGGGAATGGAGAGATGGTGTGACTTCAAGTTCCAATGTATTCCTAACCATTGAAACTCCTGAGCTGGAGATAATCGAGACTTCTTGACGTTGATCTTGAATCCCATATGTTCCAGGAACTGGATCACTTTCTTGGATGCTTGCATGCACTCCGTCTCGGATGCTGCCCACACCAGCCAGTCGTCCACGTAGGCTACCACCTGGGCACCTTCTAGGCGTAGTTGTTGAACGACTGCATCTGCAAGCTTTGTAAAAATCCTTGGGGCTATGTTTAGTCCGAAGGGCATGGCTCTGAAGACGTATTTCTTTTTCTGTAGCCACTTCACACGGGAAGAGATCTTTTCCCCAGATATTGGAAGCTATCAACTTCCTAGGTTCGTGTTTCACTGCAGCCAAAGCAAACACGAACTCCCTACATGCGCGTCTAGCCCTAACGAAGCCATATAGGTCTTTGACCAGTGTTACCAAATATGATTTGGTCACAACCATGTACATGTCTGGGGATCTGTTGTTGCTTGCCATTGCCTCCAAGGTAATCTGGAGGGACAGGAATGCGGCAAGTCTCTCCTTTGTCTCTTGCTCTCTACGCAAGAGAAAGTCGGACAGCTTAGGGAGGTTTTCGCTGAACTGGCGTCCAGCAATATCCGCCTCCAACTTCCCAACTGAGAAGGTAAGGTGTATTTCCTTCCAGTCTTTGTCATCCGTGGACAGAGCTAGGGATAAGGGTCTACACTCCTCGAGTGTAGGGCAAGGTTTCCCTGCGTCCACTGCCTTCATGACTGCCTTAAACCCTTTTTCTGTAAAGGGAAAGGCTAGTTTAGCTGGAGCAAGAAAAGAAGGGCGTTTCTTGCTAAGGGCTGGCACTTTTGAATTAGTGAAGCCCCTGTCTTTCAGACTACTTGCCAACAGAGCCTGAGCTTTACCATGGTCAAGAACTATGACCTCTTTTGGTTCTGTCACCTCCTTGGACACAGGTTCCACCTTCAAGCGGACGAAGCAGTCTGGGTAAGACTTAAAGCTGGGCCAAAAGTCAACATCCTCAATGAGGACAGCCCCCAGCTTTTCTGAAATGAAGATTTTCCCATTAGTAATTGGCATGTACTTTGCATGCCTCCAAGGGTTTACCTCAGAGCAAGAAGGAAGATCTTTCACGTTGAGTCTCTTCTGAGACCCACGGGACGTTGCGAGATGGTCCATCCTTTTCCTCAGTTCAGAGTCCCTTTCTTCGTTCTGCTTATGAAGACTCTCCATCATTGACATGAGACTAGCCAAGGCTTTACCCATGTCGTCCGATGGAGGAGCAGAAGACGTAGAGGGTACTGGTTCTGGGACAGGAACCGACAAAATGGACTCTGATTCGACGTCATCCTCTTCAGTCTCAGGAGCCAGGGTAGCCTTCTCTTCTAGACCCTCCACAAGGAGGTCTTTCTCGGTGTCCTCAGACACCTCCGACATCATCTCATCTGGGTGGATGTCCTTCATCGCGTCAGAGACATCCGTATCTACGGAAATCTGAATGCAAGAGATCTCAGGTTAAGGCTGTGGTATAACGGCATCTGCAGTTACCTTAGGGAACAGATAGGCACCCATCCGTTCATTCGGAAGGTAAGGCCCCGTGGCATTTTTCTGAAAGCCACGAACCCATCCACGCAGCTTACTCCGTGCTGCATCCCTTGACTCCGCTGTCTTGGGGTCATCGAAAGCCTCAGTAACCGAGGCTTTGCACACATTGCAGTCCTGGGGGTCCCAATACTTCAGAGGTCCCTTGGAGATGGAGCAGAGAGAGAGTGAGCCCTGCACTCTACATGGCCGCAGAAGTCCTTGCTCCTCATGTTGCAAAAGACTCTCAGGCACTTAGGGTGGTCCTCCTGTAAAGAGAGGAAAACTAAATGAGTATGCGGTAGTTCATCTCACCTGATAAACTATATAAATATCATTATTAATATTTTTGCATATTTATTGCATATAGCTTAGGATAGACAAGCTAGAAAAGAATTAGGAAAGACATATACTTGTGTTTCCTGTCCAGTCAATTGCTGCGACCTCCCCCAAAATTAAAACCTAGAGTTTTCTTATTCAGGAAACCCAATGGAAGAATTCTAACCTGTAAGTATAGATAATTGTAACTTAACACTGACTTTCCAAAGGTTTTAATAATGAGGGTAAATTGAAACTGATCATCTATCAGTATGTAGAAAGAAATCTTTTCTTTCCATATATAATAGGTCTCAACAATAGACTGTGCATGGATACACAGGGTATGTTGGAAAATAACCAATGTATAATTTATATTATAGTTTTCTGTCTGCAGTATGATCTATACTGCAAATATACTAGCTACTGTATAATCATATATTATAGTTTTAGCCGGCATGTTGCCGGCAAGGCTAGCACCTGGTGGCTGGGGTAGTGGCCGGCAGCATCGACCCGGCCGGCAGGTGGCCGGCACCTGCCGGCCAAGTCAGTCCTGCCAGCATCTCGCCGGCTGCCGGCGTACTGGTCCAGCCGGCGCCTTGCCGGCTGGGGTAGTGGCCGGCAGCATCAACCCGGCCGGCAACAGCAGGCTAGGTTAGTACCCGGCAGCACTAGCCGATAGAGAGAGAGTAAGCAAGGAGTGAAGGGTACCTTATTAAATGTGTACTAACAGTAAATAAGGGTGTAAGTACTCAGTCTTACTGCCTTCCTCCAGAATGAGGGTTCAAATGGAAGGGGAGAATGTATCATTCAGGCTTCCACCCAAACACAAACCACTGCCGGTCTCTGCCAGCCACTGTTATGTGGATGGCAGTCCAAGAGAGGACTGAAGAACACACTACAGTATAGGGGTCTCCCGCCGGCAGAGCTTTCCCTGGAATCTTGTGTCCATTAGGGAAGGCTGGGCGACTAAGCCACTGCATGTAGGAGCCCTGGCCGGCCCCACAACCTGCCGGCAAGCGGTGAGATTGTAGGACGACGGCCAAAGGGTTGCGATGGCTGGGCCATCACTAAGGACAGAGGGGGGAGGGAAAAGGGTCCAGCCTAGGGTCTGCCAATACAGTTAAGGGGACGGCGTCAAATTTGCCGCCTCCTCTCAACGAGGGAGAAACAGAGTTCCAGAGCCGGCGCCATCCTAGGCGGCAGAAGAATATCTATTCTTCAGCCTAGGGTCTGCGAGCACAGGACTAGTCTACTAGAGCGCAGGAAGAAGGTGGCGGCATCATACAACCACTTCAAGTGCGCCCTAGGGAGGTCTAGCCTCCTATGCCGGCAGCCTAGTCCGGCAGGGGAATGACTATTCACCCTGCCGGCCGGCTGCCGGAAAAAGACCATATACTCCGAGGTTCTGACCAAAACCCAAAGCCTGCTATCTGTGGCTAAGGGAAGAGACAGAAAACCCTAGCCTAGCCGTGCTTGAGTGTCTATTCAAGGCACAACCAACTAGGGTTGTAGCCGAAGGCTACGCTCAGAGGGAAGGAGGGATTACCCTTAAATCTCCACTGGGGACGAGTATTGGTTTATATAATAATTCTAGGAGATATCTATCTCCGCCTGAATTGATAAAACGATACACGAAGATAACCGGGGAACATGTATGAAAGTATACTAAAGCCACTTGGCTAGTAACCTAGCGGCGGGTGAGAATCGACAACCTTAATCGCCGAAACTCTCTCGTATATGATCTCAGAAGAGGAATATATATATGCAATCAATGTATCTTACAGGTAAAAATTGCTTAAATAGCTTCATTTAATTGTTATTACACTAGGAATGTCTATCATATCATGCATGAAATACTAAAACGCATAGGCTTGGAAGCCTAGCGCAAGCAAGGTTCAGTTACCTAAATCGCCGAAACTATCAAGAATACAATCAGCATAATATAATTAACTCCTAGCAATGAAGACTGAATAGCTTCAAGATATTCATGCTATTAATACTGGGAAAGTCATTCAGGCTAACTAAATAACTCATGCGTAATAAACGACAGCGCCCATGATGCCTCCGGTTCAGGCAAAGCTCTCTCACTTAATTTAACCTAATTTCACTGTGAGGCAAGAGCTGAAATTTATACCATGTAAAGATGAAATACTCAACTTTCCAGAGGCAGAAGAGTCTGGAGATTGCATGATAAATTCAAAATGTAGAGCGTACACGAAAGAGCAACAGGGAAAATCACCGAGCTGTAGCGCTACACTTATAGGAAATAAACATGGCGGCGGCGCATAGCCCCATCTGGATACTCAAAGTAGTAACGGAGGAAAGGTACCTTGATAACGGCTCCCCTTCTATTTTTGCCACTTTACCCCTCGAAGCAAAAACGCTATTCGGGGTGAAGACTGCTATGTGTCGTATCAAGATATACGTCCCCTGATATTATGCGATATCCTTAAGAGAAATTTTAAGGATATTCGCGCCAGGAGTTAGAATTCTGGAGACCTAAAGGTAAATTCTCTGGGAATATCACTGTAGTCAAATATCCCCTACGAAGCTACTTATAGGAACCTTCCATCAGGACGACATGGCCTGAGCCCAAAAATAACGTTAATAAAAGAGAGTCT
Organism: Palaemon carinicauda; assembly: GCF_036898095.1. Lineage (NCBI taxonomy): Eukaryota > Metazoa > Arthropoda > Malacostraca > Decapoda > Palaemonidae > Palaemon > Palaemon carinicauda. Next base: position 73,107,471 of record NC_090746.1, read on the forward strand.
GGAAGGCCAGTGACAAGAGAGGTTGGTCCACGGGTTGGGAAATGGAACGCTTAATGTAAAGGTGTGTGTGTATATATATATATATATATATATATATATATATATATATATATATACATATATATATATATATATATATATATATATATATACATATATATATATATATATATATATATATATATATATATATATATATCAACAACAACAACAAATGTAGCCACTTTCAGTCCACTGCACGCGGTAAAATATTTGAGTATCGCCATGTTCAGAAAAGCTATAATAGACAGGGCTACCCATACTAGGATGGTTTGCTGTGAGCGATCAGACTAAAATCTCTCACCACCACCAATCTGCAGTGGCCAGCATGGTGATAAAAATTGGGCATACCCCAGAAATGAATAAGTGCATATATATATATATATATATATATATATATATATATATATATATATACACGTGTGCATGTGTGTGTGTGTTGTTTCTCGGTTTTTGTTTAATCAACGCGTAAGAGAAGAGTACACGAAAATGGAAGATGAAAGTTTATCAACAACGTCTCTCATTAGCCCTATATTAATGTACTAACTTTTTAAGCTGCTATCACACTTTGTGCAATATTCTTTTCTATAATCAAGATGTCTTTTTCACAATACATTAAAGACATTAGGCAGTTACGCTCTTAGTGTAATGGAAATATGTAATATTATATAGAAAACGGCAAAACAACAGTAGTGGGGCAGCATAGCTAACCTATTGTGCATTTTGTGATACAAGCACCAAATTTGGCACAAATGTACATTGATATATGGCGAACATGTCCGCCATATTAGAATTCAAAATGGCCGCCATTTGAAATCTACATTTGCGCTTATCTGTGGATCTAAAATTGCTATTGACTCGATTCTGGTGCCTAAATATAGGTTTTGGGGGACAAGGAATCCAATGGTTACAATATGCATTGCGTATTTTTTTACCACTGAGCCGCCATATTGGATTTCAAAATGGCCGCCATTTGAAATCTTCATTTTTGATTATCAGTGGGTCTAATGCTGCTTTTGACTCGATTCTGGTGTCTAACTGTATGTTTTGGGGGCAAGGAATCCAATGATAACAATCTGCATTGTGTATCTTTTAGTATTGAGCTCCAAGTTCGAAGCTTTCACCAGAGATTGTCTGTTGGACAGAACAAAGGTTGTGGACGACCCCATACCTCGTAACAAGCTGAAGATATTCAGCCCTTCAACTCCAAGAAGCCAGAGCAAAGGTCAGCAACAGCTCACCTCCGTCAAAAATGACCGTGAACTCTTCGCACACCTGTACATTGGCTGACAGACGAGGGATGGAAACCTTGAGGAGTTCTTTCGTCATGAGAACCAGGCATGTCCTCCTGCACTGTCCGATGGTGGAAACCTCTTCACTGGTATCAAGAGTGATCTCATAACATGTTTGGAAGAAATCTCCGACGCTAAGACAGATACTCCTGTCACTACCTGTATAGTGCTTGATGGAGCAGCTATCGTCCAGATGCTGAAGCCGGCTGCATCAAAGACCTTTGAAGAGTACGCACATCAGATCTTCATTCCATATATATCTACTAAGCTGCAAACAGTGTCACGCCTGGATCTGATCTGGGATACATGTGCAAAGCAGGGACAGGGCGTGCGGAGATGTGTGGCGGCCGCCGCATCCATACCAGGAAACTGGCAGAACTTCCTAGGAGTGGACAGCAACAAGACCGAGGTGTTCAAGTTTCTCTCAACAGCTCTCTTGGAATGGTTTGACCAGGAGGACAAGCAACTCGTCATTACTGATGGAGAGGCAGTGCTCAGCAAGCCACTACTACCAGATCTAACTTCACTCGACCCATGTAACCATGAAGAGGCTGACAGTCGGATGTTGACACATGCATCTCACGCAGCTAAGCACGGACACCATTCAATAGTCATCCGGACTGT
>NC_090746.1:73124425-73134425 GCF_036898095.1 Palaemon carinicauda
ATAATTTACCTGTCAAAAAAAAAAAAAAAAAAAAAAAAACTGAATAAACATTTTGGTTTTAATGGTTGAATTGTTATTATCATCATCATCTTTTACAAACATTATAATGAAGCAACAAAATAGTTAACTTTATAATATTCAGCGGATTTTGGTTCCAAAATTCAGTAACTGATAAAAGAAAATATGAATTAAATTAAAACAAACTCAATCATAATACTCCATTTTATTATTCAACATAGCAGTTTTATTCATTGTAATAAAAATCTGAGAGAGAGAGAGAGAGAGAGAGAGAGAGAGAGAGAGGAGAGAGAGAGAGAGAGAGAGAGAGAGAGAGAGAGAGAGAGAGAGAGAGAGAGGGCTATACAAAATCATGCCAAATTAAATGCCAGCTGCATAAAACTTTCAAAATTTTTAGAGAGAAAATCCAGACTCGCTGCTCTATTATGCCTCAAAAACTTGTCCAGTACTCTTGGAACAGATGTCTGTCCCTGTCATATGAAAATGACTTTATTCTACGGCAAAACCAGACAAAAAATGCCTATTCTACGTGAGGCTTATTCCTTAAACCTAGCGTAAAGCCCATTTTTCATGCAGTTCCTTATTCATCTATATATTTTTTGCTTCTACATGTTTGTTTCATAACCAAGATACAAGTTTGGAGATACAATTTAATTTAATTTCCAAAGATTAGATCTACGGAATTTATTATTTTATATTTATCAGTTGTTTTATTTCATTTTTTCATTTTCTATGGATATACTATAGGCGTTAACTGCTTGTAATAATAATAATAATATATATATATATATATATATATATATATATATATATATATATATATATATATAGATATATAAATATATACATATATATATATATATATATATCTATATATCTATATATATATATATATATATATATATATATATATATATATATATATATATATATATATATATATAGGGGTATCTTAGGAAACTAGATTAATATTGATATAAACAGTACAAGAACCATGTTTGAATGATGATAAAAATATCTAAACAAACCAATAGAAATTCAGAGTATGTAAAATTAAAAACATAACAAATAAATATAAAATTAAATAAAAAACTAAAAAATATAAACATGCCTCTCGGAAAATGTGTGTGCGTAGATAAGAAGAAAAGTTTATATAATCCCCTACTGGACAACGCCGAAAATACATGGACTTGACAGTAGGAGATTGGCCCAGGCTGGTGAATTTCAGGTGGTTCCTTTTTCTAATATATTTTGACCGGCTGAATTTGAAGGGAAATGGGGATTTGGACATCAATAGAAAATAGAAAACTACCCATAATATATAAATACTTATGTTTGTTTGTATTAAATGGCCCGATTTTAAAACGCACTACGAAATTATTTCGGCCATTTTCCTTAAGATATAATTGGGTCTCAACTGATATGAAAAATTTTTGGCCGTTAGGTAACTGTTGTTAGTTGCATTAATTCGAAATATGGGCGTAGGTTAACAATATCAGTCCAAAAGACCTGGAAACACTCCATATAATCAGGGATAGGGACATAGCTATTTGTATACACAACTTCCTGGTATTTATTGACCCTTAGAATTTAGAGGCGATTGTGGCTATTAAAATGCAGATATATCTGATAAAAGAAGCAGGTAATTCTAACTCTCTCCACTGTATGTGTCAGTGTATGCGTGTGGGTGTTAGAAATGTCCCTGCCTGCCAATCTATTGGATGGGAGTTTGGACCACGCTCAAGCTCCAGTTTCTATTACTGTTTACAACCTCACCATCCTTGTGAGTTAGAGCTGGGTTTAGGGGGCTGATACGCCCACCTGCAGAGACATCAGCAACCATTACCTAGCTCCCCCTGGTCCTAGGTTGATGGAAAGGGGGCTGGAGCGCTGATCATATATACAGTATATTTATGATAAATCTCTAGGGCATTGTTTCGTTCTTTGCCTCTGCCATTCATAACAGACGTTTGAAAACTTATGAAGGACAAATAGGCTAATCATATAGAAACTGAAGGCGAATAAGAATTGAAAACAAAATACAAATTCATTCTATGTAAATTTGATTAAGTCTGTTCATAAGCATAGCACGTGCAAAGTTAATGTTAATGGAGTCTTATCAAATGAATTTCCAGAGAGCAGCGGAGTACTCCAAGGGAAGGTGTTGTCACCTATGATGTTTATACTCCTCATGGATTTTGTAATGCGTAGAACAGTCAGAGATGATGGATGATTGGACTGGATTGGTGATAGGAATTTAGCAGACGTAGTAAGCAATGGAAGATGAAATATCATTGGAAGGAGAAAGGATTAACGAGGTAGAATCATTTAAGTATTTAGGAACTATGATCTCCAATACAGGGTCTTTACAATTAGAGCTTAGTGAAAGATTGAAAAAAGAAAATCAGACAATGACTAGGTCAAGTAAAATTTGGAAATCAAATCACCTGAAATTACATATAAAAATCCGACTATATACCAGTTTATTGAGATCGGTGTTACTCTAAAGACACGAATCATGGTATGACAATGAAACAATCTCCAACAGATTTAGTAGATTTGAGAACAAAGCCATAAGAAGGGTATTGGGAGTTAAACGGCAGGACAGGATTAGAAATGAAACTATAAGAGAGATTACTTAATTGCCTTATGTGGATGAGATCATGATGAGGGGTAGATGGAGATGGTTTGGGCATGTTCTTCGAACTCCCCAAGGGAGATTAGTTCACCAAACGTTCAGCTGGGCTCCACAAGGCACTAGAGGAGTTGGAAATCCCAGACCTATATGGCTGAGGACTATGAAGCGCGAAGTAGGAGATGATGAATGAAGAAGTATTGAATTACAAGCTCAAGATAGAGACGACTGGCGAAGTCTAACCGAGGCCCTTTGCGTCAATAGGCCTAGGAGATGATGATGATGATGATAATGATATATATATAATGTATATATATATATATATATATATATATATATATATATATATATATATATATATATATATATTCAAATAAGCCATATAATTTTGAGACATTAATGTTTGGATTTTCTTAACGACCTCGGGATCAGAGCCCCAGGCGAAATCACACAAAGACAAGAGCCTGTGATCGGCCGGGAGTAAAAAATATATGGCTTATTTGAATGTGAAAAACACGTCTAAATGTGCAAAATTTATCATATATATATATATATATATATATATATATATATATATACACAGACACATATTTATTTATGTAATGAACATTTTGTTTAAGCGTATATGTAAACTACTGTATATTCCAGGACTTAGACTTAAGAACACATTCACCTCCAACACTACTGTACAAGTCACGGACTGCAAACAGAGCGCCAGTTATGTACACAAAGGTCCAAAACTAACAAATGTTAAGGAGAAGTCAAACACCTGCCTGTAGGCTTCTGTCAATATGCTGTTTCTTCCAGCAGTCGGCAAAGAATGCTTAGACAAAAAGAAACAGACAGACAAAGGAGAAAACAGGCGATGTAATTTAGAGAGTCAATACTATTTTCCGAAGTTAGAGTCGATACTATTTTCGGAAGTGAATTGTGAATTAAAGGAAAATTGCTTTTTTATAATCATTCGGAATGTAGATGTTTTCAGACTGATACATATAACCGGAAATAGATATATTGAGTTTTAATGGTGAATTCAGCAATGAGAGAGAGAGAGAGAGAGAGAGAGAGAGAGAGAGAGAGAGAGAGAGAGAGAGAGACTGTCTCTATAGCTATACATGCAGACATAAAATCAATTATGTATACGGTCCCCAAATAGAGAGTACTCTGAAAATTTAGACCTCCGCCAATGAAGACTGTCAATATCTTACTCAAGTCTACGGACCAAGCGTTCCCCTTTTCAAAATTTGACTGTGAATGAATCTACTTTGCAACTATAACAATAATAACCAGAATCGCTATCTTGATCCGGATCACATCCGAAATTTAAAATTTAAAATGTGATGAAAATCCGGCAAGAAGTTTTGACCTCATCCTGTTAACAGAAAAACAAATAGATAAACTAATAAATAAATAAACGCAGGTAATTTGATAACCATGGTGAAGGAAATAAGCCGATCTGCCTCTCACTCATTTTAAATATGAATTATTTACATTTTCTTTCATCAATTGCTTATACAATGTCCCGTTATATGCTACGTAAATGGCTCTCGTTTCTGAAGCAGCTGAAATACTCATGGTTTTTATAGTATATTTCATTTAATGTAAATTTTTAAATGCACATATTTTTATGTAAATGTTCAAGCGCACCTTATAGATTTGGAAAATAAACCAGATATACATTTTTTGTACATTGAGAAATTTCGACAAAACGAACTGAATATCAAATCCAACTCTGAAATGGAATAAATTTATTCAAAGGATACCACATATCCTTCTTGGCACGCATCTCTTTGGCAAAGGACTCTCTGACCCTCTTTGTATCCTTTGGCATCGACAGATCCTTCCATCCTTCCTCAGTGGGAAATAACATGAGATTTATTCGTATTTTCCTCGGCCAATTTAGTTTCACTGAAAAGTATCAGGATGGGGAAGAGCAGCCCAAAATACACTTCTAAAATCCCAGTTGATAAAATGTGTTACCTTAGGCATGTGTTTACTTATTTATTTTTGTATGTTTGTTTGTTTGTGATTCGCATAACTCAAAAACTATTTGACCAAATCTCATGAAATTTGGTAGGATAATTGGTCATGATCCAAAGACAATTTGAGAAGATTTTGTGAGTGATTGGGTCAAAGATCAAGGTAACGAAAAGGTAAAAAACGTCTTTTTTTTATATACCAATAGTCTATTTTTTATCCAATTGGCATACTTTGGAAAAATTTTATGCATGTTTGTTATCTAAATTATTAATTCTTATTGTGTTTACAGCACAGCCATCTTGCCAGAATTTCTTCTTGTAAGCCTGATGACCACAAGGAAAATGTTATTCGTCAAGAAGTCAATCCAGATTATTGAAGTATGCGATCTATTATGAATTAAATATTTCTCAATCTTTAATTTTTCAAGACTAATGTTATAAATTTGCAGTATACCAAAATTATATAGAAAATATAAATTTTTCTACCTACAAAAATTATCATCTTATACGACATTTTATGACATTTATATAAAACTCCCCACTTATAAAAAACAATTTTATGACATCGAACTAAGACTTTTATATTAGAAAACTTTTTTCATGACATCAAACTTTCTACTTACAGAGCTATTCCCGTCATCGATTGACAGTTTCTTACTTAATTATGATTCTTCAAAAAAAAAAAAAAAAGGAAAAAAAAAAAAAAAGAGAAGAAAGGAAGGCCAAGGAAATCTCGATAAGCTCTAAATTTTACAGCAGCCATTGCGAAGTCCTCTTAGGATTGCGAATCGAAAACTTCAAGGATATCTATCCTTATATACACTCATCTTTCCTATACAATAAAGAGCAATATGTTTGGCTATATATATATATATATATATATATATATATATATATATACATATATATATATATATATATATATATATATATATATATACAGTATATGTATATATATGTATATATATATGTATGTATATATATACACACACAATATATATATATATATATATATATATATATATATATATATATATAAATATATATATACACACATATATATATATATATATATATATATATATATATATATATATATATATATATATATATATATATCTTTCCGGCCACACTCAGGAGGCATATGCATGAGAGAGGGGACACCCTGAGCTGTACATGCCGGGTCTCTTTTAAAATATTCTTTTATAAAAAGGTAAAAGAGGGACGGAATGAAGCATTGTCCCGTATTTTCATTCCTCTCTCGAGGGAGAATTTCATTTCGAGTAAAAGGCAGTTGAGAACAGAATCCTTGTGAAGACCGGAATGGAACAGGCAGTTTAAATTGACCCTCACTGGAATGGAAATGGAAGATTTATTGATAGATCATCTCCTCTATCTGTGCTGTCATCCAAGAATGACTGGGCCAAGGGCTAACTCAGGGTATATGGGTCGGGGGGAAAGGGGAGGGGAAGGGGAAGGGGGAGGGGGAGGGGGAGAGGGGGTTCCTGTGTGAAAATTTTACAATCGTCAGCATTTTCCGTCTTCCCGTTTCTGTGGGTCTTTCATTTCTACAGAATTTTCTTCTTATTCTTTCCCAGAGTTTCTATTTTGTTCGTTTGTACTACATTCTTTTTTCGTGGATTTTCTTTGATTTTGTTGATTCTTTTTATATTTATTTTCTTTGGGGGGTGGGGGGAGTGAAATAGGTTTTTTTTTATTAGACCTTCTGGAAAAGTATTCCTTACTACATTTATCTAAATCTCATGGTGACGAAAATGCTACATTTAAATTTTCCCTTTCTTTGTATTCAACACAAAATACTTATCATTCTCACACACTTACAATGTTTAATTTCGACTAAATGCCATTGAAAAATACAAGATATATGTAAGTTTTCATTAATTTTTGTAATGAATTAGCTAAGTGGAATACTTATTGATTACTAATTAGCTGCATTGATATTAACAGTGATTAAGTTTAAGAGGTAAAATGCACAGATTTGTAAAATTATCATAATACCTGTAAATGTTTTCATCAAATATGCTAAAAGGACATGAGTTATACTTTTAGAAAACTAGCTACAGAAGGTAGAGTTTTCCCGTTAATTTCGTCAAATTCAACACGAATGTCTTAATCACAAGTAGTGTGGTATATTTAACGGAATAAAAAACAACAACAATTCTTTAAAAGTTAAAAAGAAGACTCGTCGTATTCTCACGGAACTAAATATAAAAGAGATATAATTTTATTGTTCATATGGATAAATTTAATACGAAGGTCGTGATCACAAGTAATAATGGTACATTGAATGAATAAATATACAACAGTAACTTTTTGATTAAAGTTTACCAAGATTTTTCACCAACTATGAATGAAGGGAAATAAATTAATTTTATTAGGAAGTGATCAGAATGTTTAGTTTTGATGGAAGGATAAATGAGTATATAAAACAAGTTCATAACAAAGACTTCTTTTTCTAATTTATATGTGTTATCAAACCTCAAATTAGTTTGACCAGCTGAACATAAAAACAGACCTTGCTAATGGCAGTGTTTATATGTTACACAATCGCAAAAGGTTTTAAATATTACTAAAAGAACTTGAACTATTACCGATGCTGTTTGATCTATAACAAATACTTATAAACGAAACCTCTGTTTATAATTTATGTAAAAACAATTATTCTAATTATAAAACAAATAATTTTACTGTTTACAAAACCTTTCACCTGTGTATATTGTTTTCAGATTTATCACAAGGCCAATGTTTAATACTAAGCAATTGTTTTAATAATGATAAAATGAAATTTGGTTTATTCAAAGATTTTTATGTTTCCCTAATGAAATAAAAATATACATTATTTATTGACACCCCTTTCAAAGGCAATACATAAAATTGAGTCCATGAATAATTTCCAATTCTTGAAATGTTATGAAAAGCGTGGGAAAATGAACATATTTTTATTAACCTAATTGATATCTAATAATTACATAAAATAGAACAATTTTATATATAGAAAAAAGATCACGTGACACGTCATCTGTCAATCTTTGGCGCCATCAACTAAGAATATTAAATCGATTTCAGGTCAACGTACATATCCTCTTCAAAAATGTACATCGTTCTTATAATAACATAGATGTTTGATATAATTACATGATTTTCTTCAGTAACTTAGAAACACATAAATAAGGATTGAAAAAAAACAAAGAAGGTACATTTTATCATAAAGGATTTGTTCGTTTTTATTGAAAAAAAGACCAATTAAACATTTTTGGCGCTGAAAGTTTACCGCAAAGTCGTCGATGTCCTTTGAGATTTGGAACAAAGTGCTAATGAAGTCGTTATAATGTATCCTTGCCTTTATAATGCGAAACTTTTCATAAAAGTTATCTAATCAGTACAAGGCTTGTGTAAGTGTGTGCGCGCATTTTTACGAATTATTATCATTATTATTATTATTATTATTATTATTATTATTATTATTATTAGCTAAGCTACAACCCAAGTTGGAAAAGCAGGATGCTATAAACCCAGAGTTTCCAACAGCGAGGAAAGGAAATAAATAAACTATTATTATTATTATTATTATTATTATTATTATTATTATTATTATTATTATTATTATTATTACTAGCTAAGCTACAACCCTAGTTGGAAAAGCAGGATGCTATAAACCCAGGGTTTCCAACAGCAAGGAAAGGAAATAAATAAACTATTATTATTATTATTATTATTATTATTATTATTATTATTATTATTATTATTATTATTATTACTAGCTAAGCTACAACCCTAGTTGGAAAAGCAGGATGCTATAAACCTAAGGTTTCCAACAGCGAGGAAAGGAAATAAATAAACTACAAGAGAAGTGATGAACAATTAGAATAAAATATTCTAATAACAGTAACAACATTAAAACAGACCTTGCATATATAAACTATAAGAAGAGAATTATGTCAGTCTGTTCAACATAAAAACATTCGTAGCAAGTTTGAACTTTTGAAGATCCACCGATTCAACTACCTGATTAGGAAGTTCATTCCTAATCAGGTAGTTGATTAGGAATGAACTTCCTAATCAGGTAGTTGATTAGGAAGTTCATTCCACAACCTGATCACAACTGGAATAAAAGTAAAAGAGAACATCCTGGAGAATCTAAAGTCTTACAGGAAAACTTTCTGGGCGATCTAAAGGGGGAACTTTTATGAAAGTCTTAAGAGGAAATTTCCAGAGCAATCTAATGGGAGAACCTTTATAAAAGTCCTAAAGGGAAACTTCCCGGGCAATATAATGGGGGAAACTTTATGAAAGTCCTATGAGGAAATTTCCTGAGCAATCTCATGGGGGAACCTTTATGAAAGTCCTAAGGGGGAACTTCCAGGGTAATTTAAAGGGGGAACCTTTATGAAAATCCTAGGGGGAAACTTTTTGGGCAATCTAATGGGGGAACCTTTATGAAAGTCCTATGAGGAAATTTCCTGAGCAATCTCATGGGGGAACCTTTATGAAAGTCCTAAAGGGAAACTTTCTGGGCAATCTAATGGGGGAACCTTTATGAAAGTCCTAAGGGGAGATTTCCTGAGCAATCTATAGGGGGAACCTTTATAAAAGTCCTAAAGGGAAACTTCCGGGGCATTTAAATGGGGGAACCTTTATGTAAGTCTTAAGGGGAAACTTCCAAGGCAATCTAATGGGGAAACCTTTATGAAAGTCCTAAGGGGAAACTTCCTGGGCAATCTAATGGGGGAACCTTTATGAAAGTCCTAAAGGGAAATATTCTGGGGAATCTAATGGGGAAACCTTTATGAAAGTCCTGAGGGGAAACTTCCTGGGCAATCTAATGGGAGAACCTTTATGGAAGACCTAAGGGGAAACTTCCCAGGCAATCTAATGGGGGAACCTTTATGAAAGTCCTAAGGAGAAACTTCCTGGGCAATCTAATGGGCAACTTCCGGGGCAATCTAATGGGGGAATCTTTATGAAAGCCCTAAGGGGAAACTCCCTGGACAATCTAATGGGGGAACCATTATGAAAGTCCTAAGGGGAGATTTCCTGAGCAATCTAATGGGGGAACCTTTATAAAAGTCCTAAAGGGAAACTTCTCGGGCAATTAAATGGGGGAACCTTTATGTAAGTCTTAAGGGGAAACTTCCAGGGCAATCTAATGGGAGAACCTTTATGGAAGTCCTAAGGGAAAACTTCCCAGGCAATCTAATGGGGGAACCTTTATGAAAGTCCTAAGGAGAAACTTCCTGGACAATCTAATGGGGGAACCTTTATGAAAGTCCTAAGGGGAAACTTCCCAGGCAATCTATTGAGGGAACCTCTATGAAATTCCTAAAGGGAAACTTCCTGGGCAATCTAT
>NC_090746.1:73139425-73154132 GCF_036898095.1 Palaemon carinicauda
ATATATATATATATATATATATATATATATATATATATATATAGCAATATTATATATTACCTTCATGTGACGCTGACGGGCAACCACTCGAAAAGCAGCAATCTCCCCCAAATTACCCAAATTAGCGTATTGAAGAGGAAAAGGGGATGGGAAGGGTTGAATCTGTGTGTGTACGAGTGTGTGCGTATCAATTTAAATATTTAGCCGTTATTTTTGACGGGTTGCGTACATACAAAATCTTACAAAATACAATGAAGAAATTAAAATTATCACTAAAGTATTACATATTTATCTTTAAATACACCATGTTAGACAAATTGAACATAAATGCGCAGTCTACATAAAAATTAACTGTAACTCTTTAATTACTGAGGTTAGTGTACAGATGGCTCTAGCTTCATTACGTGAGCGTATGACGGATGACTTTTAGAGTTTGATTGTACATGATCCTCGCTGTAATATTGTTTACAAGTACTGATTTGGCCAGTACTGTGTTATATATGACACACAAGCCTCTTTTATTTGTTAAGCAATAATTATTCATTTGTTATTTTTTCACTCAGATTTACATGTTTTCTCGTGGAAGTTTATTTTTTAAGGTTTTTATACGAATGGTTACACACATTTAATAATAATAATAATAATAATAATGATAACAAAAATAATAATAATAATAATAATAATAATAATAATAATAATAATAATCAATAAATAGAAATAACAATAATAATCAATAAATAAAAATAATAATAATAACATTAATGATAATAAAACTATTGATAAGAGAAATATGAACTGTGTTTATCTTGCGAGTTGGTTCATGCCTGCATGTATGCATATACATGTGCAGTATATCATACATTCTTAAGTCAGTCAAAATTATGATCGTCATCAAGGTAATGGACACAATAACCAGAAGTTCTTGGAGTAAAAGCAAGGTTAGATAGTCCCACATATCTTCGGAGATTAAACAAAGTCTGGACACTGTGAAGATAGCTGAGGATGTGACATTATTCTGGGAAATGGTCCAAGACGATGAGCTTAATGGATAATAACAAAGAAGAAAGTGCTTGCTTGATTTTGGAATGCTTGGGAGGGTAAAAATCGCGTGAATTATGTGAGAGAGAGAGAGAGAGAGAGAGAGAGAGAGAGAGAGAGAGAGAGAGAGAGAGAGAGAGAGAGAGAGAGAGAGAGAGAGAGAGAGTTTCTGATTAGATGTATTCCAATTTTTTATCTAAAGTATAATATATGTATATATATATGTATATATATATATATATATATATATATTTATATATATATGTACACATACACACACACACACACACACACATATATATATATATATATATATTTATATATATGTACACATACACACACACACACATATATATATATATATATATATATATATATATATATATATTTATATATATGTACACATACACACACACACACACATATATATATATATATATATATATATATATATATATATATATATAGAGAGAGAGAGAGAGAGAGAGAGAGAGAGAGAGAGAGAGAGAGAGAGAGAGAGAGAGAGAGAGAGAGAGAGAGAGAGAGAGAGAGTCTCTTAATAATCAAGCATTCGTAAAGAGAATTTTCTGCCCTTGGGCGTGTTCCATTTGTTAAGCACACACATACCACCGACCAAAATTCTGAAGAAGGCTTGCACACACATTAGCACCACAATTAAAAACGTTCGTAGTCATCTAACACATTAACGTTTGAGGAACGTCCCCATTCATGTCCAACGACGTATATGAATCAGGAGAAAACGTCGGCTGTCATTTTTCTAGAGTTTCAGACCATGGGGAAGGAAAATAAGAAAAAAGGAAAGAGGAAGGAAGGAAAGACCTGATGAAATCTGGATTGCCAGACTAAGAATAAAGAAAATTAGAAGAAAAAATGAAAGAGGAAGAAAGGAAAGACCTGATGAAATCTGGATTTCCAGACTAAGAATAAGGAAAATTAGAAGAAAAAGGAAATAGGCAGAAAAGAGATATCTAATGAGATCTTGATTATTTGCCAAAAAAAAAGGAAAAAATACGAAGTAAAGGAAAGAGAAAGAAAAGGAGATATCTGATGAGATGACGATATCCAGTTCGATATTATGGAAAATAAGGAAAATGGGAAGAGGATGAAAAGAGAGACCTAATAAAAAAAAGTCAGAATGGTTCAAATCTGCAAAATCTTATTCACCAACGTAAGTATACACATATGTTGCATTTTTCTTCTTCTTACTTATATAACTGTTATTAATATTATTAGAATGGATTTATTATGATTTATAAGCGAGAGTTATTTTGCCCGATGAACACTTCAAATAAGAGAGTAAGTGTTCATATTACCTGTCCTTAAAGTAATACAAATGCATAAAAATTAAGTTTTTCCTTGTTCTTGAAACAAAGATTATATGTTAAGTTATCTTTTATCGTTATGTGAAAATTTCGAACTTCTTTACTTAACTTTCGATTTATCTGTTCATGTATACAGACACATATATACACACGCACATACACACACACACACACACACATATATATATATATATATATATATATATATATATATATATATACATATATTATTATTATTATTATTATTATTATTATTATTATTACTAGCCAAGCTACAACCCTAGTTGGAAAAGCAAGATGCTATAAGCCCAAGGGCTCCAATACGGAAAAATAGCCCAGTGAGGAAAGGAAATGAGGAAATAAATAAATGATGAGAATAAATTAACAAAAAATCATTCGAAAAACAGTGACAACGTCAAAACAGATATGTCCTATTTAAACTATTAACAACGTCAAAAACAGATATGTCATATATAAACTATATAAAGACTCATGTCAGCCTGGTCAAAATAAAAACATTTGCTCCAACTTTGAACTTTTGAAGTTCTACTGATTCATTTACCCGATTAGGAAGATCATTCCACAACTTGGTAACAGCTGAAATAAAACTTCTAGAATACTGTGTAGTATTGAGCCTCATGATGGAGAAGGCCTGGCTATTAGAATTAACTGCCTGCCTAGTATCACGAACAGGATAGAATTGTCCAGGGAGATCTGAATGTAAAGGATGGTCAGAGTTATGAAAAATCTTATGCAACATGCATAATGAACTAATTGAACGACGGTGCCAAAAATTAATATCTAAATCAGGAATAAGAAATTTAATAGACCGTAAGTTTCTGTCCAACAAATTAAGATGAGAATCAGCAGCTGAACACCAGACAGGAGAACAATACTCAAAACAAGGTAGAATGGAAGAATTAAAACAATTCTTCAGAATAGATTGATCACCGAAAATCTTGTAAGACTTTCTCAATAAGCCCATTTTTTGTGCAATTGAAGAAGACACAGACCTAATGTGTTTCTCAAAAGTAAATTTGCTGTAGAGAATCACACCTAAAATTTTAAAAGAGTCATACAAATTTAAAGAAACATCATCAATACTGAGACCCGGATGTTGAGGATCCACCGTCCTTGATCTATTTACAATCATAATACATAGAGGGATAAATAATCACACAAACACACACACGTATATATATATATATATATATATATATATATACTGTATATATATTATATATATATATATATATATGTATATATATATATATATATATATATATATATATATATATATATACAATGTACGGTATTTGAATTATATTTTCTTTCTTGTCAAGATATAACAACAATTAATTATCTTTGGTTTGTTATATCATTCCAAAATAGAGGACATATAGTTATAATAATAATAATAATAATAATAATAATAATAATAATAATAATAATAATAATAAACGGATTTTGAGCGAAGCGAAAAATCTATTTTGGGGTGAGATAGCCATGTCGTCCTGATGGAAGGTTCCTAAGAGTAGTTTTCTAAAGGATATTTGACTACAGTGATATTCCCAGAGAATTTACCTTTAGGTCTCCAGATTTCTAACTCCTGGCGCGAATATCCTTAAATTTTCTCTCAAGGATATCGCATGATATCAGGGGACGTATTCTTGACATGCCACATAGCAATCTGCACCCCGAATAGCGTTTACGCTTCGAGTGGGATAGTGGCAAAATTAGAAGGGGAGCCGTAGCAAGGTTCCCTAGTTCCCATACTACTATTGAGTATCACAACAGCTCCATATCCAAGATGGCGGAAATTCCATGTAGCATTGAGCATGGTGCTACAGATACAGTAGGTTTGGGAGGGATACTGTGAAGATCTTTTCTTTAGAAAAGAAGGGTGGGTCCATCAGGACGACATGGCTATCTCACCCAAAAATAGATTTTTCTCTTCGCTCAAAATCCGTTTTTTGGGCTCAAGCCATGTCGTCCTGATGGAAGCATACCAGAGCATTAATGTATATGTGGATTTTCATCAGTGCCTTAACCTTGGGACAATATTTCTATGGTCATTTGGACCATTTGAGACAAATGCCGTTACCGTTATCCGTCATCATCACTAATCATAAACGATGTTAGTGCTTCCTGCCCCCTACAGGGAAGAGTCATTTTAGACGGTAGAAAAGGGGCCCCAAGGTTAGCATATATTGTATGAACAAACATAAGTATACTGTACACTGAGTATACAAACAGTCTTAAGGTTTGTATATATTGCCGAACCAATATCAGTGTCCATTATATCCGCTGTTTGTAAGCATACAATTATATGAAGTATACTTACATGAGTAAGTCAAAGAACTCTGGCATCTTAAACATGCAATTGTCGGGCGAATTAGGACGCAATTACATTCTAATAGAAATTTATTTCCAATTAATGACTAAATGAATCAACAAGTAAAACGCATGTAGCATGATAAAGGAATTATACATACGACATATACAGAAATTATTTTTCCTTTTTGAAAGGAAAGTAATGATGAGTGCTACTCTCAGACTGAAGAAAAGTTTTTAATAAATTTTCTCTTCATAATTTCTGTACCTGTTATATTCCATCAACACTAGTGCTATCTGTATAATTCCACACCTGAGATTTTGAACAGAGTTAGTGTCACCATGGTAACACTCATTCAAAAGGGGGTCACACTAAAAGGTGCTGACCCCTGCTCCCTTTAATTGACAGTCCCAATCAATTAACTGATCATCGCAGAATTAGACGACAGGTTTTAATACACTACCTGCCGCCACCACATAATGCTTCAGTTCATGACTTGCTTAGCATAATGTTTGTAGAACACCCTGGATGATTTCCATCCAGTATATGAGCGAAGATGCTCAAAGTCCATATACTGAAAAAAGTTCAGTGATGAAGCAATTTTTCTCGGATCATGACCTGCGGGAGTACTGTCAGAATCTGCTCTGCGAATAAAGTAGATGAGCTTCGCCCTCAGTTGTTTTAGAGATAAGTTTGATCCAGAGGTTTCTCCTTTAAAGAGCTGTCCTCCTCTGAAGTCTGAAGTTCTACGAAGATAGACCTTTAGACACTCTACAGGACATAGAGCGACATTTTCCTCCAGAGGGCAGATTCTCCAGGGACCCCACCTCTGAGTGGGTAGCTCGTTCTTAGCGAGAAAGATTGGATCAGGAAAGAGATTCAGTTCTCCCGTTTCTGTGAACTGAATGTGACCCTCATCTCTAGATAGGGCCACTACTTCACTAACTCTAGCCCCGGAGGCTATAGCGAACAGAAAAATAACCTTTTGGGTTAGATCCTTGAGGGAACAATCTTCATTGTTCACAGATGAGGCATAATGTAGGACCTTGTCCAAAGACCATGAGATGGGCTTTGGTGGTGCTGCAGGCTTAAGCCTTGCATATGCCTTCGGAATCTTATTAAAGATTTCATTCGCCAGATCCACTTGAAAGGCATACAGAAAAGGTCTAGTCAAGGCTGACTTGCACGTAGTTATTGTGTTGGCCGCCAGACCTTGATTATGAAGGTGGACAAAGAAGGACAGACCGAAGTTCATTGAAATTTCTTTTGGTCCTTTTGTTTTTACAAAAGAAACCCACTTTTTCCAGGAAGGCTCATGTTGTCTTCTAGTTGACTTAGACTTGTATTCTTCTAAGAATTCTATATTGCCTTCTGAAATCTCAAATCTTTTCCTAACCGCTAGGCAAGAAAATCATGAAATGAAGCATTTGGGCTCTCTGTGATAAATCGAAGGCAATTAACTTCTGAACCTTCTGAGATAGTCGTGGATTCAGAACTAGGGCCAGCCTCAGCTTCAGTTCCTTCACTAAAGGGAACAGATTGCTCTTAGGCTACTTGGGAGCCAACAGGGCCACTCCTCCCTGGAAGGATCTCAGCATGTTGAGGACCTTCAGCAGGAGATTGGATGGGATGAACAGGAAATGCTGAGTCCATCCCTTCTATACTAGAGACATGATGTCTGTTATCTCCACAAGAGGATCCTCGTATGGGGCTACATATTGAGGTAGTTTTTTTATGACGTTAGTGACGAAGAGGTTGATCTGCAGCTCAGGGACTTGTTCCCATCTGGGAGAGAATAGGTCTGCGTCTGTGGACCATTCTAACTCTATCGGCTTGAGCCCAAGTAAAACATCCGCTGTCACATTGCGGATCAATTGTACATGAACTGCTGACAGGTGCCATCCCTTTAGGTAAGGGATGGTTAACGTCACCTAGACTGTATGAGACGTTCTCTAGCCTTATTAGTTCTGATGTTTCATTATCGCTTCAATGTCCCAGATCAGCCTGAGGAGGTCTGATCTGCATGGAGAGAGTTTCTCCACCCATGACAGGACCAACATGATCTTGGATAGAAATGACCGAATCCCTTGGACTTTCCTCTGATGGGAGTGAATACCCCAGTCTTCCGACTAGGCATCCATGCGGATGATCTTCAATAGTCGGGGGTAGTTGCAAGGGCACGGTCCTCAATAGTCATTTGGCCTTTAACCATTGTTATGGAAGCGACTAAGGAGAGACCGATATCGGGTCTTTTAGATCTCTTCGAGCGTTTGATGTGTATCTTCTCCACTCTTAACGCATCTTTCAGCTGTACTCTTAGCACTGGGTCTGTCACTTTTGCGAACTGGAGAGTTCTGAACTCCTCCCTGTTAGCATCTTGGAATCCTGACTGATTACCATAGTCTCTGCGATCTCCTTTTACATTCCCAAGGGAAAGGAGAGTTGGTGTGACCACAGGTTTCAATGGTTTTTTAACCATTGAAGCCTTTGAACTGGAGAGAATGGAGACTTCTTGAAGCTTATCTTGCATCCCCGATGTTCCGGGAACCGGATCACTTCCTTGGATGCTCATAGACCAGCCACTTTGGGTGCTACCTACCCCAGCCTTTCGTCCAGGTACATTGTAGCCTGAACCATTTCTAGGCTTGGTTTTTGCGTGACTGTGTCTGCCAATCCTGTAAAGATACTTAGGACTGTGCTTAGTCCGACAAGTATCTTTCCTAGGACATACATTATTCTCTGTAACTTGAATCCTAGGTAAGAGGGGAGGGGGTGACTGACTGGAAGCTGCCAATAGACATCTTTCAGGTCTGACAACACTGCGAACATCCCTTTTTGAAATAAGGTCCTTATGTTTAGAAGGATTAATATTCTGAACTTGATGTTTTATTTGAACTTGTTGAGTGGCGACAAGTCCAGAATGACTCTGAGTTTTCTTGAGTTCTTCTCGTGAACACCAAACAGCCTTCCCTGGAATTCAATGGACTATACTTTCCTTACCACCTGTATGCTCTAGAGCTCTAAGGTATACTCTTCCAGGAGGATTTTGGAGTGTAGGAAGAGTTGAGGAAATGATGGTGGAGGCATGTCTACTTCCCATCATAGTCCCACCTTGATTAGGCCTTGGACCCAAGGATCGAAGGTCCAGCGATCCTGAAGGAACCTCCCTCCTACCAGAAGCGTCTCTTTGCTTCGCTTGATCGGAAGGTTTACATATTCGACCGCTTGCCTGTGGCACCGCGGTCATTGCAACTGTGGGATGTTGTTGAACAGCCCGAGGAATATTTCTAGACTTTTCCGTCTTCCTTTTAGGTTGAGGACCCACAACCGTGGAAGACTTTCTCTTTGAAAGGATGCCCCACTTTTGGAGAAGTCCTATGTTCTTCGTGGTGGCCCTCTTAATCACCTTTCTAACTACCTCGTTTGGAAAGAGGTCTCTGCCCCAGATGTTGGAAGATATCAGCTTCCTGGTTTCGGGTTTCACTGTTGCGGCAGCGAACACAAACTCTCTACAGGCTCTCATAGCCTTCATAAAGGCATAAAGGTCTTTTACTAAGGTGGCCATATGCATTACGGCCAAGACCATGAGCATGTCTGGGGTACTTTGGTGGGCTGAACACAACTCTATGCAGTTCTGTAGGGATAGGGAGGCTGCAAGCCTCTCCTTTGTCTCTTGTTCCTTACTCAAAAGAAACTCAGATAGTTTAGGGAGATTCTCACTAAACTGTCGTCTAGCGATATCCCCGTCTAGTCTTCCTACTGAAAAGGTTAAGTGGACTTCCTTCCATTCCTTCTCCTGCCTGGGAAAGGCTAGTGTGCACTCCTCGAGTGCAGGACATGGTCTACCTGCCTCTACTGCCTTGGCAACAGATTTAAATGCTTTCCACGTAAAGGGGAATGATATTGAAGCAGAAGCAAGAAAGGAAGGGTATCTGTTACCTAGTGTGAATACTTTCGACACCAAGTAACCCACCTTTCTCAGGCTACTTGACAAGATAGCCTGTGCCTTATCATGGTCGAGATTCATGACCTCCTTCAGTTCCGTTTCTTTTCTTGACGTTGGTTCATGTCTCAGTCGAATGAAGCAATTAGGGGAAGCTTCAAAGCTTGGCCAAAACTGGATTTTGTCCAAAGGAACTGCACCCATCTTTTCCGAGATGTAGAGTTTGCCGTTTAAAATCGGCATAAGCTCCGCAACCTCCAGGGATTGGATTTTGGAGCATGCCTTAAGGTCTTGGTCTCTGGGTCGTTGGTATGACCCTTGGGGAGTGACAAGTGGAGCTTCACAGAGCTCTATCTTGCATTTTGCTTCCTCCTTTTCGTCTTGTTTCCGAAAGTTTTCAATTAGACCTTTCATATGGGCCTAAAATTGGTCCATTTCGTCTAATAGAGGGGTAGAGGGTGAAGATGTCGATGTTAATGGCTCTAGAGCCGGTACAGACGGAAGTAATTTTGGCACGACATTATCCACCTCTTTCCGTGGGGGCTTCCTGCCCTCCGTCCCAAAGGCTATCTGGCCGCAGGGAGGTGTGAATCGTGCCTGGGGCACCACTATTTCCTTACTTGCTTTCGGGAATAGTAGGTTACGCATCCTATCATTAGATAGGTATGGTCCCGGAGAGATTTTCTGGAAGCCTCTTACCCAGTTGCATAGTTTATTACGAGCTGCATCCCTAGACTCTGTCGACTTGGGATTCTCAAAACCCTTGGACATTAAGGTCCGATATACATTGCAAACTTGAGGGTTCCAATAATGCAGGGATTCGGAAATAATATTGCAGGGGGCATGGAACCTGCATGTATTATGACCATAAAAACACTTACTCTTGATATTGCAGAAGACTGCAACACATGTTATCTGGGGTTCCTCCTGTAAAGAAAGGAAAGCAGAATGAGTATACAATTGATTATCTCACTGATAAGCAATATGCAAAAGTCATCTTTTAACTAAAATAGCTTAGGATAGTGGGAGACACATACTTGTGTATCCCCTGCAAGCAAATGTTGTTACCTCCCCTCAGTATTAACTATAAGGAGATTCCTCTATCAAGGAACTCTACCGAAAGGGTTCTAACCCCTAGGGGTAGAGAAGTGTACAAGTCACTGCCCCTTTTTATTCTAAACACTGTGGGGTAAGGATGGCTGATTTCTAATCAGAGTATTGAAGGAATTCTATTCTTTCAATATAGGAACGGTGCCAGCAGAAGCCGGCACAAGGGGACCCAAAATATGTTAGAAACTAACTACTGTATAATCATAATACAGTTTTCTGTTTGCAGTAATACTATATAGCAAAATACTGACTACTGTATAATTATATATAATGTAGTTCAGCCAGTGTGCTGCCATTGAGGCAAGCATCTGATGGCACGGTCCAGCCGGCATGACGCCGACTGGACTAGGAAATGTAAAAGATATATATTTGTGTATCCTACCCAGCCCATTTGCTGTGACCTCCCTTACAATATTAAATCATAGAGTTTCCTGATCAGGGAAACTCAAGGATAAGGGTTTTAACCTTTTAGGGTTAGAAGTGTAATACCACCAGCCCTTAAAAATATTTAATATTATAGGATAATATGAAAACTGATTTCTAATCAGAATATTGAAGAAATTCTATTCTTTCAATATAGGATTGGTCTCAGCAAACACCCGGGCAAGGATATCCAAGATATGTTGAAAAATAACTACTAGTAAAATATATACAATAGTTTTTCTATCTGCAGTATATCCTATACTGCAAATATACTGACTACCTGTATAAACATATACTGTAATTCAGCCGGCATATAGCCGGCATAGCTAGTCGCTGCCAGCACAGCCAGTATGCTAGCTTAAAAGAGAGAGTGAGACAGCATGGAGTGAAGGCTGCCTTATTATTGTGTATGTATACACTAATTAAAGATGTAAAAGTCTAATTTACTGCCTTTCTCCAGAAAGAAGGTTCAAATGGAAGGGGAGAATGTAACATTCAGGCTTCCATCCAGCCACAAGTACCATCGCCGGCAAGGTCCAGTCAGCACGTAGCTGGCAGGCTGGCACCCGGCAACACTGGTACAGTCACTGTACTGCCGGCTGACTCAGCACCTATCTGTGCCGGTCAGGCTAATACCCCAGCAACATAACTTGTGGCCAGCAGTCCAAGGGAGGACTGAAGAACCTTGGTGACAGAAGGGACTTCCCACCAACAGCCATCATGGCTGTCAGCAGCCGCCAGACGCCGGCAGCAGTCATAGCTGCTGACAGATGACATGGCTACTAGCAGCTTGCATAGCCGCCGACAGTTTGTATAACACATGGCCGCCGGCAGCCAACATGGCCACTGGCAGTTGTCATGGCTGCCAGCAGCTGGCATAGCCGCAGGCAGCCGGACAACAGCTGCAGAGAAGGAGTCTGGCCGGCCCCCGCAACCCACCGGCAACGGTGAGGTTGCAGGACGACGGCTCAAAGAAAGACAATAGCTCGGCCATCACAAAAGATCAGAGGGGGAGGGAAAAGGGTCCTGTATGAGGTGTGGAAGGAGCCGGCAAGGTTGCCGGTCCTACCCACCCTTAAGAAACTCAGTTTCAGTATCGGCGCCATCCTAGGCGGCAGGAGAATTCTATTCTCCAACATAGGGTCTGCCAATACAGTTAAGGGGGCAGCAACAGTGCGTGCTGCCTCCTCTCAACAAGGAAGAAACAGAGTTCCAGTGCTGGCGCCATCCTAGGCCTCAGAAGAATAACTACTCTTCAGCCTAGGGTCTGCGAGCACAGGACTAGTCTACTAGACCACAGGGAGAAGGTGGTGGCATCATACAACCACTTCAGGTGCAGCCTAGGGAGGGTAGCCTCCTATGTCGGCAGCCTAGCCGGCAGGGGAATGACTATTCACCCTGCTGGCCGACTACTTTCCAGAGGCGAAAGAAGCTGGAGATTGCATAATAATCCTTGAAAATCGATCGAAAAGGTCAGATCAACAGGGAACACCACTGAGCGAAATCGCTACAAAATTAGGAATGTCCGCCATCTTGGATATGGTGCTGTTGGGATACTTAATAATAGTATGGGAACTAGGGAACCTTGATACGACTCCCCTTTTAATTTTGCCACTTTCCCCCTCGAAGCGTAAACGCTATTCGGGTTGCAAATTGCTATGTGGCGTGGCTAGAATACGTTCCCTGCTATTATGCGATATCCTTGAGAGAAAATTTAAGGATATTCACGCCAGGAGTTAGAATTCTGGAGACCTACAGGTAAAGTCTCTGGGAAT
This sequence comes from Palaemon carinicauda, assembly GCF_036898095.1. Classification (NCBI taxonomy): domain Eukaryota; kingdom Metazoa; phylum Arthropoda; class Malacostraca; order Decapoda; family Palaemonidae; genus Palaemon; species Palaemon carinicauda. Next base: position 73,151,393 of record NC_090746.1, read on the forward strand.
ATCACTGTAGTCAAATATCCCTTAGGAAGCTACTCTTAGGAACCTTCCATCAGGACGACATGGCTTGAGCCCAAAAATAATAATAATAATAATAATAATAATAATAATAATAATAATAATAATAATAATAATAATTAAATGAACATTTCAAAGCCCAAACACTCTACACTTGAATCCCTACATTCATTAAGACAGCAATTAGTGGATAAAACTTTTATGCAAATTAAATGAAACTGGAAATAAGTCTTAATGAAGATAACGAAGAGGCTTAATGACTTGAAATTCGTCTTTTCACGAACAACAGATAAGTCTTTTTTCATTATTTTTATCATAATTATCTTTGTTACAATTATCTTGATTGTTACTATAAATTTGATCATTATTAGAACTTTTTATTATCATCATTGTTACTATCTCTTATCATTATCATTATCGATAGCTTAATTATTATTATTATCATCATTACTATTATTATTATTATTACTATCATTATTATCATTTCTATTATTATCATTACTATTATTATTATTGTAAACTTAGTTATTACCTCCGCCAACGAAATTGGCAGGAGGTTATGATTTCGAGTCGGTTTATCTATTTATTTATTTGTCTGGTCTGTGGATAGGATTACGTCCAAACTACTTAACTGATGTTGACAAAATCCTCACCACAGATAGATCTTACGTCACGGACGACCCCATTAAAATATGGAGATGATCCGTATCCGGATTCTAGATCCGGATTTACATTTTCTCCATTTTAAAGATACCGTTATAATAAACAGACGGATTTTCACGAAATGTTCACCACAGATAGATCTTGGGCCACGGACGACTTCATTAAGTTTTAGAGACGATCCGGTACCGATCCAGATTCCAGATCCATTTATATTTTTCACAATTTTAAAGATTATATCAAAACAAATTGACACATTTGATTTTCACCAAATTTTGAAAACTAATAGATTAAATCATCGGAAGAAACCATGAAGTTTTGGAGGTGATGCGGTTCAAGATCATGATTTTGTATGAACATTGCACTTTTCACCACTTACTGTACGATCATATGAAAAGTGGGACACTATGTCCGTAGACTTAAGTGAAATGTTGGCAAAATTCACTGGTGGAGGTGTGAAATGTCTTATTATTATTATTATTATTATTATTATTATTATTATTATTATTATTATTATTATTATTATTGAAAATTTAATTATTACCTTTATCATTATTCTAATATTATTATTATTATTATTATTATTATTATTATTATTGTATTTATAATGCTGATAAAAGGGTAATTTACTATAGAAAGGAGTCGAGACGGCATCTAGGGGCCAGTGGGGAGAGAATATGACCCCAAGCTGGTCATAAAAATGATAAGATGGAGTCTTATTTCCTACACACATGAATAAGGAGAATAGCAAACAAAACAGTATTGTATTGCAAAAAATAAGAAAATAAACAAAATCAAAGTTATAATCTAAATCTAGTTTTTTACGATCCTTGTTCCGATACAAATAGTTGTAAATAAGTCACCGACCTCTTGTTATCTTTACAAATGATATTGATCCAAAAGCAAATTTAAACGTTTTCCACAAATTTTCAACAATGGGGAATCTAATTATATTTCTGAGTGGAATTCTTCTGGCTTAAGATGATTTCTCAACATTTATGTGAAAAATTGAAAAGCAACCTTAACCTAGTACATAACCTTTTTCTGAGTTGGGATAACTTAACCTGGTGAAAGAGTTTGTGTATTGCATTGACAAGTAAAGCTGTACTAGTCAGGCACTAAGAGGTTGGTTTGCTGTGCGCGATCAGACAAGAGTTTCCCACCATCACCAATAATCACTGGCCAGCACGGAGAAGAAAAGTGGCCAAACCCCAGACATGAATATAAACAGGTATAACACTTTTGTCCTGCAATGTACTAGAAACGGCTGAATTTGTTAAGTGTTGTTGTTGCTCTTCTTGTAAATTAGTAAAAAAAAAACAGGTGATTCAAAATCTTCACATATGCGATATATACACAGTTTAATAAACTATGAAAATCAATCGAAGAATCAAGGAATATTACAGACATTAAGAAGACATTCGCCACTGGAGACTCAACATTAAGACGAACACAAAATCTCAAGAAAAGGAGGTTTCCTCTCTTCTATACGTTAGAGAGGAAGCGAATAAGAAAAATCCTTGAAATATCACCTTCCGAACTCCGCGTCTATTTCCCGAAAGTTACCGCCCTTATCGCAATTATCTTCGATATCTCCTCTCTCACATCAGGCCGTTCGGGTACGAAGCGAGACGAGAGAGGATTTAGAAAGGCCGATAATACTGTAGTTTCTTTAATGTATGTTTACGGGGGGGGGGGGGGTGGGGTGGATGGGGGTAGTCTCGCATCTTCCCTTGCTTGGGTTGGAAGGCAGTTGGGGGGGGGGATGATACCCCCTTTTAAGGGTGTTTGTTTAAAAGCTTGACTCTCCTGTACAGAGTTGGTTTAGAGTTTTCTTTCAATAACTTAGAGGAAGATCACAATTCAATTCTTTTAATCATAAACAATGCAGACTTTTTGAACTTTTCTTCAATAACTCGGAAAGGTATTTCGAGATTCTCTTCCAATAGAAACTAAAGATTTTTTTATATTTTCAAATGCTTTTACTAATGAAAATTATTTTGAGGTTATTAAAACAAACAAGGTGAGATTCTGAAGTAATTTTGCATGTCTTACTATAGGAAAT
>NC_090746.1:73154632-73167132 GCF_036898095.1 Palaemon carinicauda
ATAGCTTCTGGTCGGCCCGGAAATCGATCCCTGGTCCGAGAAACTGGCACGAGAGTGACATACCATATAGCCACGTGGCTTAGCCAATAATAATAATAATAATAATAATAATAATAATAATAATAATAATAATAATAATAATATTATCTTTGAGTTGATTCCCATTTGAGTCTCTGATCCTGAGGTATAGAGAGAATCAAGATATTAAGGTTGCAAAATATATGGCTTTTTTGGATATGCTTTTATATATATATATATATATATATATATATATATATATATATATATATATATATATATATATATATAATCTATTTCCTTACTTGAAACCAAAAATAAATCTGAGCTATAAAGAAGGCAGTTGGAATATCTCGTTCTTGTTAATGAATGTAATTAAAACCATTTAGTAATTAGGGTAATTAGTTCAAGGAGAGACATTGAATAAACATTGTTAATTAAATAGAATAAGATCAACAAAATGAAACTATCTATTACCAACTACATTTTGCTGAATGAATTTTATTAATCCATTAATTCATCATTTGTAAATACAAATTAATATTGTAGCCAAAATACATATCATAAATTGAAATGTAAATAAATTTCTCGTTACGTACAGTGTACCATGAAAAGAGAAAAAGATTTATTAAATAATGAAAAAAAATACATGTCACTACTGTGTTTAAAAGTTTATCAAAAACAAATCTGACGAGTATTACACAAATACCCAGTTATATTTCAGACAGTATGATGAGTGGAACGCAAAAATAGAAAATATAATTCCGAGAAGTTATAGATTTGAAATGGGTAACTCAGTGATCTCAAAGTCCGGCTGACATGATGAAAGAGCATTTTTGGGTTGAGAAGTAATTTAACATAGAACACTCCAAAGGTCACCGCAGGTCACAGCACAGAAAAAATAGCTAATAAATTAAAAAAAAAAAGAAGAAGAAAAAACAGAAAAGATGTATGAATGTTTTTGCTTTCAGGTCGAGTAACTCTTCAACAAATTGGCTTTCAGAATCCCCGGTGACATCTAAAGTAAGGCTAATGTTGAAATATAAAAATAAAAAGTCCCCCCCCTTCCCTACTTGACCCCCAGCTGGTCAGGAAATGGCCGGATATCGAAGGATTTTGATTATCCTTTCAATTGAAACAGCACAAGGTCCATTACACTCTTTCAAAGGGCTTAGATATTCAAGCATTTGCTCACTTCTTCAATTGATTGGTCGGTTAACTGCGCTAGCATTACATCTAACTAATATCTGCACTTTTGGTACAATGCAAATTTTTCTTTTGCAAACAGATATTGTGTTTTCATTTCATTTAAAATTCACTGGCAATTCAAATGATTACATTTTGCATCAAAAAGCTCTCTCTCTCTCTCTCTCTCTCTCTCTCTCTCTCTCTCTCTCTCTCTCTCTCTCTCCTCTCTCTCTCTCTCTGTGCGAACTACACTTACATTTGCAAAAAGCCACTCATAAAAAGTAACTCCAATATTGCATTAATCAAATCTGTCTGTCTGTTTCAATTTCAACATCTGCAAAGAACACCATATAAAGTTATTTCAGTAAAAAACGGAAAAAAAGGGAAAATTCAATAAAGAAGGCTAAACAAAAGTAATATAAAAGTGGATAATTCTTCAAGAAATTTAAAAAAATAGAAATATTTTAAAGACACTGATATCGATTAATTACCATAAGATTTTGCAAAACAAACAATAACAGCAGAAATAACAATTAAAAATATGTAAAGTAATAAAAAAAAGTTATGATTTAATTTTTTTTCTAATATTACATCCAATTACGATAACATTTCAATTTCAAAAGCAATTTTGTCAAACTAAAACCAAAATTGCACATTTGGAAAAACTAATCATTTGGACCATAATCACTTCAGTTTAACCAATGTAGGGCCTATTTAGGTTAAACCAAAAAACACAATTATTAACAAGATTTCAAGAGTTGTAAAAACTTCTGAAGTCGATTCAGTATCTAATTATATGTTCAGGAAATCTGGAAATATTTCATCACAAGGGAAGCGTAAAATTTTTTTTCATATTCACACGGATGCTCCGGTGTGTTGAGAAATTGATATTTAAATGCAAGATAAATCACGAGACTACGTCATATAACAGGCAAGGCATCTGAATGACTAGTACATACATACATACACCAATCATATACACGTACACACATATCAGCATGATCAACAAAGTAGTACTAGTCAGGGACCCTTATATTAGGTAGGTTAACTGTGAGCGATCACACGAAAATTTCCCACCATCACCAATTCAGCACTAGGTTAGCGTGGTGATGAAAACTGGCCAAACTACAGACATGAATTTACATGTGTGAGACCTTTGTCCTTCAATGGACCTAAAACCGGATGCATTTGTTGTTGTTGTTTTGTATTGCATATATATATACTATATATATATATATATATATATATAAATATATATATATATATATATATATATATATAGAACGGGTTGTCGACTATCAAATCCAGAACAATCTAACATAAGAAATCACAGTAAAAGTTGCAAAACACACATAGATACCAGTCATTTTAATATAAGAGGAAAAACCCGACATATAGACGAACTAACCACCCTTGAATCAATAATGATTAAGCTAACTGTACCTTCTCTTAACCACCAGTCGTCTTCCACCCAATTGTTTATTGCCTAATTACCTGTTGTTTTGTTTACACTCCCTTCCATAACAATTTTTCATGTCAGTTCTCCTTACGCTACCGCTGAGGTGGGTAGGTGTCTTGTTCGTTTTATTATTATTATCATTATTATTATTGTTATTATTATTATTATTATTATTATTATTATTATTATTATTATTATTATTATTATAATATATCTTTCTATTATTATTATTATTATAATATCATTGAATTAATTTTTTTCTCTATATTCGCTCCAAGCCCTTTCCCTCTTATTCTGTGTTTCTGTTTTTTACTCTGTTTTTATTCTTAATTTATTAAAAAGCTTTTTAATTTTGGTGTTGGTAAACGTTGTGTGTAATCTTTTCACTTATACACAATTAACTTGTAATCGTTTCAGCCTGGAAAATGTATCAAGCTGATACGAAACGTCGGCGCAAATAAATGAATGAAAAAAACAGAACGCGTCTCCCTACTCCAATATGTTTATGCTTGAGTAATTGCTCCTGTCTCCATACTTATATATATATATATATTATATATATATATATATATTATATATATATATATATATATATGTGTGTGTGTGTGTGTGTGTGTGTATTTGTAATCAATAAGTAAATAAACAACTGAGTTACTAAATACATGAATTAATGAATGAATAGATATATAAGTAAATAAAAATGAATGATTATAATACTTCGGCAAAACGCGACCAGTCCCATAAATGACCAATGTCAGGATACTCCAGGTATCCTGTTATATGGTCCCCAGCGACCCAAGGATGTCCAAGGGTGGCATCTGAGTAGCTGTGTCTCTGGGGAAGTCATTCAACTGATTGTGTTGATACAAATTTGTATGACAACATATGTAAAGGACTCGGTAATTTACAAGTAGTCGAAACCCGCAATATCATACGCAGATTATTTTGTATTATGAGGGGATATGATTTAGTCTATTTATTTAAAATTCCTCCATTTCTGCACATAATGAATTAAATATTTATAAAATCTAGAATAAAATATTGGTTATCAAAGGGGTTTAATTACATAGAAATTATGAGAACAAATAAATTAAAAGAAGCAACAATTTTATCTATCTAAATGCATTACTCTACCCGCCCCCTCTACAAATAAAATAAAAACAATATCCTCTGCCATACTCTTTTGTATTATCTAAAATATCATTCGCAAACTCAATTGCTTAAAGTTACACCATAAACACATATCAGCGTTCTTATTCTCGCGCCAAGTAAAATGTTGTGGAAAAAGTTGATTTCCTCAGTCCGTCAGAGAAAGTGTTAGGGATTAGCAGCATAAATTTACTGCAGACGAAAAAGACTCATTTTCAGGGGGGGACCTCATTAACCCTTATGAAGAAGGGAAGGAACCTCATTAACCCAATAATGCATATAATCTGGGGGAACCTTTTCTGCCGGAGACATCCTTTCTCGCTTCCTAGAAATTATTGCTAACATTATTTTCTTTCACTAGTAGAGAGAGAGAGAGAGATGAGAGAGAGAAGAGAGAGAGAGAGAGAGAGAGAGAGAGCTCTGAAGTTAACATTCCTTGCAAACTTTCCCCCCTAGGAAGGAAGTGGGTGGGGATTTAGAAGACATAGGTAGGAGGTTGACAAATTTTGCCAAGAGTCGGTTTTTTGGGATTGAATTGTCTGGGGGAATTTCTCGAAGTTCTTGTTGATGGAATTTCGGTTTTAAGATAAAGTTCCTAAATGAGCTAAAATTTTTTGCCCCCCCCCCCCAAAAAAAAGGGAAAAAAAATGATTAATGGACGACGAAGCACTGATGAGGACTCTCGTATTGACACCTGACTTCATTTAAAAAATCAAAATAATGAGAGAGAGAGAGAGAGAGAGAGGAGAGAGAGAGAGAGGAGAGAGAGAGGAGAGAGAGAGAGAGAGAGAGAGAGAGAATTGCTCTTTAGGTACATATTTCTTGATCTTATTCTTATTCATAAATGAATTTAATAGATGTTTCAGACACACCCAAGTCCTGTAATCACCTCCTCCAAGCAGGTTATAAAATGGCCTGCGTATATCTATTTATCTATGTGTTTGTATCTGAGAGGGATTACGTCAAAACGTTTTGCCACGATTTCACCAAATTTAAGATACGGATAGGTATCATACTTGGGAAGAACCAACTATATTATGGGGGTGATCCGGATCATGATCATGATTTTAGTTATTGTTGTTATTATTACACACTAAATTAGATTCATTCACTTTCAATATATAAAAAAAGGAAAGCTTGGTCCGAAGACTTGAATAAAATGCTGTTCTTTTTATTCTATGTCTTGGTTTTCACATTTCACAGCATAAAATATAGAACAGAGCAAGCAAATGAAAACTAAAGATTTAAAAATGACAAATGTCTTTACTACAACACTCTTTAAACTCACTTAAAATGAGAATAGAAAAGAAACAAATAAAATCGCTTTCTGAACCGAACTGCTCACCTGACCGATTTCGACAAGAAGAGGAACGCAGTGAAATTCCCTTTCTCTTCTTTCCTGTAACACAACAATTATTACCTTCGAGTCCTTCAAGACGACTGGAAGGACCGAAACGATTAGCCATTTTACCTCGTCGTCAAAGACTCTGATGATGATTGGTGGTCCTGTTGCAACAAAGCCTCTCTCTCTCTCTCTCTCTCTCTCTCTCTCTCTCTCTCTCTCTCTCTCTCTCTCTCTCTCTCTCTCTCTCTCTCTCATCTGGGACGGAGCGAGATTGGTCCTAAACATTACAAACTTCGGCGAAACAGCTTCGCTAAAACTTAACAAGACACAGCATTTCAGGGAAACAGCAAAATGGGATAACAATATCTCTTTCTCTTGGCTGAAAGAGGGGAAACAAATAATTCTCTCTCTCTCTCTCTCTCTCTCTCTCTCTCTCTCTCTCTCTCTCTCATCTCTCTCTCTCTCCTCTCTCTAACAATAAGTTAGCTGTCCTAATGGGAGACTTCAATGCAGCAGTAAACTGGGACACTATGAATTCCACAACAAACACAAGGGAACATAGAATACTAGAATTTGTCAACAATGAATGACTCCATCAGTGGGTCGATAAACCAACTAGGGGAAACAAAATACTAACAACAGAAGAAAATTTAGTATCCAGTTTTTCACTATTGGTAAAAGTGACCACAAAATAGTTAGGTTTCAATAAATATTCCTCGTCTAAAAGAAAGGAGAATTATAAAAAAAACTTAGACTACAGACGTCGTAACTGGATGAAACTGGAATACACCAAGAATTTAGAAAACGACGAAACAGGAACATAGATACACAATGGGACTCCTTTGTGGAAATATATAAAGAAAAAAGGCCAAATTTATAATTTTACCAAATGGAACTCCATAACCTAGGTGGTTCAACAGAATAATAACCAATGCAATAAGAAGTAGAGACAGCAAAACATAAATCAATGGGCCCACAGCCTTCAATTCATGAAAATTCTAAGCACAAGAAGTTAAGCCGAAAAGTAGATAAACTAGTTAGAAAGGCCAAGATCAATGAAAAGAAAAGTGGCCTTACCTAGTAAAGAAAACCCAAAAGAATATTTAGCATATATAAAGAGTAGAAAACCAATCAAAAAAAACATTAGCCCATTAAGAGACTCAGAGGGTAATCTTTTAACAAATAATTTGGAAAAATTCTAACTGATGAATGCATATTTCACAACTGTATCCACTAGGGAAGAATCAATGAACCTACCCGAACCAGCCATCAAATATGAAGGGCCAAAACCATTAAATAGAATCACTTTTACAATTGATGATATAAAACATTAAATTGAAGTTCTCAGTAAGTCTAAGGCACCAGGTCCAAATGATATTCATCCAAGAGAGATTATAGAACTTGAAGAAGAGATAACGCCACACTTTTGCAAAATGTTCCCGAAAAACAACCAACGAAAGAAAGGCACCACAAGGATGGAAACTAGACAATGTTCCTCCCATCTTCAAGGGACCAAAAGAAGAACCTGGCAACTACAGACCTGTGTACCTAATTTTAGTGCCTAGCAATATTTTTGAATCAATTATAATAGATTCAATAGTAGAACATATAGAGCAAATCAATCTTCTGATAGACAGCCAACATGGTTTAGGCAAAAGGGATGTGTGACAAATCATTTGGATTTTTTCTTCAATATGTTTAGCGTTTATGACAAAAGCAGGGCAATAGACATCCTATACCTAGGTTTTCAAAAGGCTTTTGACAAAGTTCCTCATAAAGTAATTAATGGTAAAAATCAAAGCACCAGGCATCATTGACGAGCCTGCTGAGTGGATCGAAGATTGGCTAAAAAACAGAAAAGAGAGAGTTGTAATCAATGGAGAAGCTTCAGAATGGGCAGCTGTTACAAGCTGAGTACCTCAAGGATCTCTCCTTGGTCCATTACTATTTCTGATCTATATAAACGACATAGATTTAGGATTAACTAATAGAATAGCCAAATTTCCCCACGATATTAAATTAGGCATAAATGCTGCAAACTCAGAAGACGTAGAAGCCTTAAGAAAGGATCTAATGAAACTTGGAGAATGGTCCAGAAAATGGCAAATGCCTTTCAACTGAGGGGAATGTAAAGTCATGCACATAGTTTATAGTAACCCACAATCAGATTACTCACTGCTGGGTAATGAACTAGAAAGTGTGGACCAGGTGGAAGATCTCGATATTATTATCAGCAAAGATTTGAGGTTCACCAAGCAGAGCATAAAGGCTGAAAAGAAAGCACAAAAACTAATAGGTTACATAAAGAGACAATTCAAATACAGAAAAAGAGACACTGTACTACGGCTGTACACATCACTAGTAAGATCCCACCTAGAATACCGAGTCCAATTCAGGGCACAAACTATTCAGAAGGATATAGATAGACTAGAAGCTATACAAGCTAGGGCCCCCAAACTAGTCCTAATACCAAGGCAATTTGATTATAGACGGAGGATGGAACATTTGAACTTGTTTGATATACAAACTCGACGACTAAGGGGACAGCTAATAGAGGCATTCAAAATTCTTAAAGTAATAACAAATTCAGATTACAATAATCTATTCACGCTACGCACGAATCAGTCCAGAGGTAACATATAAAAACTGGAATTGAAAAGATACAACACCACTGGATGTGGCAATTTCTTTACGTACAAAATAGCAAATACTTGGAATAGACTTCCAGCAGATGTAGTAAACAGTAACACGGTGAACGAGTTCAGGAAAAAAGGTTACAATATGATAAGAACTCTCTAAATGCTTAAACTAAATCGCTCTACCAAAGACCATATAGAATCTCCGCAGATGGACTAAAAAGTCTTTGAGACATCCAAAATCTCTCTCTCTCTCTCTCTCTCTCTCTCTCTCTCTCTCTCTCTATCTTCAAACGACTGAGCTACTTTCCCAGAGAAGAGGTCAAATTACAAAGAGACATCAAATTTATAGCTACAAGAAACTTGATCAACACAAAAATAAAACCTAAAAGTCTGTGGAGTGTATCCATTGAATTAAAGTACTTAGATCTCTCTCTCTCTCTCTCTCTCTCTCTCTCTCTCTCTCTCTCTGTTAAGGAGTAAAACGTCTATAAACAAACGACATAAAAAACGATGCAAAGTCAGTCCTGCAAACTAGTCTTAATAATATACAAAATTCGTGAAAAAAATATTAATAAACATTGAAAACTGGAAACTTGAAATTCTTGATATGCACAATTATTTTCTTTGAGTAATTACCTGCTGGTAAATTGATTAATATTATTAATCATCCGCTGGAATGGATGGAGAAGACATAATTAGTTGGGTATTCACTTTGCAGAGCAAATACTGATATCAGAATTAAATTTTATTCTTATCCTGCTGTCAGTGACTTTCAATCACCGTGAGGCTGTTTGTCCGTTTGCGTCAATCACATTCCTTACAATACATTTTAATACAACTCAAACAATTCCATTTGCAAACTTCTGATAGGCTCTTTAATTCTTTGAGATATTCGTTTTCTTTATGCAATTTGTGTGATCATAATGCCCTTCCTTGTTCTACTTTGGAAAGTTTTCCCTGATCCGTCTATGATCTCAGTCCTTTCCTTTCTTTTTATGGACGACAGCTATGGTTGTGTCTATCGCATCATCAGAGGAAGTAGAAATATTTATAGTTCCAAAATACACTACGTAATCATAATCTCGTATAAATGTAGTTTACTTTAATATTGATAAAATCATTTCTTAAAGATGTGCATTAATACAATTTTGAATGGCCTTTATTTGCCATAGTTTTTATCAAGAAATTTTAAGACTAATTTGATAGGTTTCTATAGAACCTAAATTTAGCAAGATATAACTTTAGCAGATTTATGAATAAACAATTTTTACTTGTAGAGATAAATCTAATCACATCCTTTTTAAGCATTCTGTTGGACGGGAATTTAAGACTCACTCAAGCTCGACAGTTTCTAGCAGTGCCTGTAACCTTCCCATCCTTGTGAGCTAAGGAGCATAAAGGTCTACGAGCTGAATCATCTGCAGCCATTGCCTGGCCTTCCATGGTCCTAGCTTGACGGAGGGTGGGATTGACCGATGATCATAATTTTCATATGGTCAGTTTAAGGCATTTTCCTGCTCCTTGTCTCTCCTATTCACGAGCGACGTTTAAAACTAAAACAATACTGATGAGTTTTTATTAGTAGTCACTTCTTGGTCTGTTAAAATCCTTCCTTTTAATATTGTACGGAATCATTTCCAGAAGTAATGTTTACCAAGTAGGTATTACTCAATGGATAATATCTTACAACAGTATATCCTATAAGCTAAGGATATACAAATTTCCTATGTAATCGAGCCATCGCTTTAATTTCTCTAATAGCAATTAAACATTATGGTTTTATTTCTCAAACAACGTACCTAAATCTAAACAGCTAATAAATGCGAATACATTATCTATCAAAATATCAGATGTACAAAGCTGAAGAAATGAAGAGCTGAGAAAACGTCAAGCAATGCATCCAGATTGTGCATAACTTCATGCATTCCTATGGCGCTCTTCATATGCACTTCACGTTGGAACAGCATTAGCATTTTAATAGTCCTCTTAAACCTTGAGACGTTGCAAGTAGCTTATTTTGAGAATAGCTTCATTTCTCTTTCCAGTCCTCTTTTAAACACGAAAATTCTATTTTGAAAACGCTGAATTTATTCTGTCAATAAAGTTTTATTTGGTTACCAATTAATTTAGTCTGCAAATAAAGTTTTACTTAGGGAAAAACTAAATTTATTATGTAAATAAAATTTTATTTGGAAACAACATTAATTCTGTGAGTATATTTTTATTTTGGAAACATTAAATCTATCCTGTAAAAAAAGTTTTATTTTGGAGCTTTAAATTTATTCTGTAAATAGTTTTACTTTGAAAACTGAATTTATTCTGTAAACAAAGATTTATTTTGGAGCTTTAAATTTCTTCTGTAAATAGTTTTATTTTGAAAACTGAATTTATTCTGTAAATAAAGTTTTATTTTGAAAACATTGAATTTATTCTGTAAAGTTTTATTTTGGAAACATTCAATATATTCTGTTGATAAACTTTTATTTCAGAAACATTAAATTTATTCTGTAAATAAAGTTTTACTAAGGAAACATTGCATCTATTCAGTAAAGTTTCGTTTCGTAAGCATCGAATTCATTCTGTCAATAAAGATTTACTTAGGAAACATTGAATTAATCCTGTAAAGTTTTAATTCAGAGATTGTTATTTGGAAAATATTGAATTTACTCTGTAAAGTTTTATTTTGGAAATATTGACAATATTTTGTAAATATCTTTAATCTCTTAGAAAAAAAAGTTGCTCTAGATGTTAGCCTTCTTATGGGATGAGATTGCAAGTCCTACACTCTGTTTACATTGACGAGGTCAAGACAGGAAGAATGGTTCGAATGTAACGTTCCTAAATCTCTTCACCTTGTTTGGGAATTGAACCCCAGACTTCACGCTAGGGAGACGATGGTCCTAAATATTGGAACATGTCTGCATATATCTGTATTCATGCAGTTATGCATATAAAACTCAAATAAACAAACGAAGTATTCGAGTTTGTTGAGACAACAAAAATTCATATCTTCACTAATTTCTGCCTTGTAATAACAACAGAATAAGCTCTTCCCTAAATACATTAAATACATCAGAATTTCAGGTCGTTGATGTTTCTCTCTTATTGTTGGGCAACATATTATGTAAAACAGGACATTCCCCAGCCCCATTTCTCCTCCCTCCCTCTCTCTCTTGTTTTTCTCCAGTTTGTTGTTCACTTCACTAACGATGTTGCTGCTAAGATTTTCCCTCGACGATGTCAACACGCAAGATGGATAAAGTTCCGAACCATGCTGAGCTTCGCTTCCTCCCCAATTTGAATATGGAAGCCGTTTGAGCAAACGACAAATATCATTATCAAAATAGCACAGGAATTTACTCCATATAAATAGCGTAGAAATTTGATAAATATGATTGTTGTGCGCAATCAGACAAAAGTTTCCCACCATCACCAATTGGAACTGGCCAGCGCGGTGATGAAAAGTGGCCTAACCTCACGCATGAATATAAACATGTTTAACAATTTCGTCCTGGAATGTACTAGAAACGGTCGCATTTGCTGTTGTTATTGATCTTGTAGTAAATTAGTAACAAAACTCGTGATTAAAAATCTTTACATATGCGATATATACACAGTTTATTAGACTATGAAAATCAATCGAAGAATCAACGAATATTACAGACGTTAAGAAGACATTCGCGAATGGAGACTCAACATTACGACGAACTCAAAATCTCAAGAAAAGGAGGTTTCTTCTCTGCTATACGTTAGAGAGGAAACGAATAAGAAAAATCCTTGAAATATCACCTTTCGAACTTCGCGTCTATTTCCCGAAAGTTACCGCCCTTATCGCAATTATCTTCGATATCTCCTCTCTCACATCAGGCCGTTCGGGTACGAAGCGAGACGAGACAGGACTTACAAAGGTCGATAATACTGTAGTTTGTCTAATGTACGTTTACGGGGGTGGGGGGTGGGGGTGGGGGGGGGGTTAGTCTTGCATCTTCTCTTGCTCAAGTTGGAGGGCAGTTGGGGGTGGGTGAAACCCCCTTTAAGGGTGTTTGATTAAAAGCTTGATTCTACTGAACAGATTTTCTTTCAATAATTCAGATGAAGATCACAATTCATTTTTTAATGTTCTTACGATAAACCATGAAGACTTTTTGAACTTTTCTTCAATAACTCTGAAAGGTATTTCGAGACTCTGCCAACAGACACTAAAAGTTTTTAAAAGTTTTCAAATGTTTTTACTTATGAAAATTATTTTGAAATGTTATTAAAACAAACGAGATGAGATTCTGAAGTCATTTTACATGTCTTACAATAGGAAATTGAAATTATTTTGAACTGTTCCTGTTACAGTACAAATAACAATAACAATTAATTCGAAATGTCTAATAACTATGCATTGAATCATGCAAGATATATTGAAATATCTTTGTAATAAATAACAGCATGATATGCAACTGCTATAATGCAAATATATAATACAAAGCAACTTGAACTGTAACTGTGAACACTCAAATAAACATCGCAAGATATTTGAATTGTCATTTCAGCAATAAATTTATAATCGGATTTCACACATAATGATAAAATGCATATTAATTTTTGCCTCCTCTCGTAGAATAGACTAAGAGTTATTTCTAAATGTTTTTAAAACCACACATGAAAACTGCAAGTTATTTCGAATTGCATTTGTAATTGAGCAGTTGCAAGT
>NC_090746.1:73172132-73184632 GCF_036898095.1 Palaemon carinicauda
CGTGGTGATGAAAACTGTCTGAGCCCTTTCTCCTGCAGTGGACTAAAAAACGGATCCATCTGAGTAGCCGTGTCTTTGGGAAAGTCACTCAGCTGATTGTATTGATACAATTTTGTATGACCACATATTATGTAAAGGACTGTAATTTATTAGTAGGCAAAACAGCAATACCATTCGCAAGTTACTTTGTATTTTGAGGATATACGAATTCGGTTGATTTCATTAATATCCCTCAATTTCTGCATATAATGAATGAAATATTCATAAAGTTTAAGAATAAAATATTGGTTATTTTAAAAGGTTTTAATTGCATAAAAAATTAAAAATTAAATAAAATTCATCTACCCAAAAGTGTTACTTTATCACCTGTAAAATAAAATAAAAACAATGCAGTCATACACTTTTATACTTTCTAAAATATCCTTCACAGACTCAATTACTTTGAGTTACACCATAAACACGACACGCCAGCGTTCTTCCTCTCAGGCCAAGTAAAATATTGTGGAAAAAGATGATTTCCTCCGTCCGTCAGAGAAAGTGTTAGGGATTAGCAGCATAAATTTACTGCAGACGAAGAAGACTCATTTTCAGGGGGGACCTCATTAACCCTTTAAAGGGGGGGGGGGACCTCATTAACCCTTTAAAGGGGGGGACCTCATTAACCCTTATGAGGGGGTGGGGGGGTGGGGAGGAAGCTCATTAAGCCAATAATGCATATCGTCTCAGGAACCTTTTCTGGCTTCCTCGAAATTATTGCTCACATTATTTTCTTTCACTCATACAGAGGTGAGAGAGAGAGAGAGAGAGAGAGAGAGAGAGAGAGAGAGTCCTACGAAGACTGGCATTCTTTTGTAAATAGCTGAACGTGAACAGATTAAAAATAATGAACAGTTAATGAACTGATTTGTAATCTGAAAAGTGAGACTTTGGAAGAGAGAGAGAGAGAGAGAGAGAGAGAGAGAGAGAGAGAGAGAGAGAGAGAGCGCCCAGAAGTTAACATTCCTTGCAAACTTTCCCCCCTGGAAAGGGAAGGGGGTTTAAAAGACATACAGTAGGTAGGAGGGGGGGGGGGGGTGCTGAGAGTTGGATTTTGGGTTTGAATTGTCAGGGGAAATTTCCCGAAAGATCTTGTTGATGGAATTTCGGTGTTAAGATAAAGTTCCCAAATGAGCTAAAATTTTAGCGAAAAAAAAAAATAATTAAAAGCTTTCTTCTTCCCTTTTGATTATTGGACGACGAAGCACCGATGAAGACTCTCGTACTGACACCTGACTTCATTTACATAGGTCCATGTATTGGGGGGGAGAGAGAGAGAGAGAGAGAGAGAGAGAGAGAGAGAGAGACAGAATTGCTCTTTAGGTACATAATTCTTGATCTTATTATCATTCATAAATAAATTAGAGAGATGTTTCAGAGACATCCGAGTCCAATAATTACTTCTTCCAAGCAGGTTATGAAATGGCCTGCGTATATTTTTCTATCTGTGTGTTTGTCTGTAAGAAGGATTACGTCAAAACGTTTAGCCGGATTTTCACTAAATTTAAAAACCGGATAGGTATTATACTCCGGAGAAACCCATTAGATTTTAGAGGTGACCCGGATCAAGAACGAGGATCTGATTATTATTGTTATTATTGTATAGAAAATTAGATTCATCAAAGGTCAACATATGAAAAAGGGAAAGCTTGGTCCGTTGACTTGAGTGAAAGGATATTCTTTTTATTCTACCTCTTATTTTGACAATTCACAGCATAAAAAATAGAACAGAGGAAATAAAATTAAAGATTTTAAAAATGGCAAATGTCTTTAGTACAACGCTATTTACACTTAATTTAAATGAGAATAAACAAGAAACAAATAAAATCACTTTCTGAACCGAACTGCTCACCTGACCGTTTTTGACAAGAAGAGGAAGGCAGTGAAATTCCTCTTCTCTTCTTTCCTTTAACACAACAATTATCACTTTCGATTCCTTCGAGACGACTGGAAGGACCGAAACGATTAGCCATTTCACCTCGTCGTCAAAGACTGATGATGATTGGTGGTCCTATTGCAACAAAGCCGCTCTCTCTGTCTCTCTCTCTCTCTCTCTCTCTCTCTCTCTCTCTCTCTCTCTCTCATCTGAGACGGAGCGAGATTGGTCCTAAACATTACAAACTTCGGCGAAACAGCTTCGCTAAAGCTTAACAAGACACAGAATTTGGGGGGAAACAGCAAAACGGGATAACAATATCTCTTTCTCCTGGCTGAAAGAGGGGAAATTCTTCATATCTCTCTCTCTCTCTCTCTCTCTCTCTCTCTCTCTCTCTCTCACTCTTACAATTAGCTGTCCTAATGGGAGACTTCAATGCAGCAGTAAACTGGGACACTATGAATTCCACAACAAACACAAGGGAACATAGAATACTAGAATTTTTCAACAGTGAATGACTCCATCAGTGGGTCGATAAACCAACTAGGGGAAACAAAATACTAACAACAGAAGAAAATTTAGTATCCAGTGTTTCACTAGATGAAAATATTGGAAAAAGTGACCATAAAATGGTTAGGTTTCAGGTAAATATTCCTCCTCTAAAAAAAAGGAAAATTAGAAAAAGAAAGTTAGACTACAGACGTAGTAACTAGATAAAACTGAATGAATACAAAAATATAGAATATGACGAAACAGGAGCATAGATACACAATAGGACTCCTTTGTAGAAATTTATATTAAGAAAAAAGGGCCAAATGTATACCGCACAGAAAATTTTTACCAAATGGAACTCCATAACTTAAGTGGTTCAACAAAGATATAGCCAATGCAATAAGAAGTAGAGACAGGAAACACAAATCAATGGGTCTACAGCCTTTTCAATTCATGAAATTTCCAACCACAAGAAGTTAAGCCGAAAAGTGGATAAACTAGTTGGAAAGGCCACGATCAAACGATCAATGAAGAGAAAAAAAAGTGCCTTCAGATAATAAAGAAAACCCAAAAGAAGTTTTCGCATATGTAAACAGTAGATAACCAGTCAAAAACAACATTAACCCATTAAGAAACTCGGAGGGTAATCTCATAACAAATGATTTGGAAAAAGTCTAAGTGATGAATGCACATTTCAGAACTGTATTCACTAGGGAATAATCAATGACCCTCCTCGAACCAGCTATCAAATATGAAGGGCCACAACCATGAAATAGAATCCGTTTTACAATAGGCGATGTCAAAAAGAAAATAAAATGACTCAGTAAGCCTAAGGCACCAGACTCAGTAAGCCTAAGGCACCAGATCCAGATGATATTCATCCAAGAGAGATTAAAAAATTAGAGGAGGAGATAACCCCACACTTTTACAAAATGTTCCGAAAGACAGCTAAGCACCGAAAGGCACCATAAGGATGGAAACTAGGCAATGTTCCTCCCATCTAAAAGAGGGACCAAAAGAAGAACCTGGCAACTACAGACCTGTGTGTCTAACTTCAGTGCCTTGTAAAAATTTTTAATCAATCTCAGTAGATTCAATAGTAGACAATATAGAGGAAAACAATCTTCTAATAGACATCCAACATGGTTTAGGCAAAAGAGATCATGTGACATATCTTTTAGAATTTTTCCACAATACGTTTAGCATTTATGACAAAACCAGGGCAATAGAAACCATATACCTAGATTTTCAAAAGGGTTTTGAACAAGTTCCTCATAAATAAATTAATGGTCAAAATTGGAGTACTAGGCATCATTGACAAGCCGGCTGAATGGATAAAAGATTGGCTAACAAAGAGAAAACAGAGAGTTGTAATCAATGGAGAAGCTTCGGAGTGAGCAGCTGTTACAAGCGGAGTACCTTAAGGATCTGTGCTTCATCCATTACTATTTCTGATCTATATTAATGACATAGATTTAGGATTAACTAGTAGAATAGCCAAATTTGCCGACGATACTAAGCTAGGCATAAATGCTGCAAACTCAGAAGACGTAGAAGCCTCAAGAGAAGATCTAATGAAACTTGGAAAATGGTCCAGAAAATGGCAAGCGCTTTTCAACTGTGGGAAATGTAAAGTCATGCACATAGGTTACAGTAACCCACAATCAGATTACTCACTGGTGGGTAATGAACTAGAAAGTGTGGACCAGGAGGAGGATCTCGGTATTATTATCTGCAATGATTTGCAGTTCACCAAACAGAGTATAAAAGCTGAAAAGAAAACACAAAAACTAATAGGTTACATAAAGAGACAATTCAAATACAGAAAAAAAGACACTGTATTACAGCTGTACACATTACTAGTAAGATACCACTTAGAATACGAAGTCCAATTCTGGGCTCCAAGTATTCAGAAGGATATAGATAGACTGGAAGCAGTCCAACCTAGGGTCACCTAACTAGACCCAACACTAAGGCAATTTGGATATAGACGGAGGATGGAACGTTTGAACTTATTTGATCTACAAACTCGACAACTATGGGGACAGTTAATAGAGGCATTGCAAATTCTTAAAGGAATAAGAAATGTAGATTACAACAATCTACTCACGCTTAGCTTGAATTAGTCCAAAGGTAACGGATACAAACTGGAATTGAAAAGATACAACACCACTAAATATGGCAATTTCTTTACATACACAATAGAAAATACTTGGAATAGACTTCCAGCAGATGTACTAAACAGTAACAAGGTTAACTAGTTAAAAAAAAAGTTAGACAAGATCATAAAACGTCTCTAAATGCTTAAACTAAATCGCTCTACCATAGAGCAAATGGACTAAAAAGTCTTAGACACATCCAAAATCCTTGTATATATATATATATATATACATCTCTCTCTCTCTCTCTCTCTCTCTCTCTCTCTCTCTCTCTCATTGTTTTTTTCATCCCTTTTAAAGGGTCAAATAATAAAATGGGAGAACGGACACCTCTCTATATTGGCTGAAAAGAGGCAATAATATCTATCTCTCTCTCTCTCTCTCTCTCTCTCTCTCTCTCTCTCTCTCTCTCTAAACGACTGAGCTACTTTTCCAGAATATAGATCAAATTACCTAGAGATATCAAATTTATAGCTACAAGAAACTTGATCAGCACAAAAATAAAACATAAAAGTTTGTGGAGTGTATCCGTTTAATTCAGGTACTCAAAGATCTCTCTCTCTCTCTCTCTCTCTCTCTCTCTCTCTCTCTCTCTCTCTCTCTCTCTCTCTCTCTCCCCAGCAAACTAGCCTCAATAATATACAAAATTCGTGAAAAAATATTAATAAACATTGAAAACTGGAAACAAGAAATTCTTGATATGCAGAATTATTTTCTTAAGGTAATTACCTGTTGTTAAATTGATTGATATAATTAATCATTTGCTGGAATGGATGGAGAAGATATAATTAGTTTCTTATTCACTTCTCGGAGCAAATACTGATATCATTATTAAATTTTATTCTTTCTTACCCTGATCTCAGTGACTGTCAATCACCGTGAGGCTGTTTGTCCGTTTGCTTCAATCACGTTCAATACAGTTTAATACAACTCAAAAAAATCCCATTTGCAAATTTCTGATAGGCTCCTTAATTCTTTGAGATATTCGTTTTCTTTATGCAATTTGTGTGACCATAATGCCCTTCCTCGTTTCATCCAATCACGTATTCCAAACAAAATCAACAAAATATTGAACTTTGTCTTAACTATAATTTGTAATTAAATCAGATCTTCCATAGCTTTCGTTTAATTGTTAAATTCGACGGGAAAATATCTGAGCCAATTTTATAGTAACAGATGATTTTGCAGATAAAATGGATTCAATAATTAATGTCTATTTCTCAAAAGAAAAATTTAACATTAAAGGGGCATTCTTGTGAAGAAGAAACCCCTCAAAAACCTATTGCAAAAAGGTGACCGAAATACAACTGGTCCTTATCCATAATTACATGGTAACCGACGGTACTATATTTCTTACTTGAGTTTTCTTAAAGAAAAAAGATTTCCAAAGAAACAGCTGTGAAGCGAAAGGCAAGAAAATTCCTCTCCCCGTCCTAAGAAATGGATGAACTCGGCCTAGCTCTGTTAAAAAAGCCAGAATGATGATCTACTTTGGAAAGTTTTCCCTGATCCGTCTGTGATCTCAGTCCTTTGCTTTCTTTTTGTGGACGTCAGCTGTGTTTGTCTCTCTCCCATCATCAGATGAAGTAGAAAAATTTATAGTTCCAAAATACACTACGTTATCATAATCTCGTATAAATAAAGTTTACTTTAATATTGATCAAGTTACTAACAATATAAATAAAATTTATTGAATAATTAATTAAATCAGGAAAATGTAACTAGAACAGTAGGCATATGTTTCATCTTATTTATGCTTTTTAATTTTTCTAATAGCAATTAAACATCATGGTTTCATTTCTCAGACAGCGCATCAAATCTAAACAGCTTATAACGGATTGTGGTGGCCGACGTAGTAACGTCCCTGACTTGTGAACGCCAGAGTGGTGTTCGAGTCCCGCTCAAACTCGTTAGTTTATTTGGTTGCTGCAACCTCACTATCCATGTGAGCTAAGGAAGGGAGGGGGGAGGGTGGAGGGATTTGGGGGAGCCTATAGGTCTATTTGCTGAGCTCTGAGCAGCCATGACCTGGCTCACGTTGTTCCTAGCTTGGATGGAGAGGGGGGAGGGGGCTTGTTCGCTTATCATTTGAATATATGATCAGTCTCTAGGGCATTGTCCTACTCGACAAGACAATGTCACTGTCCCTTCCCTCTGCCATTTATGAGCGGACTTTAAACCTTTAAACTGCTAATATATTATCTATTCAAATATCAAGATGTACAAAGTTGAAGAAAACGTCAAGCACTGCATCCAGACTGTGCATGAAGTTCACGCATTCCTATGGCGCTCTTCATATGCACTTCACGTTGGAACAGCATTAGCATTTTTATATTTCTCCTAAAACTCGAGACGTTGCGAGGAGCTTATTTTCAGAATAGCTTCACTTCTCTTTCCAGTCCTCTTTTAAGCAGGATAATTCTATTGTGGAAACGCTGAATTTATTCTGTCAATAAAGTTTTATTTTGTTAACAATGAATTTAGTCTGAAAATATCTTATTTCGGAAACTTTGTATTTATTTTGTAAATAAAGTTTCACTGAGGGAAAAAAATTTATTCTGGAATTAAGTTTTATTTTTGAAAGATAAAATTAATTCTGTAAGTAAAGTTTAATTTTGGAATCAATGAATTTATGATGTAAACTAATTTTTTATTTTGGAACATTAAATTTATTCTGAAAACAAAGTTTTATTTTGGGATATTGAATTTATTCTGTAAATTAAGTTTTATTTTGGAAACATTCAATATATTTTGTCCAAAAATTTTCATTTCCAATACATTGAATTTATTCTGTAAATAAAGTTTTACTAGAAAACATCGAATTTATTCTGTAAAGTTTTAAATCGGAAGCATCGAATTCATTCTGTAAATAATGATTTACTTAGGAAACATTGAATTAATCCAGTAAAGTTTTAATTCAGAGATTGCTATTTGTAAAATATTGAATTTACTCTGTAAAGTTTTATTCTGTAAATATCTTTAATCTCTTAGAAAAAAAAATGCTCTAGATGTTAGCCTTCTTATGGGATGAGATTGCAAGTCCTACACCCTGTTTACATTGACGAGGTCAAAACAGGAAGAATGGTTTGAATGTAACGTTCCTAAATCTCTTCACCTTGTTTGGGAATCGAACCCAGGGCTTCACGCTAGGGAGACGATGGTCCTAAATACTGGAACATGTCTGCATATATTTCCATTTATGCAGCTATGCATATAAAACTCAAATAAACAAACGAAGCATTTGAGTTTGTTGAGACAACACAAATTCATATCTTCACTAATTTCTGCCTTGTAATAACAACAGAATAAGCTCTTCCCAAAATACATTAAATACATCAGAATTTCAGGTCGTTGATGTTTCTCTCTTAATGTTGGGCAACATATTATGTAAAACAGGACATTCCCCAGCCCCATTTCTCCTCCCTCCCTCTCTCGCTTGTTTTTCTTCAGTTTGTTGTTCACTTCACTAACGATGTTGCTGCTAAGATTTTCCCTCGACGATGTCAACACGCAAGATGGATAAAGTTCCGAACCATGCTGAGCTTCGCTTCCTCCCCAATTTATATACGGAAGCCGTTTGAGCAAACGACAAATATCATTATCAAAATAACAGAAATTGACTGTATACATAGTGTAGGAATTTACTAAATATGATTGCTGTGCCCGATCAGACAAAAGTTTCCCACCATCACCAATCTGCACTGGCTACCGCGGTGATGATAAGTGGTCAAACCCCAGGCATGAATATAAACATGTTTAACACTTTTGTCCAACAATGTACTAGAAACGGCTGCATTTGTTGTTGTCGTTGTTGCTCTTGTAGTATATTAGTAAAAACAAAATGTGATTAAAAATCTTCACATATGCGATATATTTTAGACCAGGAAAATCACTTGAAGAATCAAGGAATATTAAAGACGTTAAGAAGACATTAGCAAATGGAGTCTCAACATTACGACGAACTCAAAATCTTAAGAAAGGGAGGTTTCCTATCTGCTATACGTTAGAGAGGAAACGAATAAGAAAAATCCTTGAAATATCACCTTCCGAACTCCGCGTCTATTTCCCGAAAGTTACCGCCCTTATCGCAATTATCTTCGATATCTCCTCTCTCACATCAGGCCGTTCGGGTACGAAGCGAGACGAGACAGGACTTAGAAAGGCAGATGATACTGTAGTTTCTTTAAAGGTGTCCTGCGGTAATATCAGCAATCAGGTTTTATCATATGTCAAAATGTCGGGTTTGGTGTGTGATTCAAAACCCACCCATTGCCCGCGGTCTCAGCAGTCCCATGCGCCAGCTGTTAGTCCTTAAAGTTGGCGATGCAGCCAAATTTAGTCAGCCAGCCATTAACTATAGTCTATTTTTTTTAGCGGTGCATATTTGCACCGACTCACATGGGTGCCCTTGTAGCTCGGAAAGGTTCCTGATACCTGATTGGTCGAAAGTATTTTTGTCCGAACACCTTCATTGTTCTCAAATAATTACCAAGTAATGTGAATCGGAACTTATTTATTAATCTATATTTCTCCATCAGATATATGTTTTGTTAATAAACAATGTGAAAGAATAAATATATTATAAAGTATCGTCTTAGTAAGTCTAAATTTAATAACACAATCCGCCGAAGTCAATGACAGCAGCTTATTTTCGGATGCATGCTCTGCTATTTTGTAATTTTTCGCATATTTTAACATATTTTGGGATAAATTACACTCAGCATAAGTTAAAAATTTTATTATAAACTTTCTTTGAATAACAGAATTTACCAAAAACATGGAATTAATAAAACTCGATATTTGTGAAAACTAATGGGGTAAGATTATTTTTTTTTAACTTTAATATAAACACCTTAACTTTCTAATCCTTGAATTAAAACAATTGCTAAGTTAAAAGAAAATAATTACAGTGAAAATAGATTTTTTTTAAAAATTGAGATTGACATAATAGGAAGGGCGAGGTATAAAATAAAGTAGAATAATGGAAGTGTAAAGAATCTTAAATATATATAATACGGATTTATGTAAATGATGTATTTAATCTTTTAATAAAATCTGTTACATAAATGGATATGATGATAGAACTAAAAGGTTGACTGACATATCAAAGGAGAGAGAGAGAGAGAGAGAGAGAGAGAGAGAGAGAGAGAGAGAGAGAGAGAGAGAGAGAGAGAGAGAGAGAGAGAGAGCCAAAATAATCTACTCTCTTAAAATAAGTGATATAATTATTTTCAAAATTCGACCAAAATTACCTTCCTTCTGTGAATGAATAAGTGATAAAATTCTTATTTTCAAAGCTCGAATGAAATAAAAATATATTAAGGATTCTATTTCTACATATGAAAGGAAACACCAATGACAAAGATTACAAAATACGCAAAAAATATTCCACAGTAATCTCGAAAAGTTGAATAAAACATGAAAGAAACAAAATGTGTCAAGAGAAAATTGTAAAGTTAACTATATAAGATTACGTACCATTTTAATTGAAGCTTATCGAACCAATTACATCTGGGCTTGACCTTTCAAAAATTCAATTTCTGCAGAATTAATCTCTGCGGAGGTAAACCAATTTTAGGTCATAATTTGATGGAGTTTGGAGGACCGGAAGTGAAAGGAATAAGAGAATGGGAACATTGAAATGGAGTTTTTCTATGTCTTCAAAAAAAGTTATTAGTGTGGCTAACAAGAAAGTATGGTTTTGATTTTGTTTTCTGTTAATAATAAAATAATAATAACAATCATAATAATAATAATAATAATAATAATAATAATAATAATAATAATAATAATAATATCAATGATAATAATAATAATAATAATAATAACAATAATAATAATAATAATAATAATAATAATAATAATAACAACTGTCATTAATATAATTATCCTTATTATCGTTAGTGTCTCTCCATCTTCTTTTTCTTCTTACTATTTTCATCATAATCATCTCTATTATCACCACTATAATTTTCAAAGCAATTTTCTTTCATAATTTTCGTATTTTCTATTTTCTTTTCACGAAATGAAACAAGAATAATAACGTTAATTCTCCAACTGCTGTTCCCCACAGATAAACGGCTTAAGTTCGAATAAACGTTCCATATATTTTCATTCTCATTTCATTTTTTACTTCGCTATAATAACGTTTTTCTCTGTTGAGAGTTGAGGTTTTGACTAAGAGTTAGTTTTCAGCACACACACAAATATATATATGTGTATATATATATATATATATATATATGTACATATATATATATATATATATATATATATATATATAATATATATATATATTTATGTCTGTGTGTGTGTTTGTGTGTACATATAAATGTGTGAAAGTATTTGCAATCTTGATATTTGGCAAGTTTTGGAAAAATATCAGATATATTTAAAAATAAAAGATTTATAAAAAAAATTAAGAGACGAATTTCATTTTATTCCTAAATTCTTGAATTTTTCCAGAACTAATACCTAATGATAATAATGCGTATAAATATATGCAGGCACTGAGTCATACGAAATCCACAAACACACAGATATATATATATATATATATATATATATATATATATATATATATAGATAGATATACACACACACATATATATATATATATATATATATATGCGTAAAAATCACAGGAAAACGTGATGCTCAGATGCAGAAGAACCAGAGGGAAAATGAAAATACGAAATATACAATTAATCATGTTAATCATGTGTAAAAAAGAATTTATATGTAAGTCTATGTATGTGTCTGTATATGTATACCAGTATGTGTACACGTATGTATATGTCTATGTATATATTATGCATGTTTGTGTATGAATGCCTGTCTGTGTATACGTATGTATGTCTTTTTTTATATATTTATATATAGATGTGTTTTACATATACAAATACATTTGCTTATGTATTTATATAGTTAAGGCTACCGTGTTTTCATATAAATAAACTGTACTGAAAGTCAAAAAGAAGAATTTACCCACCACCAGAAATGACCCTTTTTGGCAGGTGTCTAATGAGGTTGGATCTTCGCCCAGTTAACACCTGACCTCAGCCCAGGTAGCTGGTAAGGGAGTGTCATTGTTCTCTAATTCTCTATATGTATGTTCGTACATTTACTTTCCCTATAAAATGTAAAGAAACCTCTCTCAATAAATCAGTCCTCTGAAGAAGTATCACGAAACTAGTCAGGACTTAATCGTATATTTCGTATTTTCATTTTCCCTGTGGTTCTTCTGCATATATATATATATATATATATATATATATATATATATATATATATATAGATATATATATATAGATATATATATATATATATGTATATAAATATATATACATATATATATATATATATATATATATATATATATATATAAAATCTATTTCATAACCTGAAACATAAAATATATCTGAGCTATAAAGAAAGGAATTGGAATATCTCGTTCTTGTTAATGACTATAATGAAAACAATTAAGTAATTATTTCAAAGAGAAATTTAATAAACACATTGTTAATTAAATAGATTAAGATCAACAAAATAAAACTATTTATTCACCCAATATATTCTGTTGAATGAATTTTATTTATCAATCAATTTATCATTTATAAATACAATTGATATTGTAGCTAAAATAAATATGATAAACTGCAATGTAACTAAATATCACGTTATAAAAACTGTAACATGAAACGAAAAAAAGATTGATTAAATAATGAAAATAAAATATGTCACTACAGTTTTTAAAAGTTTATCAAAAACAAATCTGACGAGTATTACACAAATACCCAATTTCATTTCGGACCGTATGACGAGTGGAATGCAAAAGTTCCGAAAAGTTATAAATTGGAAATGGTAACTCAGCGATCTCAAAGTCTGGCTGACATGATGAATGAGCATTTTTAGGTTGAGAAGTAATTTAACAGAGA
>NC_090746.1:73187132-73197132 GCF_036898095.1 Palaemon carinicauda
TGTCAGGATACGCCAGGTATCCTGTTATATGGTCCCCAAGGATGTCTAAGGATGGCATCTGAGTAGCTGTGTCTCTGGGGAAGTCATTCAACTTATTGTATTGATGCCAATTTGTATTACCACATATGTAAAGGACTCTGTAATTTACAAGTAGGCAAAACCGCAGTACTATGAGCAAGTTAATCTATATTTTGAAGGGATATGAATTCAGTTGATTTCAATAGGCCCTTTGCGTCAATCGGAGGCCCTTGGCGTCAATAGGCATAGGAAGAGGAGATGATGATGATGATGATGATGATGATGATGATGATGATTTTAATAACAATCCTCCATTTCTACTTAATAATGAATGAAATATTTATAAAATTTATGTATGAAATATTGGTTATTAAAAAAGTTTTAATTGCATAAAAAATAAAAATGAAAATTAAACATAAGAAGCAGAAATTTCATTTATCTAAAAGCATTACTTTATCCCCCTCTAAAAATGAAATAAAAACAATATCCTCTGCCATACTCTTTTGTATTATCTAAAATATTATTCTCAAACTCACTTGCTTAAAGTTACACCATAAACACATGTCAGCGTTCTTATTCTCGCGCCAAGTAAAATGTTGTGGAAAAAGTTGATTTCCTCAGTCCGTCAGAGAAAGTGTTGGGGATTAGCAGCATAAATTTACTGCACACGAAAAGACTCATTTTCAGGGGGGGGGGGACCTCATTAACTCATTTGAGATGGGGGGAACCTCATTAACCCTTATGAGGGAGGGGAAGAAACCTCATTAACCCAATAATGCATATCTTCTGGGGAACCTTTTCTGCCGGAGACATCCTTTCTCGCATCCTAGAAATTATTGCTCACACTATTTTCTTTCACTCGTACAGAGGAGAGAGAGAGAGAGAGAGAGAGAGAGAGAGAGAGAGAGAGAGAGAGAGAGAGAGAGAGAGAGAGAGAGAGAGAGAGTCAAACCTCTATAAACGACATATAAAACGATGCAAAGTCAGTCCTGCAAACTAGCCTTAATAATATACAAAATTCGTGAAAAAAATATTAATAAACATTGAAAACTGGAAACTTGAAATTCTTGATACGCAGAATTATTTTCTTTAGGCAATTACCTGTTGTTAAATTGATTGATATAATTAATCATTTGCTGGAATGGATGGAGAAGACATAATTAGTTGCTTGTTCACTTCTCGGAGCAAATACTGATATCAGAATTAAATTTTATTCTTATCCTGCTGTCAGTGACTATTAATCATCGTGAGGCTGTTTGTCCGTTTGCGTCAATCACTTTCCTTTCAATACATTTTAATACAACTCAAACAATTCCATTTGTAAACTTCTGATAGGCTCTTTAATTCTTTGAGATATTCGTTTTCTTTATGCAATTTGTGTGACCATAATGCCCTTCCTCGTTTCATCCAATCAGGTATTCCAAACAAAATCAACAAAATATTGAACTTTGTCTTAACTATAATTTGTAATTAAATCAGATCTTCCATAGCTTTCGTTTAATTGTTAAATTCGACAGGAAAATATCTGAGCCAAATTTATAGTAACAGATGATTTTGCATATAAAATGGATTCAATAAATTAATGTATATTTCACAAAAGAAAAATTTTACATTAGAGGGAAAGTCTTGTGAAAAAGAAAACCCCTAAAAAACCTATTGCAAAAAGGTGACCGAAATACAACTGGTCCTTATCCATAATTACATGGTATTCGACGGTACTATATTCCTTACGTGAGTTTTCTTAGAGAAGAGATTTCCAAAGAAACAGCTGTGAAGCGAAAGGCAAGAAAATTCTTCTGCCCTTCCTAAGAATTGGATGAACTCTGCCTAGCTCTGTTAAAAAGCCAGAATAATGATCTACTTTGGAAAGTTTTCCCTGATCCGTCTATGATCTCAGTCCTTTGCTTTCTTTTTATGGACGTCAGCTATGTTTGTCTCTCTCCCACCATCAGAGGAGGTAGAAATATTTATAGTTCCAAAATACACTACGTAATCATAATCTCGTATAAATGAAGTTTACTTTAATATTGATAAAATCATTTCTTAAAGATGTGCATTTAATACAATTTTGAATAGCCTTTACATTCAGTAGTTTTTTTTATCAATTAATTTTAAGTCTAATATGATAGGTTTCCATAGAACCTAAATTTAGCAAGATATAACTTTAGCAGATTTATGAATAAACAATTTTTACTTGTAGATATAAATCTAATCACATCTTTTTTAAGCATTCTGTTGGACAGGAATTCAACTGAAGCTCGATAGTTTGTAGCAGTGACTGTAACCTTCCCATCCTTGTGAGCTAGGGAGCCTATAGGTCTACGTGGTGAATCATCTGTAGCCATTGTCTGGCCTTCCATGGTCCTAGCTTGATGGAGAGTGGGCTTGACCGATGATCATAATTTTCATATGGTCAGTTTAGGGCATTTTCCTGCTCCTTGCCTCTTCCATTCACGATAGACGTTTAAACCTTTAAAAGAGGACTCAAGAGTTTTTATCAATTGTCACTTACTGGTCTGTTACAATCCTTCCTACTAATAATGTAATGTTTATCAATTAAGTATAATTCAATGGATAATTTCTTACATTATATCCTTCAAGCTATGGATATACGAATTTCTTACGTAATCGAGCCATCGCTTCAATTTCTCTAATAGCAATTAAACATTATGGTCTTATTTCTCAAACAACGTATCTAAATCTAAACAGCTAATAAATGCAAATACATTATCTATTCAAATATCAAGATATACAAAAGCTGAAGAAATGAAGAGCTGAGAACACGTCAAGCACTGCATCCAGATTGTGCATAACTTCATGCATTCCTATGGCGCTCTTCCTATGCACTTCACGTTGGAACAGCATTAGCATTTTTCTATTCCTCTTAAAACTCGAGACGTTGCAAGTAGCTTATTTTGAGAATAGCTTCATTTCTCTTTCCAGGCCTCTTTTAAACAGGAAAATTCTATTTAGGAAACGCTGAATTTATTCTGTTAATAAAGTTTTATTGCGTTAACATAGTATTTATACTGTAAATATTTCATTTTGAAAACTGAATTTATTCTGTAAATAAAGTTTTACTTCGGAAAAAAAAACTGAATTTATTCTGAGAATAAAGTTTTATTTTGAAAACATAGAATTAATTCTGTAAGTAAAGTTTTATTTTGGAAACATCGAATTCATTCTGTAAACAAGATTTTATTTAGGAACATTAGACCTATTCTGAAATCAATGTTTTATTTTGGAACATTGAATTTATTCTGTAAATTAAGTTTTATTTTGGAAACATTAATATATTATTTCCATAAATTTTCATTTCCGATACACTGAATTTATTCTGTAAAGTTTTAAATTGAAAGCATTGAATTTATTCTGTAAATAAAGATTTACTTTAGAAACATTTAACTTATACTGTAAAGTTTTAATTCAAAAACATTGAATTTATTCTGTAAACAAATTATTATTTTGGAAACATTAATGAAATATCTTCAGTCTCTTAGAAAAAGTTGCTGTAGAGGTTAGCTTTATTATGGGATGAGATTGCAAGTCCCACACTGTTTACATTGCCGAGGCCAAGACAGGAAGGATGGTTCGAATGTAACGTTCCTAAATCTTTTCACCTTGTTTGGGAATCGAACCCAAGACTTCATGCTGGGAGGACAATGGTCCCCAACACTGGAACATGTCTGCATATATTTGTATTCATGCAGCTATGCATATAAAACTCAAATAAACAAACGAAGCATTTGAGTTTGTTGAGACAACACAAATTCAAATCTTCACTAATTTCTGCCTAGTAATAACAACAGAATAAGCTCTTCCCAAAATACATTAAATACATCAGAATTTTAGGTCGTCGATGTTTCTCTCTTAATGTTGGGCAACATATGTAAAGCAGGATATTCTCCAGCCATATTTCTCCTCCCTCCCTCTCTCGCTTGTTTTTCTCCAGTTTGTTGTTCACTTCACTAACGATGTTGCTGCTAAGATTTTCCCTCAACGATGTCAACACGCAAGATGGATAAAGTTCCGAACGAAGCTGAGCTTCGCTTTCTCCGCAATTTGAATATGGAAGCCGTTTGAGCAAACGACAAATATCATTATCAAAATAGCACAGGAATTTACAAAATATGACTTCACAACTCCGTATACATAGCGTAGAAAATTTGATAAATATGATTGTTGTGCGCAATCAGACAAAAGTTTCCCACCAACACCAATCGGAACTGGTCAGCGCGGTGACGAAGAATGGCCAAACCCCACGTATGAATATACACATGTTTAACAGTTTTGTCCTGGAATGTACTAGAAACGGCTGCATTTGCTATTGTTATTGATCGTGTAGTAAATTAGTAAAAAAAACCACTTGATTAAAAATCTTCACATATGCGATATGTAAAGAGTTTATTAGACTATGAAAATCAATCGAAGAATCAAGGAATATTACAGACGTTAAGACGACATTCGCCAATGGAGACTCAACATTACAACGAACTCAAAATCTCAAGAAAAGGAGGTTTCTTCTCTGCTATACGTTAGAGAGGAAGCGAATAAGAAAAAGGCCGAGGGTAGAGACATGGCTAAGATGCAAGTCGATAAAGTACGCACAGGGAAAAGTCCGACTAGTAAGGCAAGCTACTAAACAAAGGATGAGGACGGACGTGACGTCATTTAGCAATGGCGCCCGTTTGTTTACGTCTTGAGTACCAAAAGTAGCCACGAACGAGATTAGCTGTGGAACGGCTCCCCAGCTATTCTCCGCCCCTACACATCGAAGTGTTAACTCTGTGTGGGGTGTAGATAGCTATGTGGCACGTTAATACATGCGTCCCCTGTTGATATACTATGTCTTAAAGGGAAACCTTTAGGATACTCGCTCCAGAAGTTAGAATTCTGTGATAACCTGTGGTTAAATTCTTTGGGAATATTTAGTAGTTATATACCCAAGGAAGCTACCAAAAAGAAACCTTCCATCAGGATGCCATGGCTTGAGCCCAAAAAGTATACTAAGGCTCCATAAGCAACTTAGCCTAGGCACCAAGAGAATCGATTACCTAAATCACCGAAACTCACTCGTATACTATCTTGGAAATATTCAACATAATCTTAAATGTATAAAAAACAGCCTAAAGCTTCAATAAAATTTTAATACAATCGGAAAAACCAAAATCATGCATGAAGTACTAGGACCAAACGACTAGGCTACATGGCCTAGCGTAGGCCAGAATTGGCGAATACTTCGCCAAAATAATACTAAAGCACGAAAGGAAATCCTATGTAACGCTAAATAGCTAAAATTTATTAAAGCAAAACAACCGGGAATGTTGCTCTTGCTAACTAAACTTATACCTAGCGAGCGACAGCGTCCATGACGCCTCCGGTAGGCTACGGCTCTTGTAACCAAGATTAAACCTATTAATCACTTAAAAAATTACCAAGAGCCTACATTTATACATAAAAGACATGGTACTCAACTTATCAGAGGCCGACAAAGTTGGAGAAGCCATGAAAAGTAGAATAAATCCAAGATTTGCGAGAAACACAGGAAAAAACACCGAGTTGTTAAGCTACGCAAAAAGGAATACAGATGGCGCCAGGATTGGCGCCAGGCACGCTTATGAAACGGGAGATAGGGAGCCTTGGGAGCGGCTCCCCCTTTTTCCTACCCGATTTCGTTTCTTGCCAATTGACCCCTGCGATACGTAATCTCTGTTCGGGGTGCAGATTGCCATGTGGCGTGTCAAGAATACGTCCTCTGATATGTCGCGATATCCCTTTCACGAGGGATATTCGCTCCAGGAGTTAGAATTCTGGTACCTTAAGGTAAATTCTCTGGGAATATCGCCGTAGTTGTAAAATACCCTAGGAAGCTACCCAATAGGAACTTCCATCAGGACGACATAGCTTGAGCCTAAAAATATATTATATATATAAATATATATATATATATATATATATATATATATATATATATATATATATATATATATATTGTGTGCGTGTGCTGAAAACTAACTGTTAGTCAAAACCTCAACTTTTTACAGAGAAAAACGTTATTATAGCGAAGTTAAAAATGAAATGAGATCGAAAATGTATGAAACGTTTATTCGAATTTAAGCCGTTTATCTGTGGGGAACAGCAGTTGGAGAATTAACGTTAATACTCCTGTTTCATTGCGTCCAAACAAAATAGATAATATGAAAATTATGAAAGAAAATTACTTTGAAAATTATAGTGGTGATAATAAAGATGATGATGATGATGATAATGAGAAGAAATAGATGTAGAGACACCAGCAATAATAAGGATAATTATATTAATGACAGTTATTATTATCATTATTATTATTATTTTAATTATTATTATTATTATTATTATTATTATTATTATTATTATTATTATTGTGATGATGATGATGATGATGGTGATGATGATTGATATTATTATTTTTCTATTAACCTAGAACAAAACTGAAACGATATTAACTTTTTAACCAAACTATAATAAGGTTTTAGTAAAATAAAAAAAAACTCCATTTCAGTGTTCCCATTCACTTATTCCTTTCACTTCCGGTCCTCCAAACTCCATCAAATCATGACTTAAAATCGGTTTACTTCCGCAGAGATTAATTCTGCAGAAATGGAATTTTTGAAAGGTCAAGCCCAGATGTAATTGGTTCGATAAGCTTCAATTAAAAAGGTACATAATCTTATATAGGTAACTTTACAATTTTCTCTTGACGCAGATTAATTATTTTATGTTTTATTCTATTCTAGGTTACTGTGCAATATTTTTTTTTCGTAATTTTTAATCTTTGTCATTGGTGTTTCATTTCATATTTAAAAATAGAATCCTTAATATATTTTTATTTCATTCGGGCTTTGAAAATGACAATTATATCACTTATTTACAGAAGGAAGGTAATTTTGGTAGGCTACTGAAAGTAAAAATTATATCACTAATTCACAGAGAAGGGATCTCTCTCTCTCTCTCTCTCTCTCTCTCTCTCTCTCTCTCTCTCTCTCTCTCTCTCTCTCTCTCTCTCTCTCTCTCTCCATATCTTAGTCATACTTCAAGTTCTTTCATCATTTCCATTTATGTAAAAGATTTTATTGAAAGAATATATAGATAATCTGCTCGAATCAGTATTTTATATATTCAAGATTCTTTACATTTCCATTATTCTTCTTTATTTTATACCTCGCCCTTTCAATTATGTCAATCTCAATTTTAAAAATGAATATATTTTCATTGTAATTATTTTTTTCAACTAAGCAATTTTTTAATTCAAGGATTGGAAAGGTAAAGCGTTTATATTAAGGTTAGAAAATATTAATCTTCCCCACTTTTTGATTCATTTAGCATGGAAGAAAATATATATATATATATATATATATATATATATATATATATATATATATACATATATTTATATATTTGTGTGTGTGTGTGTGTATGTGTGTGTGTGTGTATAACGCAAAATATATTTTCATCTTTTCCCGTTTCATTTGAAAATCTTTTCTTGAGATTAATTCATGTTTACATGCTTTTATGTAGTGGTAGATCTTATAACCTTCAATGTTGACATGCATTATTGCAGGCATAGTCCCAAATAACTTGCAATTAGCAACATTAATTGCTAAAACAAGCTTAAAATAACTTGCAACATATATTAAAAATCCCCCTCTTCATAAGCAAAATTAGATTAATGAGCAAAGTTATTGGTATATTCAGAAGTTTTATCATTCTTCCCGACTTATTGCAATGATTATTGATATGAACTTGCAACTGCTCAATTAGAAATGCAATTCGAAATAACTTGCAGTTTTCATGTGTGGTTTTAAAAACATTTAGAAATAACTCTTAGTCTATTCTACGAGAGGAGGCAAAAATTAATATGCAATTTATCATTATGTGTGAAATCCGATTATAAATTTACGCCTGAAATGACAATTCAAATATCTTGCGATGTTTATTTGAGTTTTCACAGTTACAGTTCAAATTGCTTTGTATTATATATTAGCATTATAGCAAGTGCATATCATACTGTTATTTATTACAAAGATATTTCAATATGTCTTGCATGATTCAATGCATAGTTATTAGACATTTCGAATTAATTGTCATTGTTATTTGTACTGTAACAGGAACAGTTCAAAATAATTTCAATTTCCTATTGTAAGACATGTAAAATGACTTCAGAATCTCATCTCGTTTGTTTTAATAATATTTCAAAATAATTTTCATAAGTAAAAACATTTGAAAACTTTTAAAAACTTTTAGTGTCTGTTGGCAGAGTCTCGAAATACCTTTCAGAGTCATTGAAGAAAAGTTCAAAAAGTCTTCATGGTTTATCGTAAGAACATTAAAAAATGAATTGTGATCTTCATCTGAATTATTGAAAGAAAACTCCAAACCAACTCTGTTCAGTAGATTCAAGCTTTTAATCAAACACCCTTAAAGGGGGTTTCACCCACCCCCAACTGCCCTCCAACTTGAGCAAGAGAAGATGCAAGACTAACCCCCCCCCCCACCCCCACCCCCCACCCCCGTAAACGTACATTAGACAAACTACAGTATTATCGACCTTTGTAAGTCCTGTCTCGTCTCGCTTCGTACCCGAACGGCCTGATGTGAGAGAGGAGATATCGAAGATAATTGCGATAAATCGCCTCGACAGTTTCTAGCAGTGTCTGTAACCTCCCCATTTTTGTGAGCTAGGGAGCCTAAAGCTCTACCTGCTGCATCATCTGCAGCCACTGCCTGGCCCTCCATGGTCCCAACCTGATAGAGAATGGGCTTGACCGATGATCATGATTTCTATATGGTCAGTTTTTGGCATTATCCTGTTCCTTGCCTTTGCCCTTCACGAGCGATCTTTAAACCTTCAAAACAGAACTGATGAGTTTTTATCAATAGTAATTTCTTGGTCTGTTACAATCCTTCCTATTAATATCTTGTACGGGATCATTTCCATAAGTATCGTTTACCAAGTAAGTATTACTCAATGGATAATTTCTTACACAACTATATCCTATAAGCTAAGGATATACAAATTTCCTACTTAATTGTGCCATCGCTTATAGCATACGCTAATATTTGTCATTTATTTTTCTCTTAGTTGTGATTATAAATTACTGCACACTTAGTAATAATATCTAAATGAAAGTAAAATTATATCTTTTCCCCACCACATTCATAATTCTAAGGTGTCCAGATTATACATACCGTAGGAGTTTAATGAATATGACTTTCGAACTCCGTATAAATAGCAAAGGAATTTGATAAATATGACTTCCGAACTCCGTATACATAACATAGAAATTTAATGAATATGACTTTCGAACTCCGTATACATAGCGTAGGTATTTACTAAATATGATTGCTGTGCCCGATCAAGCAAAAGTTTCCCACCATCACCAATCCGCACTGGCCAGCGCAGTGATGAAAACTGGCCAAACCCCAGACATGAATATAAACATGTTTAACACTTTTGTCTTGGAATGCACTAGAAAAGCTGCATTTGTTGTTGTTATTGCTCTCGTAGTATATTAGTAAAAAGAAAAGAAAAAACGTGATATAAAATCTTCACATATGCGATATATACACAGTTCATTAGACTATGAAAAATAATAGAAGAATCAAGGAATATTACAGACGTTAAAAAGAAATTTGCAAATTGAGACTCCACATTACGACGAACTTAAAATCTCAAGAAAAGGAGGTTTCCTTTCTTCTATACGTTACAGAGGAAGCGAATCAGAAAAATCCTTGAAATATCACCTTCCGAACTCCGCGTCTATTTCCCGAAAGTTACCGCCCTTATCGCAATTATCTTCGATATCTCCTCTCTCACATCATGCCGTTCGGGTACGAAGCGAGACGAGAGAGGATTTAGAAAGGCCGATAATACTGTAGTTTCTTTAATGTATGTTAACGGGGCGGAGGGGGTGGTATTGCATCTTCCCTTGTTTGGGTTAGA
>NC_090746.1:73204632-73222132 GCF_036898095.1 Palaemon carinicauda
AAAATATTGGAAAAAGTGACCATAAAATGGTTAGGTTTCAGGTAAATATTCTTCATCTAAAAGAAAGGAAAATTAGAAAAAGTTAAACTACATACGTAGTAACTGGATAAAACTGAAGGAATACAAAAATATAGAATACGACGAAACAGGAACATAGATACACAATAGGACTCCTTTGTAGAAATTTATATAAAGAAAAAGGGCCAAATGTATACCGCATAGACAAATTTTACCACATGGAACTCGATAACTTGAGTGGTTCAACAGAGATATAGCCAATGCAATAAGAGGTAGAGGCAGCAATCATAAATCAATGGGTCTACATCATTGAATTCATAAAATTTCCAAGCACACGAAGTTAAGCCGAAAAGTAGATAAACTAAATTAGTTAGAAAGGCCGCGATTAATGAAGAAAAAAAGAGTGGCTTCAGATAATAAAGAAAACCCAAAAGAAGCTTTCGAATATGTAAACAGTAGATATCCAATCAAAAACAACATTAACCCATTAAGAAACTCGGAGGGTAATCTCATAACAAATGATTTGGAAAAGCCCAACTGATGAATGCACATTTCAGAACTGTATTCACTACGGAATAATCAATGACCCTCCTCGAACCAGCTATCTAATATGAAGGGCCACAACCATTAAATAGAATCACTTTTACAATGGACGATGTCAAAAATAAAATAAAATGAGTCAGTAGGTCTAAAGCACCAGGTCCAGATGATATTCATCCAATAGAGATTAAAGAACTAGAGGAGGAGATAACCCCACTTTTTCAAAATGTTCCGAAAGACAGCCAACCAAAGAAAGGCACCACAAAGATGGAAACTAGGCAATGTTCCTCCTATCTAAAAGAGGGACCAAAAGAGGAAACTGGCAACTACAGACTTGTGTGTCTAACTTCAGTGCCTTGCAAAATTTTTTAATCAATTTCAGTAGATTCAATAGTAGAACATATAGAGAAAAACAATCTTCTGATAGACATCCAACATGGTTTAGGCAAAAGAGATCATGTGTGACAAATCTTTTAGAATTTTTCCACATTACGTTTAGCATTTATGACAAAAGCAGGGCAATAGAAATCATATACCTAGATTTTCAAAAGGCTTTTGAACAAGTTCCTCATAAATAAATTAATGGTAAAAATTAGAGCACCAGGCATCATTGACGAGCCGGCAGAATGGATCGAAGATTGGCTAACAAAGAGAAAACAGAGAGTTGTAATCAACGGAGAAGCTTCAGAGTGAGCAGCTGTTACATGCGGAGATCCTTGAGTCCGTACTTCATCCATTACTATTTCTGATCTATATTAATGACATAGATTTAGGATTAACTAGTAGAATAGCCAAATTTGCCGACGATACTAAGCTAGGCATAAATGGTGAAAACTCAGAAGATATAGAAGCCTTAATAGAAGATCTAATGAAACTTGGAGAATGGTCCAGAAAATTGCAAACGGTTTTCAACTGTTGGAAATGTAAAGTCATGCACATAGGTTACACTAACCCACAATCAGATTACTCACTGCTGGGTAATGAACTATAAAGTGTGGACCAGGAGGAAGATCTCGGTATTATTAACAGCAAAGATTTAAAGTTCGCCAAACAGAGCATAAAAGCTGAAAACACAAAAACTAATAGGTTACATAAAACGACAATTCAAATACAGAAAAAAACACTGTATTACAGCTGTACACATTACTAGTACGATCCCACCTAGAATACGAAGTCCAATTCTGGGCTCCAAGTATTCAGAGGGATATAGATAGAATGGGAGCTGTAAAAGCTAGGGCCACCAAACTAGTCCCAACACTAAGGCAATTTGGATATAGACGGAGGATGGAACGTTTGAACTTATTTGATCTACAAAATCGACAACTAAGGGAACAGTTAATAGAGGCATTAAAATTTTTTAAAGTAATAACAAATGTAGATTACAACAATCTATTCACGCTTAGCTTAAATCAGTCCAGAGGTAACGGATACTAAGTAGAATTGAAAAGATACAACACCACTCAATGTGGCAATTTCTTTAGATACAAAATAGCAAATACTTGGAATAGACTTCCAGCAGATGCAGTAAACAGTAACACGGTGAACGAGTTCATGAAAAAGGTAACAAGATCATAAGAACGCTCTAAATAAACTAAATCGCTCTACCAAAGACCATATAGAATCTCCGCAGATGGACTAAAATGTCTTCGAGATATCAAAACTCCTTCTCTCTCTCTCTCTCTCTCTCTCTCTCTCTCTCTCTCTGTGTTTTTCATCCCTTTTAAAGGGTCAAATAATAAAATCGGAGAACAGAAATCTCTCTATATTGGCTGAAAAGAGGAAACAATTAATTTCTCTCTCTCTCTCTCTCTCTCTCTCTCTATCTCTCTCTCTCTCTCTCTCTCTCTCTCTCTCTCTCTCTCTCTCTCTCTCTCTCTCTCTCTCTCATCCCAGCTAAGGAGTCAAACGTCTATGAACGACATTTAAACGATGCAAAGTCAGTCCTGCAAACTAACCTTAACAATACACAAAATTCGTGAAAAAATATTAGTAAGCATTGAAAACTAAGACTTGAAATTCTTGATATGCAGAATTATTATCTTTAAGTAATTACCTGCTGGTAAATTGATTAATATAATTATTCATTTATTGGAATGGATGGAGAAGACATAATTAGTTGCTTATTTACTTCTCCGAGGAAATACTGAGATCAAAATTAAAGTCTATTCTCATCCTGCTGTCAGTTTGTCTATTTACTTTAATCACGTTCCTTTCAATACATTTTAATACAACTCAAAAAATCCCCTTTGCAAATTTCTGATAGTCTCTTTAATTTTTTGAGAGATTCATTTTCTTTATGCAATTTGTGTGACCATAATGCCCTTCCTCCTTTCATCCAATGTATTCCACACAAAATCAACAAAACATTGAACTTTGTCTTTACTGCAATTTACAATGAAATCAGATCTTCAATAGCTGTCGTTAAATTGTTAAAGTCGATGGCAAAATATCTCAGCCCATTTTATTGCAACAGATAATTTTCCAGACAAAAATGGATTCAATAATTAATATATACTTTACAAAAGAAAAATTTAACAATAGTAGGTCATTCTTATGAAGAAGAAACCCCTCAAAAAACTATTTGGGAGAATTATGGCAAAAATGTGACCGAAATACAACTGGTATCCTAATGACCTGATAACCGACGGTACTAAATTCTTTACGTGAGTTTTCTTAAAGAGAAGAGATTTCCAAAGAAACTGCTGTGAAGCGAAAGACAAGAAAATTCTTCTACCCTTCCTAAGAAATTGGTGAACTCTGCCTAGCTCTGTTTAAAAAGCCAGAATAACGATCTACTTTGGAAGGTTTTCCCTAATCCGTCTATGATCTCAGTCCTTTCCTTTCTTTTTATGGACGTCAGCTATGTTTGTCTCTATCGCATCATTAGAGGAAGTAGAAAAATTTATAGTTCCAAAATACACTACGTAATCATAATCTCGTATAAATGTAGTTTACTTTAATACTGATAATGTTATTTCTTAAATATGTGCATTTGATAAAAATATGAATAACTTCTACTGGCAATACTGTTTTTTTTTTCCATCAAGAAATTTTAAGTCTAATTTGAAAGGTTTCTATAAAACTTTAATTTAGAAAGATATAACTTTAGCAGATTATGAATAAAAAAAAATTAATTGTCGAGATATATCTAATAACACATCCTTTTTAAGCATTCTGTTGGACGGGAGTTCGAGACTCGCACAAGCTCGACAGTTTCTAGCAGTGTCTGTAATCTCCCCATCATTGTGAGCTAGGGAGCCTATAGGTCTACCTGCTGAGTCATCTGCAGCCATTGCCTGGCCTTCCATGGTCCTAGCTTGAAAGACAGTGGGCTTGACCGATGATCATAATTTCTATATGGTCAGTTTATGGCATTTTCATGCTGCTTGCCTCTGCCATTCACGAGTGACTTTCAAACCGTTAAAAGAGGACTGATGAGTTTATATTAATAGATATTTCTTGGTCTGTTACGATTCTTCCTATCAATATCTTGTGCGGGATCATTTCCAGAAGTAAGGTTTACCAAGTAATTATTACTTAATGGATAATTTCTTACAACAGTATATCCTTCAAGCTAATGATATACGAATTTCCTACCTAATCGTGCCATCGCTTAGAGCATATGCTGTTATTTGTCATTTATTTTTCTCTAAAGCTGTAATTATAAATTATTGCACACTTATTAATAGCTAAATGAAGGATAAATTACATATTTTACCCACTGCATTCATAATTCTAACAAAAGCATGTTTTACAACTCTTTGTATTTAACTTAACTTTGTAATATTTTCTCTGTGTCCAGCGTTTATATTACTAAGTATTATTAATATTACCGAATTAAATATGAATCAGCAGTGCTACCCAATACATTATAAAGTTGAATTAATTTAATAAGGGCTAATTAGACAATTTAGAAATAAATGAAATTCATTCATCCATTTTCAGTAATCGTATCAATAATGAGTTAGAAATTACTAATTTCATTATTCTTTGCCACGGTAATTAAAACTTGTACGAACTGCACGGTGTAACGTATAAACGAAATACAAAGAAGTTAAAACGAATTTCTGAATTAAAATTCCATTGAAAAAATAAATTTAAAGTTTCTAATAATATAATTCAAATCTAAATTTCAAGTTACTAAAAATATAAACAAAATCTATTAAAAATTAATTCAGGAAAATGTAACGTGAAAAGTAAGTATATATTTACATTCTTATTCATGCTCTTAATTTTTTTTCTAACAACAATAAATCATTATGGTTTTATTTCTCAAACAACGTATCTAATTCTAAACAGCTAATAAATTCAAATACATTATCGATTAAAATATCAGATGTACAAAGCTGAAGAAATGAAGAGCTCAGAAAACGTCAAGCACTGCAACCAGATTGTGCATAACTTCATGCATTCCTATGACGCTCTTCATATGCACTTCACGTTGGAACAGCATTAGCATTTTTATATTCCTCTTAAAACTCGAGACGTTGCAAGTAGCTTATTTTGAGAATAGCTTCACTTCTCTTTCCAGTCCTCTTTTAAACAGGAAAATTCTATTTTGGAAACGCTGAATTTATTCTGTCAATAAAGTTTTATTTTGTTAGCAATGAATTCAGTCAGCAAATAAAGTCTTACTTAGGGAAAAACTAAATTTAATATGCAGATAAAGTTTTATCTGGGAACACAAAATTAATTCTGTGAGTAAATTTATATTTTGGAAATATTAAATCTATTCCGTAAACAAAGTTTTATTTTGGAACTTTAAATTAATTCTGGATATAAAGTTTTGTTTTGAAAACATTGATTTTTTTCTGTAAATAAAGTTTTATTTTAGAAACATTGAATTCATTTTGTAAATAATGTTTTATTTTGGAAAAATTGAAAATATTCGTTAAATAAAGAGTTTTAATTAGGAGACATTGAATTTATTCTGTAAAGTTTTATTTTGGAACAATTCAGTATATTCTGTCGAGAAAGTTTGATTTTAGAAACATGCAATTTATTCTGTAAATAAAGTTTTACCCAAGGAAACATTGAATTTATTCAGTAAAGTTCTAATTCGTAAGCATTGAATTTATTCTGTAAAGTTTTATTTTGGAATAATTCAGTATATTCTGTCGAGAAAGTTTTATTTTGGAATAATTCAGAATATTCTGTCGAGAAAGTTTTAGTTTAGAAACATGGAATTTATTCTGTAAATAAAGTTTTACCAAGGAAACATTGAATTTATTCAGTAAAGTTCTAATTCGTAAGCATTGAATTTATTCTGTAAAGTTTTAATTTGAAAACATTGAATTTATTCTGTAAAGTTTTAAATCGGAAACATTGAATTTATTCTGTAAAGTTTTAGTTCGCAAACATTGAATTTATTCTGTAAAGTTTTAATTCGGAAACATTGAATTTATTCTGTAAATGAATTGTTGTTTTGGAAACAATGAAGTTATTCTGTAAACTTTTACTTTGAAAATATTGAATATAATTTGTAAATATCTTTAATCTCCTAGAAAAAAATGCTCTAGATGTTAGCCTTCTTATGGGATGAGATTGCAAGTCCTACACTCTGTTTGCATTGACGAGGTCAAGACAGGAAGGATAGTTTGAATGTAACTTCCTAAATCTCTTCACTCTGTTTGGGAATTGAACCCAGGGCTTCACGCTAGGGAGACGATGGTCCTAAATACTGGAACATGTCTGCATATATCTGTATTCATGCAGTTATGCAGATAAAGCTCAAATATACAAACGAAGCATTTGAGTGTGTTGAAAGAACACAAATTCACATCTTCACTAATTTTCTGCCTTGTAATAACAACAGAATAAGCTCTTCCCGAAATACATTAAATACATCAGAATTTCAGGTCGTTGATGTTTCTCTCTTAATGTTGGGCAACATATTATGTAAAACAGGACATTCCCCAGCCCCATTTCTCCTCCCTCCCTCTCTCGCTTGTTTTTCTTCAGTTTGTTGTTCACTTCACTAACGATGTTGCTGCTAAGATTTTCCCTCGACGATGTCAACACGCAAGATGGATAAAGTTCCGAACGATGCTGAGCTTCGCTTTCTCAGCAATTTGAATATGGAAGCCGTTTGAGCACACGACAAATATCATTATCAAAATAGAATAGGAATTTACTAAATATGATTTCCGAACTCCTTATACAGAGC
The DNA here is from genome assembly GCF_036898095.1 of Palaemon carinicauda. Classification (NCBI taxonomy): domain Eukaryota; kingdom Metazoa; phylum Arthropoda; class Malacostraca; order Decapoda; family Palaemonidae; genus Palaemon; species Palaemon carinicauda. The sequence goes on from NC_090746.1 coordinate 73,211,357, forward strand.
GAAAGAATTTACTAAATATGAAATCCGACCTTAGTATATATACCGTAGGAATTTACTAAATACTGTATGACTTCCGAACTCCGTATACATAGTGTAGGAATTTACTAAATATGACTTCCGAACTCCGTATACATAACATAGGAATTTACTTATATGACTTTCGAACTTTGTATACATAGCGTAGGAATTTACTACATATGACTTCCAAACTTCATATACATAGCGTATGAATTTACTAAATATGACTTGCGAACTCTGTATACATATCATAGTAATTTAATAAATATGACTTCCGAACTTCTTATACATATCGTGGGAATTTACTAAATGTGATTTCTGAACTCCAAATACAAAGCGTAGGAATTTACTAAATATGACTTGTGAACTTCATTTACATAGCGTAGGAATTTACTAAATATGACTTGCGAACTCCATATACATATCATAGTTTTTACTAAATATGACTTCCAAACTTCGTATACATAACATAGGAATTTACTAAATATGACTTGCGAACTCCATATACATATCATAGTTTTTACTAAATATGACTTCCAAATTTCGTATACATAGCATAGGAATTTACTAAATATGACTTCTGAACTCCGTATAATTCCGAACTTCGTATACATAGCATAAGAATTTACTAAAGATGACTTCCGAACTCTATGACTTTCGAACTTTATATACATAGTGTAGGAATTTACTACATATGACTTGCAAACCTCATATACATAGCATAAGAATTTACTAAATATGACTTTGGAACTCCATATATATAGCGTAGGAATTTACAAAATATGACCTACAAACTGTGTATATATAGTGTAAGATTTTACTAGATATGACTATCCGAATTCTGTATACATACCATAGGGATTTACTAAATAAGATTTTCGAACTCCATATACACAGCGTAGGAATTTACTAAACATGAATTCCAAACTCCGTATACATAGCGTAGGAATTTACTTAATATGACTTCCAAACTTCATATATAGAGTAGGAATTTACTAAATATGACTTCCGAACTCTGTATATTTAGCGTAGGAATTTACTAAATACAACTTCCAAACTTCATATAGCCTACATAGCGTGGGAATTTACTAAATATGACTTCCGAACTCCATATACATAGAGTAGGAATTTACCCAATATGACTTCCAAACTTCATACAGCCTACATAGCGTAGGAATTTACTAAATATGACTTCCGAACTCCATATACATAGCGTAGGAATTTACCCAATATGACTTCCAAACTTCATATACATAGCGTAGGAATTTACTAAATATGACTTCTGAACTCCATATACATAGTGTAGGAATTTACTAAATATGAATTCCGATCCCTGCATGTATAGCGTAAGAATTTATGAAATATGACTTCCGAATTCTGTATGCATAGCGTAAGAATTTACTAAATATGACTTCTGAACTCTGTATGCATAGCGAAAGAATTTACTAAATATGACTTGCGAACTCTGTATGCATAGCGTAGGAATTTACTAAATATGACTTCCAAACTACGCATACATAGCGTAGGAATTTACTTAATATGACTTCCGAACTCTGTATGCATAGCGTAGGAATTTACTAAATATTACTTCCAAACTACGTATACATAGCGTAAGAATTTACTAAATATGACTTCCAAACTACGTATAAATAGCGTAGGAATTTACTAAATATAACTTCCGAACTTCGTACACATAGCGTAGGAATTTACTAAATATGACTTCCAAACTTCATATACATAGCGTAGGAATTTACTAAATATGACTTCCAAACTTCATATACATAGCGTAGGAATTTACTAAATATGACTTCCGAACTTCATATACATAGCGTAGGAATTTACTAAATATGACTTACGAACTATGTAAGCATAGCGTACGAATTTAGTAAATATGACTTACGAACACTGTATGCATAGCGTAGGAATTTATTAAATATGACTTCCGAACTCTGTAAGCATATCGTAGGAATTTACTAAATATGACTTCGGAACGTTGTATACATAGCGTAGGAATTTACTAAATATGACTTCCGAACTTCATATACATAGCGTAGGAATTTACTAAATATGAATTACGAACTATGTAAGCATAGCGTACGAATTTAGTAAACATGACTTCCGAACTCTGTAAGCATAACGTAGGAATTTACTAAACATGACTTCCGAACGTTGTATACATAGTGTAGGAATTTACTAAATATGACTTCCGAACTTCATATACATAGCGTAGGAATTTACTAAATATGACTTACGAACTATGTAAGCATAGCGTACAAATTTAGTAAATATGACTTACGAACACTGTATGCATAGCGTATGACGTTATTAAATTTGACTTCCGAACTCTGTAAGCATATCGTAGGAATTTACTAAATATGACTTCCGAACGTTGTATACATAGCGTAGGAATTTACTAAATATGACTTCCGAACTTCATATACATAGCGTAGGAATTTACTAAATATGACTTACGAACTATGTAAGCATAGCGTACGAATTTAGTAAACATGACTTCCAAACTCTGTAACCATATCGTAGGAATTTACTAAACATGACTTCCGAACGTTGTATACATAGCGTAGGAATTTACTAAATATGACTTCCGAACTTCATATACATAGCGTAGGAATTTACTAAATATGACTTACGAACTATGTAAGCATAGCGTACGAATTTAGTAAATATGACTTACGAACACTGTATGCATAGCGTAGGAATTTATTAAATATGACTTCCGAACTCTGTAAGCATATCGTAGGAATTTACTAAATATGACTTCCGAAACTTTGTATACATAGCGTAGGAATTTACTAAATATGTCTTCCGAACTTCATATACATAGCGTAGGAATTTACTAAATATGACTTACGAACAATGTGAGCATAGTGTAGGAATTTACTAAATATGACTTACGAACAATGTAAGCATAGCGTAGGAATTTACTAAATATGACTTACGAACAATGTAAGCATAGAGTAGAAATTTACTAAATATGACTTACGAACTCTGTAAGCATAGAGTAGGAATTTACTAAATATGACTTCCGAACTACGTATACATAGCTTAAGAATTTACTAAATATAACTTCCGAACTTCGTATACATAGCGTAGAAATTTACTAAATATGACTTCCAAACTTCATATACATAGCGTAAGAATTTACTAAATATGACTTCCGAACTTCGTATACATAGCGTAGGAATTTACTAAATATGACTTACGAACTATGTAAGCATAGCGTACGAATTTAGTAAATATGACTTACGAACACTGTATGCATAGCGTAGGAATTTATTAAATATGACTTCCGAACTCCATAAGCATATCGTAGGAATTTACTAAATATGACTTCGGAACGTTGTATACATAGCGTAGGAATTTACTAAATATGACTTCCGAACTTCATATACATAGCGTAGGAATTTACTAAATATGACTTACGAACTATGTAAGCATAGCGTACGAATTTAGTAAACATGACTTCCGAACTCTGTAAGCATATCGTAGGAATTTACTAAACATGACTTCCGTTGTATACATAGCGTAGGAATTTACTAAATATGACTTCCGAACTTCATATACATAGCGTAGGAATTTACTAAATATGACTTACGAACTATGTAAGCATAGCGTACGAATTTAGTAAATATGACTTACGAACACTGTATGCATAGCGTAGGAATTTATTAAATATGACTTCCGAACTCTGTAAGCATATCGTAGGAATTTACTAAATATGACTTCCGAAACTTTGTATACATAGCGTAGGAATTTACTAAATATGTCTTCCGAACTTCATATACATAGCGTAAGAATTTATTAAATATGACTTCCGAACTCTGTAAGCATATCGTAGGAATTTACTAAATATGACTTCCGAACGTTGTATACATAGCGTAGGAATTTACTAAATATGACTTCCGAACTTCATATACATAGCGTAGGAATTTACTAAATATGACTTACGAACTATGTAAGCATAGCGTACGAATTTAGTAAACATGACTTCCGAACTCTGTAACCATATCGTAGGAATTTACTAAACATGACTTCCGAACGTTGTATACATAGCGTAGGAATTTACTAAATATGACTTCCGAACTTCATATACATAGCGTAGGAATTTACTAAATATGACTTACGAACTATGTAAGCATAGCGTACGAATTTAGTAAATATGTCTTACGAACACTGTATGCATAGCGTAGGAATTTATTAAATATGACTTAGGAACTCTGTAAGCATATCGTAGGAATTTACTAAATATGACTTCCGAAACTTTGTATACATAGCGTAGGAATTTACTAAATATGTCTTCCGAACTTCATATACATAGCGTAGGAATTTACTAAATATGACTTACGAACAATGTAAGCATAGTGTAGGAATTTACTAAATATGACTTACGAACAATGTAAGCATAGCGTAGGAATTTACTAAATATGACTTACGAACAATGTAAGCATAGTGTAGGAATTTACTAAATATGACTTCCGAACTCTGTATGCATAGCGTAGGAATTTACTAAATATGACTTCCGAACTACGTATACATAGCTTAAGAATTTACTAAATATAACTTCCGAACTTCGTATACATAGCGTAGAAATTTACTAAATATGACTTCCAAACTTCATATACATAGCGTAAGAATTTACTAAATATGACTTCCGAACTTCGTATACATAGCGTAGGAATTTACTAAATATGACTTCCGAACTTCATTTACATAGCGTAGGAATTTACTAAAGATGACTTCCAAACGTCATATATAAAGAGTAGGAATTTACTAAATATGACTTCCGAACTTCATATACATAGCATAGAAATTTACTAAATATGACTTCAGAACTCTATATACATAGCGTAGGAATTTACTAAATATGACTTCCGAAATTCGGATACATAGTGTAGGAATTTACTAAATATGACTTCCGAACTTCATATACATAGCGTTGGAATTTACTAAATATGACTTCCAAACTTCATATACATAGCATAGGAATTTACTAGATATGACTTCCGAACTTCATATACATAGCGTAGGAATTTACTAAATATGACTTCCAAACTTCATATACATAGCATAGGAATTTACTAAATATGACTTCCGAACTTCATATACATAGCGTAGGAATTTACTAAATAAATTTATGAATTCTGAACTTCATATACATAGCGTAGGAATTTACTAGATATGATTTCCAAACTTCATATACATAGCATAGGAATTTACTAAATATGACTTCCAAACTTCATATATATAGAGTAGGAATTTACTAAATATGACTTCCAAACTTCATATACATAGCATAAGAATTTACTATATATGACTTCCAAACTTCGTATACATAGCGTTGGAATTTACTAAATATGACTTCCAAACTTCATATACATAGCATAGGAATTTACTAAATATGACTTCCAAACTTCATATACATAGCATAGGAATTTACTAAATATGACTTCCAAACTTCATATACATAGCGTAGGAATTTACTAAATATGACTTCCGAACTCTGTAAGCATAGCGTAGGAATTTACGAAATATGACTTCCGGACTCTGTATGCATAGCGTAGGAATTTACTAAATATGACTTCCAAGCTTCCTATACATAGCATGGGAATTTACTAAATATGACTTCCAAGCTTCCTATACATAGCATGGGAATTTACTAAATATGACTTCCGAACTCTGTAAGCATAGCGTAAGAATTTACGAAATATGACTTCCCCACTCTGTATGCATAGCGTAAGAATTTACTAAATATGACTTCCGAACTCTGTAAGCATAGCGTAGGAATTTACTAAATATGACTTCCGAACTCTGTAGGCATAGCGTAGGAATTTACAAAATATGACTTCCGATCTCTGTAAGCATAGCGTAGGAATTTAATAAATATGACTTCCGAACTCTGTAAGCATAGCGTAGGAATTTACAAAATATGACTTCTGATCTCTGTAAGCATAGCGTAGGAATTTACTAAATATGACTTCCGATCTCTGTAAGCATAGCGTAGGAATTTACTAAATATGACTTCCGATCTCTGTAAGCATTGAGTAGGAATTTAATAAATATGACTTCCGATCTCTGTAAGCATAGCGTAGGAATTTAATAAATATGACTTCCAATCTCTGTAAGCATAGCGTAGGAATTTAATAAATATGACTTCCGATCTCTGTAAGAATAGCGTAGGAATTTACTAAATATGACTTCCGATCTCTGTAAGCATAGCGTAGAAATTTACTAAATATGACTTCCAATCTCTGTAAGCATAGCGTAGAAATTTACTAAATATGACTTCCGATCTCTGTAAGCATAGCGTAGAAATTTACTAAATATGACTTCCAATCTCTGTAAGCATAGCGTAGGAATTTAATAAATATGACTTCCGAACTCTGTAAGCATAGTGTAGGAATTTACTAAATATGACTTCCGATCTCTGTAAGCATAGCGTAGGAATTTACTAAATATGACTTCCAATGTCTGTAAGCATAGCGTAGGAATTTAATAAATATGACTTCCGATCTCTGTAAGCATAGCGTAGGAATTTACTAAATATGACTTCCGATCTCTGTAAGCATAGCGTAGGAATTTACTAAATATGACTTCCGATCTCTGTAAGCATTGAGTAGGAATTTAATAAATATGACTTCCAATCTCTGTAAGCATAGCGTAGGAATTTAATAAATATGACTTCCGATCTCTGTAAGAATAGCGTAGGAATTTACTAAATATGACTTCCGATCTCTGTAAGCATAGCGTAGAAATTTACTAAATATGACTTCCGATCTCTGTAAGCATAGAGTAGGAATTTACTAAATATGACTTCCGATCTCTGTAAGCATAGCGTAGAAATTTACTAAATATGACTTCCAATCTCTGTAAGCATAGCGTAGGAATTTAATAAATATGACTTCCGAACTCTGTAAGCATAGCGTAGGAATTTACTAAATATGACTTCCGATCTCTGTAAGCATAGCGTAGGAATTTACTAAATATGACTTCCAATGTCTGTAAGCATAGCGTAGGAATTTAATAAATATGACTTCCGAACTCTGTAAGCATAGCGTAGGAATTTACTAAATATGACTTCCGATCTCTGTAAGCATAGCGTAGGAATTTACTAAATATGACTTCCGATCTCTGTAAGCATAGCGTAGGAATTTACTAAATATGACTTCCGATCTCTGTAAGCATAGCGTAGGAATTTACTAAATATGACTTCCGATATCTGTAAGCATAGCGTAGGAATTTACTAAATATGACTACCGATTCTGTAAGCATATCGTAGGAATTTACTAAATATGACTTCCGAACTCTGTAAGCATAGTGTAGGAATTTACTAAATATGACTTCCGATATCTGTATACATATCATATGAATTTACTAAATATGACTTCCAAACTCTATATACATAGTGTAGGAATGTATATGTAGCATAGAAATTTAGTAGAAAATGAATTATTAAGGGTATATATAAAGTGTATGTATTTAGTAAATATGACTTACACACGCGTGTATAATTATAGCGTATAAATTTACTAAATACGACTTAATAAGACGTATGTATAGCATATGAATTCAGTATATATGACTTACTAATGGCGTATATATACTGTAGGCTTTTACTAAATAAGACTTACAATCGCATATATAGACCGTGGTTATTTACTAAATATGACTTACTAAAGGCGTATATATAGCACACGAATTTACTAAATATGACTTAATAAGGCATATACAGTATAGGCTATAGCATAGGAATTTAGTAAATATACTTACTAAGGGCGTATCTATAGCGTAGAGATTTAGTAAATATAACTTACAAAGGGCTTATATATAGCGTAGGTTTTTACTAAATATGGATTACAAATGCGTATATAGAGGGTAGTTATTTTCTAAATATGACTTACTAAGGGCGTATATATAGCGTAGTTATTTACTAAATATGACTTACAAATTCGTATATACAGCATAGTTACTTACTACATATGACTTACTAAGGGTGTATATATAGCGTAGTTATTTACTAAATATGACTTACTAAGGGGACATATATAGCGTAGGCTTTTACTAAACATGACTTACAAACGCGTATATACTGCATAGTTATGAATTAAACATGACTCACTAAAGGTGTACATATAGCGTAGCAATTTACTAAATATAACTTACTAGGGCGTATATACAGCATAGGAATTTATCAAATATAACTTACTAAATATATATATATTAAGCATAGGCTTTTACTAAATATGACTTACAAACTCGTATATACAGCGTAGTTATTTATTAAATATGACTCACTAAGGGCGTATATATAGTGTAAGAATTTACTAAATATGACTTACTAATGGCTTATATATAGTGTAGTCTTTTACTAAATACGACTTACAAAGACGTATATACTGCGAGTTATTTACTAAATATGACTTACTACGGGCGTATATATAGTGTAGGAATTTACTAAATATGACTTATTAAGGGCTTATATATAGTGTAGGCTTTTACTAAATAGGACTTAAAAATGCGTATATACTGCGAGTTATTTACTAAATATGACTTACTAAGGGCATATATATTATATGAATTCAGTAAACATGACTTACTAAGGGCATATATATAGTGTAGGAATTTACTAAATATGATTTACTATGGGTGTATATATAGCGTAGGCTTTTACTATATATGGATTACAAACGCATATATTCTGCGTAGTTATTCACTAAATATGACTTACTAAGGGCATATATACAGCATAGGCATTTAGTAAATATGACTTAATAAGGGTATATACTGTATATAGCGTAGGAATTTGATAAATATGACTTACAAATGCGTATATATAGTGTAGGATTTTAATAACTACAACTCACAAGGGGAGTATATAGAACGTAGGAATTTTTTACATATGACTTACAAAAGCGTATATATAGCATAGGAATTAAACAAATATAATTTACTAAGGGCGTATGTAGAATGTATGAATTTTCTAAATATGATTTACAAACGCGTATGTATAGCGTAGGAATTTAATAAATATAACTTACCAAGGGTGTATATAGAGCATAGGAATTTTCTATATATGACTTACACGTGTTTATATAAAGCATAGGAATTTAATAACATAACTTGCTAAGGGCGTATTTAGAGCGTATGAATTTTCTAAATAGGACTTACAAACGCGTATATATAGCGTAGGAATTTCATAAATATTACTTACCAAGAGTGTATATATATAGTATTTAGCGAAGGAATTTAACAAATATGACTTACGAATGACATAAATAAGAAAATTACGTTAATAATGAGGTTTTACTTAGTATGGGTTTTTATATAGAAAAACAAACAACGAAATTATATAAATTGTGGTTCTAATTAATAATGATATTTAATCTTCACTGACAAGTAACATTCATATTTAGTATTTGATTTCAAAGTGGTAGCCTGATCAATACATTTAACATTATAATTGGAAAGGTGAATCTTGGATAAGAGGAAAAAAATTAAAATTTTTTAGGTGTTTAAACTTGATGATAATTTTTTTCTGGTTACCTAACATAAAAACCAACCGAAATATGCAAATTTTAACGAAACAATACATACTAATATAACATATAATAGGAAGACTTATTAAAGATATCTATCAATTTATAAAATTACAGTATATTGCTCTTAGCTAAACAATATTAGAACAATAAAGCTACTAAGATGGGATATTAAATAATTTGAATTATTTAAGATTTGTTACGGAAGAATATTTCATTCCCTCCCCCCTCTCTCTCTCTCTCTCTCTCTCTCTCTCTCTCTCTCTCTCTCTCTCTCTCTCTCTCTTGTGTTTCTCTCCACTGGGACGGGGGTCGAATCCATTCCTTTTATCACTACAGAATACCGAGTCAGAATACATTTTCCCTTTCAGAGCATCTCAGGACGATCAACTATATTCTAAAAGGAATTTCCTAACACTAAAGGATAGGGGATTTTCTGTCCTTTCGGTCTCTCTAAAAATTTTGACTCTGAATATATGTATATATTTTTTTCATCCTATATTAAAATTCCTTCGCCTTAAACTTTTATTTATTTTATTTCTTTTTTTTTTGAAAAAGGGAGAACGTTTATAGTTATAAAAAGGGGCCCATATCCTTGTCTTCTGATTTTTTTCATGGTTTGTGTTCAAGACTTTTCTCCCAATTCTTTATTTAATATTCAAGACAAAATATGAAAAATAGGAAACACAGGCGTCCAGGAAACTTTTATAATAATAAACACCCAGGAGGGGTGCCATTATCGGTCCCATTTGGTTCTCAACTTTTGCCGTTTATTTCGTCGAAAAATTTTATATCTTTTACTGGGAACGAAGAAAGTATCGTTATTAGGATCATTACGCTTGAAATAAAATTTCTTTATTCGATACATTGTAAAATCTCACGGATATATAGAGATCACTTTCTTTTCTTCATTCCAAGGATATCCATAAGAATATCGTGAAATGTTTGTGACTATCCATATGAATACCTTGAAAATGTTTGTGACTTTCCATGAGAATATCGTGAAAATTTTTGTGACTTTCCATAAGAATATCGTGAAAATGTTTGTGACTTTCCATAATAATATCGTGAAATGTTTGTGACTATCCATAAGAATACCTTGAAAATGTTTGTGACTTTCCATGAGAATATCGTGAAAATGTTTGTGAATTTCCATGAGAATATCGTGAAAATGTTTGTGACTTTCCATAATAATATCGTGAAATGT
>NC_090746.1:73227132-73232132 GCF_036898095.1 Palaemon carinicauda
ATGCATGGCTTAATATTGCATACCATGTGCTAATATAAGCCTGTAAATTGATTACATATTTTTTATGTCAAAAAGATAGTCTTCATCTTAATTCATTACTTTTTAAAAATCTGAAAACGCTGTATGGAGGAATATAAATAGAATGATGAAATATAGGTAAATTCAAGTTAACGATACGCAGATATAATATTCAATATAACAGAAATTACGCTACATGCAATGGCCATATCATATTATTCAAATCGATCCTTAGACGCAACTTTAAATTAGCCCCAAAAACATCAAAGTTGAGCTAAGAGTTACTAAGAATATTTTAATAGAATTGAAACATTCCCAGATGCCAAACAATCAAATCTTAGTCAATGTAATTCATGAAAAATTAGATAACTTAGCTATAAACCTTAACTATAATTATTACTGTAACCTTGACCTTTAATGCGTAAGGTCAACGTGGTTAAAACGATTCTTATAGTTATGGTGTCAAGCGGGATTAGCGCTGACCTTCCGCTGTGTCATATCGGAGTTCGATTTCCCCAATAGATCGCGACCATCATTGGCTATTGTCTTGAACATTAAGTCTTACGTGGGTGGAGAAAGGTGCTTAAAAGTTAATCATATGAATTATTCTATGCAAGAATCTTGCAGGATTATCACCATCATTTGTCGATATATATGTGCATATACACACACTCATATATATATATATATATATATATATATATATATATATATATATATATATATATATATATATATACGGATATCTATCTATCTATCTATGTATCTATCTATATATATGTATATATATATATATATATATATATATATATATATATATATATATATATATATATATATATATATATGTATGTATGTATGTATGCGTGTGTTTAAATGCACGTGAATGTATGAGAGAGAGAGAGAGAGAGAGAGAGAGAGAGAGAGAGAGAGAGAGAGAGAGAGAGAGAGAGAGAGAGAGAGAGAGAGAGAGAGAGAGAGAGAACAACCATAAAATAATGATGCATTTTTCATCACGATCAGAAGAAGGGAGAAAATCCTTATTATTTGACTTTCGAAAAGTGTAACTGCTTCCAATCTTCCAAGTTTTCCTCGAGGCACTTCCAAGCAATTTCGCACATCCTCCGTAAAGTGAGAGCAAAACACCCCCACCCTGGGCACTTCCCCCAACAAACCGGCCCCAAAAATCTGACATCTCTGCCATTGTTGTCAGGAAGCTTTTTATAGCATTCGATAATATCGCGTCTTACACTCGATTTTTTGTTCTTTTTGTGCTTGGGTTCAGGGGTTGGTTCTCAGGTAAAGTTGAGGGCTATACGTAAGCTCCATTGAAAGGAATTAATCAATCAATCAATATTCATATGGTAGTGGTAAGCTTTACGTTATTAGGAAGCTCCAAGTTTTATTGCTTTCGCCAAAATCAAAGATTTTGCTGAGGGTATGTATTCACTCAAGCTGTCGTTTGTTTGTGAGCAACTTTGCACAAAAACTACCGCACCGGTTTTAACCAAACAAAGTAGACAAGTTGGATATGACCCAAGAATGAATCTATAACATTTTGGATAAAGTACATCAAAGTACAAGTACGTAATAATACTTTGAAAACAATCGTAATGTTAAGTAAATGGCAAATATTTTTAGTTTATTTTTTTTTGTTTGTGAACAAAATTACGAAAAAAAAAAACCCACAGAATCAATTTCAACGAAATTTGGTAGGCATGTGGGGTATGGCCCAAGAAAAAATCCAATAAATTTTGAAGAAAATAATTGGAAATATAAGTGGAGTTAGAGCACAATATGATTGTTGGCATGGTGAAGGCATGCTCTCTACTGAATACCCTTCTAGTTATTATTATTATTATTATTATTATTATTATTATTATTATTAACTAGTCTACAACCCTTGTTGGAAAAGAAGGATGCTACTAGCCCTAGGGCTACAACAGGGAAAATAGCCCAATGAGGAAAGGAAATAAGAATATAAACTATATTTGAAAAATAATGAATAAGAATATAAAATATTTTACGATCAGCAACAATCTTAATATATATCTGTCATATATATATATATATATATATATACTATGAAGAGAGACATATGCCATTATAATCATTCACAGATTACTTTTTCCTTATTAAGGAATGTTTCAAATGAAGTAAGTTTTCTAGTTGTCAGCATGACTTTTCAGATGAGGTTCCTAGATTTCTAGTTATTCCTGACTTTACCTCACAGCAGTTGACTAACTACTCACACAGGCAAAATGATATTAAAATAGCAATCTTTAAGCGTAAATCAGACCAGGAATGTCTTACTAGATTGGAACCAGATATCTCTGATGGTCGACAGATAAGCAGACAGACAGAGGAGATATTCTGAGGCAAAGTGATAAAATGGACATTGAATCCTGCGTTAATTACAAGGAGGAAAGGTCAGCGTGAAGAGGCCTTTGCGTTGAGGATAGGAGGTATGAGGTCTGTGAAAGAGGTACGACTGGGGCGATGGACGAAATGAGTAAAGAGTCAAGTGACCGAATATAGCGAACGTTGCATAAGAAAATGATTTTAAATGGCGGGTGTATCATGCTCTGTGGTTGTTTCATGGCAGGTGTAAAAATTATCTGAGACAGATGCATTCTGATTCGGGATAACCCAAATTGAGACTACTGTGTTCGAGCTTAGTTTAACCCAAATTGAAAAAAGTGGCGGATCCATCAGTGGGTTTTTGGGTAACTCGGAATTTGTCATTAGGTTCTATACAGTGTTGAATTTTTCATTGGATTTTTTTTTTTTTATATTTTTTTACGCAGAGGAGAATTTGCCGTCAGGTTTTACGCAATGGAAATTTTGTCATTATGTTTTACCCAGTGAGGAATTTGTCAAAGGGATTTTACGTAGGGGAAACTTTGTCGCTAGATTCGTATGCAGAGGGGAATTTGTCATTGTAGTCTTATGCAGCGAAAGAAAATTGTTATTGGATTCTTATGCAAGGGATAATTTGTTATTGGAGTCTTACTCAATGTGGAATTTAATATCAAGACTCTATGCAGTAAGTAAATTTCCTATTTAGTAAGTTATGGTATCAATTTCCTACGATAGTCAGAACACTATCTGAAGCAGTTGACGACTCTCTACGGGCACATAAGCTAAAATAAGAATTTAATGATATCCACGAAGGTTAATAACCTGGATTTAATAGCGCTAATTGCCTTTATCGATCATGAAATTAATTCCAGGTTACGTTTCAGGATAAAAAATGCCGTCACGAACGTAATTCTCTTCCACGAGAAATGGCATGCAAATTTGCAATGTAATTTGGATAATAACATTGTCTCTGGGCCAAGTGACATTTAAATTCAAATTGGGAAGGATGCAGGGATCAGCCCAAATCCGGGACCTTAATCTCCCTTGTTACCTGTTGACAAAACAGAGTTGAAATCTTAGCAACAACAACAACAACACGAGGAATTGATTGAGCAGGAGAGAGAGAGAGAGAGAGAGAGAGAGAGAGAGAGAGAGAGAGAGAGAGAGAGAGAGTGATAGAACTATTTTAAAACGAACAGTCGTTATTCCAGTGTAATTGAATTGCACGATTTAACGAGTATTCGTAACCTGATTATTAACTCTCAAATTGGAAAAGGCTGCAGATGGTGCACTGTTTACCTTAGTCGCTAATAAAAAAATTATCAATTTCAAATACATAAATGTTAATAGGATTGTCGACGAATTATTTGCGAATTGGATGATATTGGTAGATAAATTTTGTGATGAATTTCGCGTTGAATAGTTATGGTTTAGACAAGGCATTAACTATTTCACAAATTAAAATGCCAAAGCAAAGATTGGAAATAATTTTTAAAAGGTATTTTCTTATTAAATTTTGTCTTACTACGGTGTTTTTATGAATATCTTGCAAATTACCAATAATTGATGTCGAAAAGAATATCTTTATGTTAGTTCGAAAATAAACAATCATAAATTTATTTTATATGTCAGGAAGTAACAGATTTCTTATTCTCTATTTTTTTAGGTTTAGTACACAGTAGTAGAATTATTCAGCCAACCAATTTCTTATTAATTCTCTGCGAACCACTAACTGCTTCTCTTTTACCTTCATAGTTCTTTCCGTTCATTACTACAAATAAATTTCTCCTGCTTTTATTTCTTAGTTTGCCACACAAAATGTAATATAAGGCCATTAACCACCGACTATGATTCATTATCTCTCCCTCTGTACTCATGCTCACATTAGCCGGGTTCCTTACGGTACGATTTCACATATACTGTGACATTGGCTAGGATAATACTTCGACCATATTTCAGGCTGCAAGACGCAGTCTAAATACAAAATCAACTTCTAAAAATGGAAATGAAGTCTGATTATATACATGATAACTGTTATATTTTATGTAATATTTAACAAATTCTACAATTAAAAAAATTCCTAACTCCTTTTATGAAGGTTTTAGATTTGTCTATTAAAGGAATATGGTGACCTGATAATTAACCATTATTGCACCTCTTCAATATAAAGGGTTACTTCTAATTTAAATTAAATGAAATAATATGTTATGATTAATGTTCGCACCCAGCAGATCAACTCCGCTTTTGCAAAATTCTGCATATGACGCGAATCTAAAATAAACGTACACATGGATTTGAAACAAATTGCTTTTAATCCGAAAATCTCCCCTATATAGTACAGAGCAAGTGTCTGGGTACACATACACACACACACATATACATATATATATATATATATATATAATATATCATATATATATATATATATATATATATACCGCCGTCCTTTGGGTACGGGAGTTATACCCTGTCGAGAGGGGGATGCGTGTCGTGTGCAGGCATCTCTATCTAATTATTTAACCATCATTTCTAACAGGGCGCTTACACTAGTAAACAAAATACTCTAAAAAAAAAACGGCTGTACTTAAGCAACTGTAATAATAATCAGATTATTGGTAGAA
>NC_090746.1:73237132-73247132 GCF_036898095.1 Palaemon carinicauda
TACTATATTGGAACCGGATATCTCTGATGGTCAACAGATAAGCAGACAGACAGAGGAGATATTCTGGGGCAAAGTGATAAAATGGAAATTGAATCCTGCGTTAATTACAAAGAGGAGAGGTCAGCGTGAAGAGGCCTTTGCGTTGAGGATAGGAGGTATGAGGTCTGCGAAAGAGGTACGACTGGGGAGGTTGGACGAAATGAGGAATGAGTCAAGTGACAGAATATAGCGAACGTTGCATAAGAAAATGATTTTAAATGGCGGGTGCATAATGCTCTGTGGTTGTTTCATGGCAGGTGTAAAAATTATCTGAGACAGATGCATTCTGATTCGGGATAACCCAGATTGAGACTACTGTGTTCGAGCTTAGTTTAACCCAAATTGAAAAAAGTGGGGGATCCATCAGTGGGTTTTTGGGTAACTCGGAATTTGTCATTAGGTTCTATACAGTGTTGAATTTTACATTGGATTTTTTTTTTATTTTTACGCAGAGGAGAATTTGCCGTCAGGTTTTACGCAATGGAAATTTTGTCATTATGTTTTACCCAGTGAGGAATTTGTCAAAGGGATTTTACGTAGGGGAAACTTTGTCTCTAGATTCGTATGCAGAGGGGAATTAGTCATTGTAGTCTTATGCAGCAAAAAAAAATTGTTATTGGATTCTTATGCAAGGGATAATTTGTTATTGGAGTCTTACTCAATGTGGAATTTAATATCAAGACTCTATGCAGTAAGTAAATTTCCTATTTAGTAAGTTATAGTATCAATTTCCAGAACACTATCTGAAGCAGTTGACGACTCTCTACGGGCACATAAGCTAAAATAAGAGTTTAATGATATCCACGAAGGTTAATAACCTGGATTTAATAGCGTTAATTGCCTTTATCGATCATGAAATTAATTCCAGGTTACGTTTCAGGATATAAAAATGCCGTCACGAACGTAATTCTCTTCCACGAGTAATGGCAAGCAAATTTGCAATGTAATTTGGATAATAACATTGTCTCTGGGCCAAGTGACATTTAAATTCAAATTGGGAAGGATGCAGGGATCAGCCCAAATCCGGGACCTTAATCTCCCTTGTTACCTGTTGACAAAACAGAGATGAAATCTTAGCAACAACAACAAGAGGAATTGATTGAGCAGGAGAGAGAGAGAGAGAGAGAGAGAGAGAGAGAGAGAGAGAGAGAGAGAGAGAGAGAGAGAGAGAGAGAGAGAGAGAGAGAGAGAGAGAGCATATAAAGCCCTGAGTACCGCTAGTAGTGCACAGAGTATGGCACACTGTCGAAACTACCCACAACAAGGTATCTTATGAATAGTGTTTTTCTTTTCTTTTTTTCTTCTCTCCATCCAATCTAGAGAGAGAGAGAGAGAGAGAGAGAGAGAGAGAGAGAGAGAGAGAGAGAGAGAGAGAGAGAGAGAGAGAGCTAAATACTGAGTATAGAACAATTTTAAAACGAACTGTCGTTATTCCAGTGTAATTGAATTGCACGATTTAACGAGTATTCGTAACCTGATGATTAACTCTCAAATTGGAAAAGGCTGCAGATGGTGCACTGTTTACCTTAGTCGCTAATAAAAAAATGATCAATTTCAAATACATAAATTTTAATTCGGATTGTCAACGAATTATTCGCAAATTGGATGATATTGGTAGATAAATTTTGTGATGAATTTCGTGTTGAATAGGCATGGTTTAGACTAGGCATTAACTGTTTCAATATTAAAATTCTAAAACAAAGAGTGAAATAATTTTCTAAAAGGTATTTTCGACTTAATATTCTTGTCCTACTACGGTGTATCTATGAATGTCTTACAAATTATCAATATTTGAGGTGGAAAAGAATATCTTTATGTCTATTCGCAAATAAACAGTCATACATTTATTTTTATATGTCCAGAAGTAACAGATTTCTTATTCTCTATTTTTTTATGTTTACTACACAGTAGCAGAATTATTCAGCCAAGCAAATTCTCATTAATTGTCTGTGAACCATTAATTGCTTCTCTATTACCTTCATAGTTTTTTCCGTTCATTATTAGAAATAAATTTCTCCTGCTTTTATTTCTTAGTTTGCCACACAAAATGTAATATAAAGCCATTAACCACCGACTATGCATCATTATCTCTCCCTCTGTACTCATGCTCACATCAGCCGGGTTCCTTATGGTATGATTTCACGTATACTGTGACATTGGCTAGGATAATACTTTGACCATATTTCATGCTACAAGACGCGATCTAAATACAAAATCAACTTCTAAAAATGGAAATGGAGTCTGATTATATACATGATAACTGTTATATTTTATCTAATATTTAACAAATTCTACAATTAATAAAATTCCTAACTCCTTTTATGAAGGTTTTAGATTTGTCTATTAAAGGAATATGGTGACCTGATAATTAACCATTATTGCACCTCTTCAATATAAAGGGTTACTTCTAATTTAGATTAAATTGAATAATAAGTTCTGTTCAATGTTCGCACCCCGCTGATCAACTCTGCTTTTGCAAAATTCTGCATAAGACGTGAATCTGAAATAAACGTACACATGGATTTAAAATAAACTGCTTTTAATCAGAAAATGATTCATAATGTTGCTAAATAATTCAGGATTTGTGTAAAATCAATGAATAAATTTCGCGCTGTATACTAAATGAAAGGTATTTGTAAAAGTAAAATGTTGCCATAAGGCGAAAGGGTGCAATAAGGAAGAAGTCCAAAGCAGAAAAAAACAATCTCCCCTATATAATACTGCGCAAGTGTCTGGGTACACACACACACACACACACACACACACACACACACATATATATATATATATATATATATATACATATATATGCACACACATTTCTTTCCGGTCACGCTCATCCCCCGTCCTTTGGGTACGGGGGTTATACCCTTTCGAGGGGGGGGGGGGGGGAATACGTGTGGTGTGCAGGCATCTCTATCTGAATCTTTAGCCATCATTTCTGACGGGTCGCTTACGCTAGTAAGCAATAACTCTAAAAAATATGGCTGTACTTAAGCAACTGTAATTCTAATCAGAATATTATTGTTTGAAAATTATTCAACTTTTTATTTCTTAATAATCCCTTCATAAACATGTACTGTAGTTATGTCCTGAAGTTGCTCCGAATCTCGATCCAAATATCCAAAAAATCGAAAATTGCAATTTGTTGACGTGTTTGAAACACGTCAAGAGGAAGGCAATCGTGAATTTAGGTTACCAGTCAACAGCAGATATACCCAATTTGTTTCTTATTAATCATTTGAAATTTCTCAAAAGGCGAACGGCTAACTGCTTCTAAAAGTCCGGGTTTCAAAACCAGGCTTCTCTACCTCCGACTTTAAGACCAGGCTTCTCTACCTCCGACTTTAAGACCAGGCTTCTAAAAAGCCATATATTTTGATATTCAACTTGTTCTAACTTTTTTGCTTCGCAAACTTTTTTTCTGCCAACTTTATTTCTGGCATCGTAAGGTAATCCAATAATATGTTATTTTTTTTTCTCTCTCTCTCTCTCTCTCTCTCTCTCTCTCTCTCTCTCTCTCTCTCTCTCTCTCTCTCTCTCTCTCTCTCTCAAAAAGAAGAACTGGAACTTAATTTTTCCTTTTGAAAATAAACTATTTACTAAAAATTATGTAAAAGAAAAAAATATGTAAGGAAGGTAACAGGAGTTGGTAAAATCTTGGAATGTATGAGAAAATTGTTAAGCTAACTCTCCTTTACGGAAGTGATGTGTGGAAGCTGAATGCAAATTACGAAAAAAGGGAGGTTGAATCTGAAGGGCAAGAATCAACGGATGCCGCTGATATAATTTCCATGTCCATTGCCATTCCTATTATGGATATAATTAATATTATTCCTATAATAAAAGCTTGAACTATAAAAGGAAAAGCAGATTACTAAAGGGTGCACAGAAAGCTAAACCGTTAAATAAGTAATAAAATATGAAAGAAAAATAAAATAGATTCAAATAGATTAGAGGTTTTAAAAACGTAATATATGAATAGACAAAAGTAAAAAATGTTTCATAATTATATATTTTTTTTCTATAACCTCCGGCAAATATAAAAAAAACACTGACAGTTTTATCGGTCAAAAATAATTCTATTAATTACCTTTGTATTTAGGAGAGCATGCTATTACTTAGCGTTTCACAGATCCTGTCTATTTCCATGAATGATATAACAATAAGAGTGAGGGAATATTAGATTTCATCTTGATGGTCGAGAGGCAGAGGACAAATTAATGATCTTGGAACAGCGAAAAACGCTTCTTTTGACTAAAACTATATTTACTTTCTTATTTTCGTATGGACGAACATTCTTTTTTTCGTATGAGCGAACATCATTCTTTTTGTATGGAGGAATATTCTTATTTTCGTATGAACTAACATTCTTATTTTCGCGTGGACCAATATTCTTATGCTCTTATGGACGAAGATTTTTATTTTCTTATTTTCGTATGGCTGAACATTCTTATTTTCGTATGGACAAACATTCTTATTTTCGTATGGACGAATATTTTTATTTTCGTATGGACCAATATTCTTATTTTTGTATGGATGAACATTATTATTTTCTTATTTTTGTATGGACAAAAATTCTTATTTTCGTATGACTGAACATATGACATACTAAGTGCATATATATATATATATATATATATATATATATATATATATATATATTTTATTTTAAATATATATATATATATATATATATATATATATATATATATATATTTTATTTTAAATATATATATATATATATATATATATATATATATATTTATATATATGTATATATATATATATGTATATATATATATATATACATATATATATATATTTATATATATGTATATATATATATATATATATATATATATATATATATATATATATATATACCATATGAGTTCAGTAAATATGACTTACTAAGGGGGTATATACTGTATAGCGTAGGAATTTACTAAATATGACTTACTAAGAGCATATATATATCATATGAATTCAGTAAATATGACTTACTAAGGGCGCATATATAGCGTAGGCTTTTACTATATATGACTTAAAAATGCGTATATACTTTGTATTTATTTACTAAATATGACTTACTGAGGGTATATATAAAGCATAAGAATTTAGTAAACATGACTTAATAAGAGTGTATATTTAGTATAGGAATTTATAAATTATGACTTACTAAGGGCATATATACAGCATAGGCTTTTACTATATATGACTTACAAATGCAAATATATATATATATATATATATATATATATATATATATATATGTGTATATATATATATATATATATATATATATATATATATATATAGCGTAGGAATTTTGCAAATGACTTGCTAATGGTGTATATATATATATATATATATATATATATATATATATATATATATATATATATATTATATATATATATATATATGGCATAGGAATTTACTAAATATGACTTACAAATGCATATATACTGCGTAGTTATTGACTAAGTAGGACTTACTAAGGAATTTAGTAAATATGACTTACTATGGGCGTATACATAGCGTAGGCTTTTACTACATATGACTTACAAATCCGTATAAACAGCGTATTTATTTACTGAATATGACTTACTAAGGGCGTATATATAGCGTAGGAATCTAGTAAATATGACCTTCTGAGGGCGTATATGTAGCGTAGAAATTTCCTAAATATGACTTTCGAATGGAGTAAATAAGAAAATCCCGTTAATAATGTTTTATTTAGTATGGTTTTCTATATAGTGAACAAACAACGAAATTAGAGAAATTGTGGATCTAATTAATACTGATATTCAATCTTCACTGACAAGTAACATTTACATATAGTATATGGCTTCAAAGTGAAAGCCTGATCAATACAGTTAACATAATAATTGGAAAGGTAAATCTTGTATAAGAGGAAAAATATTCCCATTTTTTATGTTTAAACCTGATAATTTTTTTTTCTGGATACCTAACATAAAAACCAAACGAAATAAGTAAATTTTAACAAAACAATACATATTAATATAACATTTAATAGTATGACTTATTAAAGATATCTATCAATTTATAAAATTACAGTACATTGCTCTTAGCTAAACAATATTAGAACAATAAAGCTACTAAGATGAGATATGAAATATTTTGAATTATTTAAGACTTGTTACGCAATAATATTTCATTACCCTCTCTCTCTCTCTCTCTCTCTCTCTCTCTCTCTCTCTCTCTCTCTCTCTCTCTCTCTCTCTCTCTCTCTCTTGTGTTTCCCTCCACTGGGACGAGGGTCGAACCCATCCCTTTTATCACTACAGAACACCGAGTCAGAATACATTTTCCCTTTCAGAGCATCTCAGGACGACCAAATATATTCTAAAAGGAATTTCCTAACACTAAAGGAAAGGTGATTTTCAGTCCTTTCGGTCTCTCTAAAAATTTTGACTCTGAATATATGTATATTTTTTCATCCTATATCAAAATTCCTTCGCCTTAAACTTTTATTTATTATTTTTTTTTTTTTGGAAAAATGGGAGAACGTTTATAGTTATGAAAAGGGGCCCATATCCTTGTCTTCTGATTTTTTTCATGGTTTGTGTTCAAGAGTTTTCTCCCAATTCTTCATTTGATATTCAAGACAAAATATGAAAAATATGAAAAACAGGAGTTGAGGAAACTTTTATAATAATAAACACCCAGGAGGGGGTGCCATTATCGGTCCCATTTGGTTCTCAACTTTTGCCGTTTATTTCGTGGAAAAATTTTATATCTTTTACTGGGAACGAAGAAAGTATCGTTATTAGGATCATTACGCTTGAAATAAAATTTCTTTATTCGATACATTGTAAAATCTCACGGATATATAGAGATCCCTTTCTTTTCTTCATTCAGAGGATATCGTGAAAATGTTTGTGACTTTCCATAAGAATATTGTGAAATGTTTGTGACTTTCCATAAAAATATCGTGAAAATGTTTGTGACTTTCCATGAGAATATCGTGAAAACGTTTGTAAATTTCCACAATAATATCGCAAACACGTTTGTGACTTTCCATAAAAATATCAGGAAAACGTTTGTGAATTTCCACAATAATATCCCAAAACCATTTGTGACTTTCCATAAGAACACCGGGAAAATGTTTGTGACTTTCCATAAGAACGTTAGGAAAGCGTTTGGGGTTTTCCGTACAAATATTGTAAAAACAAAAGTGACTTTCCATAAGAATACCGTGTAAATTTTTATACTTTCCATAAGAATCTTGGGAAACGTTTGTGACTTTCCATAAGAATAAAGTGAAAACGATTGTTACTTTCCACAAGAATATCGCAAAAAACGTTTGTGACATTTCATGAGAATATCGTGAAAAGATTTGTGACCTTCCATAATATATTTCTAACACCTAATTTTGTAGATAGTTTGCGTCCTTAATTATCGACAACTTTACTTTTCTTTTCAAGTGTTCTTTTACAATAACTATAAAAATTTCCATATTATTCTTCACCATGTTTAAAGCATCGATATTAGAGTTACGATTTATATCTGAGATAAAATTGATATCTCTTTTTATATGGTTATGTCTATGTAAAATATATTAATTATACATCCAAGATAGGTTTGTTTACATTTCTTATTCATATATAAAAATAACACAAAAAAAAAAAATAATTTGAAAAGCAGATACGTTTAAAGATATGGTTTACTGCCCCAAATCGGTGATAAAAATCTAGTTGCTTATAAAACAACTTGGTAACTAAGGATAAAAACTGAAGGAATAGTTTTTATTAACGTGAAGGGGAACCAGATAGAGTTAAAAGATCTGTATTAGTCTCCACCATAACAATCAAGAAATGACACCATTATTGCTCTCACTACAAATGATTAAAGATAGCAAAACTGAAATAGGGAAATCCTGAATTTTTTACTCAGAAACGTAGTACGTGGTTCACTGTAGGCATTTCTAAAAAGGGTATTTGCGTTATTCCTTTTACCCAAAGGTGCCACCACTTTTTACTCTTCTAATCTATCTTCATTCCTGTTTGCTTTCTTCTAAATTGATGTTAAACTTTCTACAGATTCAACTTCAAAATACAACTGAAATTTCTCCCTCAAGATTGGCCTTGGCGTTCATTGACCTCCCCAGCACCAGCGTAAAGCCTTATGGTCAATATTTCATACATTTATATAAAGATTATCATCTCCCCATATAATAAAGACTAAGTGTCCTGGCCTTTCATTTGAAGGGGATAATGTTCGATCCAGGTATGAGGTAAAAATTTATTTCTATTTGAGCACGATATTGTGTTGATTTTCATCCTTACCCGAGGGGCGGGGAGAGGGGTCGTAGTTAGGAAAAGGGGAGGGGTTGGGAAAGATTAAATCCGTGTGTGTACGTAAGCACGTGTGTTAAATCAATCTAAATATTCAGCAGTCATTTTTGACAGGTGTTATACACTTGTATAAAGCAGAGGCCACCGAGAGGTATAAGGAAACACTGTTAAAACCGCATGAAAAAGAGAATTCAAACTATGAAATAAAAACTGCTTCATATTTCACAAAGAAGAAAATTGAAGGATTTCGAACAATAAAAACAATTAATCAAACAATAAGGAATCCACAAAACATAAAAAACCGGAGGAGAAATTGGCACCAGAAAGACCGGATAAGTGAAGAAAAAAAAGTTTTCCTGAAAAACCCTTTCCTGAAAAACGTTTTCCTCGGATATATCGGAATCCTGAGACGCGATAAAAGCCTGCTGACAACAATGGCGAAGATGGTGCCCAAGATTTCTTTCTTTTTCCCTTCGGAGTGATTGGCTCCATCTTGCGAGGATGTGCAAAACAACCTGAAAGTGTTTCAGAGGAAGCGCCGAGATTGGAATCAATAAGTTCCAAAAGAAGTCGGGAATTTTATTTTACTATATCTTGGACACCCCAAATTCTTATATAAATATTTAAAGTATTTGAATGATTAAGAAATATCTAAAACAAATCTATTTCAATATATAATTGCAAATCCCTTTTTGAGAAATATCTAAGCATTAAAAACCAAAAATATCTAATGAAATTCTCGATCGACTGAATATACGATTATTATTCTTTACAAACGAAGATGTCAAAGTAAATATTTCCATCTAAGCAGGTCGATAAATAAAAATCCAATCCACGCAAAAATCCGTAATAATCTGATGGCACAAAACAACAGAATAATGAAAACAAATGACGCAAAGAACTTGTTTTTTGGATAGATTTCTCTACCTATTTGGATAAGAGTTTGCTTCGATGGGATCAGATCCTTCGAACTTTATTTCTCAGTGGGACTGCACGAAAACATTGAGGTTTCTATATATATATATATACATATATATATATATATATATATATATATATATATATGTGTGTGTATATATATATATATATATATATATATATATATATATATATACTGTATATATATATATATGTATATATATATATATATATATATATATATAATATATATATATATACATATGTGTGTGGGTGTGTGTGTATGTGTGTGTTCTTACAACACCTCTGGCAAATATCTACACAGTATTCAATAACCTAACAATCCTTTACTATACCTCTACGCCTCAGGAATCCACGCGAGGTCTTCCCTTGCTACGTAATTATGATTGCATTTTCTTTCTTCCCTTTAAATTTCCTCTTGCACATCGTCCATCCTCGCTCCCTGTCCCCTTCCATCAGTCCGAGCCAAACCCTCTCCATTGGCACGACATGCATTATAGCCCGGCCTTATGATATTAGAGCCCCTCCATATCCGGATATAAATTGAATCGGGACCTCCATCCGCATTGGCGATTTCTCTATTTCTTCCCCTTTATTCTGTTATCGCTTCTATAGGTCGGGAACGACTGGGAAGGGGGGAGGAGGGTGTCTGGATTGTGTGTGTGTGTGGGGGGGGGGGGGAATGTTGGTAAGGTGGG
>NC_090746.1:73249632-73254147 GCF_036898095.1 Palaemon carinicauda
GAGAGAGAGAGAGAGAGAGAGAGAGAGAGAGAGAGAGAGAGAGAGAGAGAGAGAACAAACCAGAAAATAATGATGCATTTTTCATCACGATCAGAAGAAGGGAGAAAATTCTTATTATTTGACTTTCGAAAAGTGTAACTGCTTTCCAATCTTCCAAGTTTTCCTCGAGGCACTTCCAAGCAATTTCGCACATCCTCCGTAAAGTGAGAGCAAAAACACCCCCACCCTGGGCACTTCCCCCACAAACAAACCGGCCCCAAAGATCTGACATCTCTGCCATTGTTGGCAGGAAGCTTTTTATAGCATTCGATAATATCGCGTCTTATACTCGATTTTTTTTTCTTTTTGTGCTTGGGTTCAGGGGTTGGTTTTCAGGTAAAGCTGAGGGCTTTACGTAAGCTCCATTCAAAGGAATTAATCAATCAATCAATATTCTGATGGTAGTGCAAAGCTTTACGTAATTAAGAAGCTTCAGTTTTATTGATTTCGTCAAAATCAAAGATTTTTACAAAGGGTATGTATTCACTCATGTTGTCGTTTGTTTTGTGAGCAACTTTGCACAAAAAACTACCGCACCGGTTTTAACCAAACACAGTAGACATGTTGGATATGACCCAAGGAAGAATCTATAACATTTTGGATAAAGTACATCAAAGTAAAAGTACGTAACAGTACTTTTCAAACAATCGTAATGTTAAGTAAATGGCAAATATTTTAAGTGTATTTTTTTATTTGTAAACAAAATTACGAAAAACCCACAGAATCAATTTCAACGAAATTTGGTATGACCCAAGAAAAAAATCCATCAAATTTTGAAGAAAATACATGGAAAAATAAGTGGAGTTAGGAGCACAATATGACTGTTGGCGTGGTAAAGGCAAGCTCTCTACTGAAATACCCTTCTAGTTATTATTATTATTATTATTATTATTATCATTATTATTATTATTATTATTATTATTATTATTATTATTATTAACTAGTCTAAAACCTTTGGTTGGAAAAGCAGGATGCTAATAGCATAGGGCTACAACAGGGAAAATAGCCCAATGAGGAAAGGAAATAAGGAAATAATCTATATTTTTAAAAATAATGAAGAAGAATATAAAATATTTTACGATCAGCAACAATCTTGATATAGATCTGTCATATATATACTATGAAGCGAGACATATGCCATATAATCATTCACAGATTACTATTTTCTTGTTAAGGAATGTTTCAAATGAAGTAAGTTTTCTAGTTGTCAGAATGACTTTTCAGATGAGGTTCCTAGATTTCTAGTTATTCTGACTTTACCTCACAGCAGTTGACTAACTACTAACACAGGCACAAATGATATTAAAATAGCAATTTTTTAAGCGTACATCAGACCAGGAATCTCTGTGATAAGAAAGAATGACACCTGGGAAGGAAGTAAAGCAAAGACTTACCAGATTGGGAACTGGATATCTCTGATGGTCAACAGATAAGGAGAAAGACAGAAGAGATATTCTGGGGCAAATTGATAAAATGGAAATTGAATCCTGCTTAATTACAAAGAGGAGAGGTCAGCGTGAAGAGGCCTTTGCGTTGAGGATAGGAGGTATGAGGTCTGCCGAAAGAGGTACGACTGCGGAGATTGGACGAAATGAGGAATGAGTCAAGTGACAGAATATAGCGAACGTTGCATAAGAAAATGATTTTAAATGGCAGGTGCATAATGCTCTGGTTGTTTCATGGCAGATGTAAAAATTATCTGAGACAGATGAATTCTGATTCGGGATAACCAAAATTGAGACTGCTGTGTTCGAGCTTAGTTTAACCCAAATTGAAAAAAGTGGGGGATCCATCAGTGGGTTTTTTGGGTAACTCAGAATTTGTCATTAGGTTCTATACAGTGGGGAATATTTCATTGGATTTTTTTTATATTTTTTACGCGGGGGAGAATTTGCCATCAGTTTTACGCAATGGGAATTTTGTCATTATGTTTTACCCAGTGAGGAATTTGTCAGTAGGGTTTAATGTAGGGGAGACTTTGTCGCTAGATTCGTATGCAGAGGGGAATTAGTCATTGTAGTCTTATGCAGCGAATTTTTTTTTTTTATTGGATTCTTATGCAAGGGATAATTTGTTATTGGAGTCTTACTCAATGTGGAATTTAATATCAAGACTCTATGCAGTAAGTAACATTTCCTATTTAGGAAGTTATGGTATCCAATTTCCTACGATAGTCAGGACACTATCTGAAGCAGTTGACGACTCTCTACGGGCACATAAGCTAAAATAAGAGTTTAATGATATCCACGAAGGTTAATAACCTGGATTTAATAGCGTTAATTGCCTTTATTGATCATGAAATTTAATTCCAGGTTACGTTTCAGGATATAAAAATGCCGTCACGAACGTAATTCTCTTCCACGAGTAATGGCATGCAAATTTGCAATGTAATTTGGATAATAACATTGTCTCTGGGCCAAGTGACATTTCAATTCAAATTGGGAAGGATGCAGGGATCAGCCCAAATCCAGGACCTTAATCTCCCTTGTTACCTGTTGACAAAACAGAGATGAAATCTTGGCAACAACAACAACAAGAGGAACTGATTGAGCAGGAGAGAGAGAGAGAGAGAGAGAGAGAGAGAGAGAGAGAGAAAGACCATACAAAGCCCTGAGTACAGCTAGTAGTGCATAGAGTAAGGCACACTGTCCAACACTACCACAACAGGGTATCTTACGAATGGTACATTTTTCTTTTCTTCTTTTCTTCTCTCCATCCAATATAGCTGCTATCCACAACAATCAATTAACAAGTAAGAGAGAGAGAGAGAGAGAGAGAGAGAGAGAGAGAGAGAGAGAGAGAGAGAGAGAGGAGAGAGGAGAGAGAGAGAGAGGAGAGAGAGAGAGAGAGGTGATAGGGCACTATTTTAAAACGAACTGTCGTTATTCCAGTGTAATTGAATTGCACGATTTAACGAGTATTCGTAACCTGATGATTAACTCTCAAATTGGAAAAGGCTGCAGATGGTGCACCTGTTTACCTTAGTCGCTAATAAAAAAATGATCAATTTCAAATACATAAATTTTAATTTGGATTGTCAACGAATTATTCGCGAATTGGATGATATTGGTAGATAAATTTTGTGATAAATTTCGCGTTGAATAGTTATGTGGGTTTAGAGAAGGTATTAACTATTTTACAAATTAAAATACCATAGCAAAGATTGAAAAATAATTTTCAAAAGGTATTTTCTTATTAAATGAATATCTTACAAATTTACCAATATCTGATGTCGAAAAGAATATCTTTATGTTAGTTCGAAAATAAACAATCATAAATTTATTTTATATGTCCGGAAGTAACAGATTTTCTTATTCTCTATTTTTTTAGGTTTAGTACACAGTAGTAGAATTATTCAGCCAACCAATTTCTTATTAATTCTCCTGCGAACCACTAACTGCTTCTCTTTTACCTTCATAGTTCTTCCCGTTCATTACTACAAATAAATTTTCTCCTGCTTTTATTTATTAGTTTGCCACACAAAATGTAATATAAAGCCATTAACCACCGACTATGCTTCATTATCTCTCCCTCTGTACTCATGCTCACATTAGCCTGGTCCCTTACAGTATGATTTTACGTATACTGTGACATTGGCTAGGATAATAATTCGTCCATATTTCAGGCTACAAGAGGCTGTCTAAATACAAAATCAACTTCCATAGAGGGAAATGAATCTGATTATATACATGGAAACTGTTATGTATCATCAAATATTTAACAAATTCTACAATTATTAAAATTTCCTTCCTCGTTTTATGAAGATTTTAGGTTTGTCAATTAAAATAATATGGTGACCTGATAACTAACCATTATTGCACCTCTATAAAACAAAGTGTTATTTCTTATTCAAATTAAATTAAATAATAAGTTCTATTCAATGTTCGCACCCAGCTGATCAACTCTGCTTTTGCAAAATTCTGCATATGACGCGAATCTGAAATAAACGTACACATGGATTTAAAATAAATTGCTTTTAATCAGAAAATGATTCATAATGTTGCTAAATAGTTCAGGATTGGTGTAAAATCAATGAATGAATTTCGCGCTGAATGGTGAATGAATGTTATTTGTAAAAGTAAATTGCTGCCATAAGGCTAAAGAGTTCAATGAGGAAGAAGTCCGAAGCAGAAATAAACACTCTCCCCTATATAATACCGAGCAAGTGGCTGGCTATATATATATATATATATATATATATATATATATATATATATATATATATATATATATATATACTATATATATACGTATACAACATTTCCAGTCACGCTCAAGCACCGTCCCTGGGTACAGGGGATACCCTGTCGAGAGAGGGGGTGCGTCTGCGTGCATCTCATCTAAATATTTAGCCATCAGTTTTGCCAGGCCGCTTATACTAGGTAAACAATAAACTCTAGAAGAAATCGGCTGTACTTAAGGCAACTGTAATGATAATTAATCAGAATAATATTGGTTGAAAATGATTCAATTTTT
>NC_090746.1:73254647-73259647 GCF_036898095.1 Palaemon carinicauda
TGAACTTCCTTACTCTTTACGAGTGAAAGGAAATAATGTGAGCAATAATTTCGAAGCAGCGAGAAAGGATGTCTCCGACAGAAAAGGTTCCCGAGACGATATGCATTATTGGGTTAATGAGGTTCCTCCCCCCCTCAAAAGGGTTAATGAGGTCCCCCCATGAAAATGAATCTTCTTCTTCTTCTTCTTCTTCTTCTTCTTCTTCTTCTTCTTCTTCTTCTTCTTCATGAAATTTATGCTGCTAATCCTCAACACTTTTTCTGACGGAGGAAATAATTTTTTCGGGCAACATTCTACTTGATGCGAAGGGATGAGCACTGGTATGTCATATGTATATATCAAAGTTTTTTTTATTATTATAGGACAATTAGTGGAGATTTTAGCCAACCCCTTTATGCAGGACGCGGTACAGAAAATACTTATATTTTTTGTAATTATGATGTCTGTAATTTTCTTTACAGTAAACAAGGGCGTGTAAAAGAAACGAGTTATCATCATCATCATCATCATTATTATTATTATTATTATTATTATTATTATTATTATTTTTATTATTATTATTATTATTATTATTATTATTATTATTATTATTAATTTAGTATCATTTATAATAAGATAGCAGGAGTTTTGCCTTCTTAAATTCCAGGTCATACAAAGTTCATTCAAAAAGGTTGATAGTGTCTTTCCCTCTCCCTTAATCACATTCATGTATTCATGCATTAAAATATAAAAAACACTTTTCTATTCACCCCTCGGCCTGAGAGATATTTACAAGACATCAGAATAATATATATATATATATATATATATATATACATATATATATATACATATATATATATACATATACATATATATATATATATATATATACATACATATATATATATATATATATATATATATATATATATATATATATATGTATATATATATATATATATATATATATATACATATATACTTTTGAAGCTGCTCCTTAAAGGTTTTAAAGGTCGCACATTAATGACAAGGGACAGTGACACTGCCCTATCGAGCAGTTAAATGCCCTAGAGACTGACCATATATACATATGATCAGCACCCAAGCCCCCCTCCCCCCAAGCTAAGACCAAGGAGGGCCCGGCAAATTTCTGCTGATGACTTATCAGTTATACCTATAGGCTCACAAGAATGGTGAAAAAGCCGCGACCAAAGAAACTAACGAGTTAAGCGGGACTCGAACCCGAGTCTGGTGTGCACCATTCAGAGACGTTACCACATCGGCCACCGCAACCTTTAACCATTTGCTGTACTGTTAAGAAATTTAAACCTACTGATATTATTTTCCGATAAGACAATAATGCTATCTAAATAAATATTTATATTCTCAAGAACGATTACGAAAAGTACGAGATAATCTAAGTCAGTTGAGTAGTCTGGGATATACATCTCACTATCACAAAGCACCTTAAACACCAATGGGTAACGTGAAGATTCTATCTACTATTAATGTCTGTAACAATAAAATTGGATAAACGAATCCATAATACAAAATAAGTTTTGTTTCGTTTTTTGAAAAGATATGTTTACCGATGTTTACCTGTTTAGCATTGGGAAAAATACCTTTGACTTATTTAGATATCGAGCTTTTATTCCAAATCGCTTAAATTCGTGTGACTTAATTAGATGACATAAAAGCAAAAATTGGCTATCTTGGCTAACCACCTAGACGGATTTAAATAAGCCACAGGGAATTAGTTTTAGAACCACCTCAACATAATTCTATGTAAACCCTTTACGATACCTTCCCCAATATTTATAGTCCCCTTTCTCTGAAATATGGCGATGAATTTTTAATATGACGTAATGTAATATGGAGAGATTCCCTAGTGTCCGTTGTATGGAGATGATCACGCGTAGATTTATGAAGGTTTAGCATCTTGCTCAGATAGTGTTAGCACAATCCATTAATCTCCCTTATACGATAAAAAGCAAGTGTCTGGATATATACACTATATATATATATATATATATATATGTATGTATATACATACATACATATATATATATATATATATATATATATATATATATATATATATATATATATATGTATGTATATATATACATACACACACATATATATATATATATATATATATATGTATGTATATATATACATATATATATATATATATATTTATATATATATATATATATATATCTTTCGTGTCACGCTGAGTGGCAACCACTCGGAAACTGTAATCTCTCACAAATTGCCCAAACTGCCGTAAAGTAGTTAGGAAAGGGAAGGGGGTGGGAAGGTTTGAATCTGTGGGTGTGTGTGCACATCTATCTAAATATTTAACCGTCATTTCTGACGGATTGCATACACTAGTAGTATATATTTCTTTCATGGACTCAAGCTCTGAAAAGTAATCGAATTTCTCTCTCTCTCTCTCTCTCTCTCTCTCTCTCTCTCTCTCTCTCTCTCTCTTCAAATGAAGGAATGTATGAAGATTATTCCACAATAAATAATCGAGAGAACTGAAGACCAGAAAACGACTATGGGTCACAACGAGGCGATTAAAAGAGAATATTCCTGGATTAATTATGATACAATAGGTTATATTCCCTTCCAAGTTTTATCCTGTTCCTCGTGGCTCTTTTTTCATTGTCCGGTCTCCCTTGTTATTCTTTCACTTCATTCTCCTTTTACTCAGCTATTTTCTCTTTTAAATGTTTTCCCTTATCAAAATGTTACTTTATCATTCTGTTGCTATAACATACTTTCACTTTACCATCTTCATACTTTACCATTCCTTCACTTTGCCATTTCATTATTTTATTATTCTTTCACTTTGTCTTTTTCCTCATTTTTCCACAATGATTTCATATTGCTTTGTAATACTTTCTCTTTGCCATTTCTTACCTTGCCAATCGTTCACTATAATCACTTACTTTATCTTTCTCCCCCTTTACCAGAGGTTACTACGATAACTTTCCCAGACATCTGCTGCAAAATTGCAGGCCGCAATAAGGCCCAAAAGCCAACAGTAAGAGAAGGACGGATAAATGTCTCTGTATTTCACCAAACGCAAACTGACTTATTTTCAGTTTTTATTTGACTGAAACTGGGAGACAGACTAACGGGTTTTCAGAGTTTTAAAAGGATTCTGGAGATTTCAGTTTGTCCACGATAAGAGCAGAAAACACACACACACTCTCTCTCTCTCTCTCTCTCTCTCTCTCTCTCTCTCTCTCTCTCTTATCGCCCATGACCACACACGCATCTCCTGCCTTTCGGTCTGCGATCTGAAGGTAAAATTGACTCGATATTAAAAGGTATTTGTGACTTGAGTGGCGATTCCTTAACGTGGTGAAATGGTTTGCGCAAGCTGTACTACTTACGGTCACCCATACTAGGTAGGATTGCGGTGAGCGATCAGACTAAAGTCTCCCACCATTTCTAATCAGCAGTTGGCCAGAATGGTGATTAAAACTGGCCAAACTCTAGACATGACTAGTGAGGGCTTTCTCTTGCAGTGGACTAGAACTGGCTGCGTTTGTTGTTGCTGTTCGGTGTATATACAAACACACACACACGCACACATATATATATTTATATATATAATGTATATACATACATACATACATATATATATAAATATATATATATATATATATATATATACATATATATAAATATATATATATATATATATATACATATATATATATATATATATATATACATATATGTGTGTGTGTATGTGTGTGCGTGTATGTGCTTACACTAAAACGATAATTCCCTTCCTTAAAGGGAAATAACATTTCCGAAACAATAAACTTTATTTCAAATTTGTATTGTCAGCAAAACTTGGGAACAATACAAAGAAAAAAAAAAGGCAGCCTTGGATTCATCGCGGTTAGTCAGGCCAGCGGAGGAGGCCTTTTGTGACCAACATATAATCTAATAAAAAAGGAAAAAGAAGTTTTTCTATTTCAACTTTTGGGAACGAGTATCAAATTTCCTAGGGTCTCCGGAAGTCTTACGTCTCCGAAGGCGATGAGTATGATAATGGGAGTCAAAAGAAGAAAGAAAAAAAGTGAAAAAAGTTGAGCGAATGAATTCCCTTTCATGTAATGATTGCTCTTGTGACGAGTGTTGACCTGGTTCGAGAGGCTTCATTGATGTTATTTCTGAAGAATAAAACATTCTTGACAATGTTGTTATCTAAATCTATCAAAAGATTCTATGGACTAAAGAGCAACGGAAAGCTCCCTCAAGTTCTTCAAGGTTTAAATGGCAATCATGAATGGTGGAGGAAAGAGACTGACCATATATATATATATATATATATATATATATATATATATATATATATATATATATACTGTATACTTTTATATATATAAATAAATAAATATTAATATATATAAATATATACACATACATATATATATATATATATATATATATATATATATATATATATATACTGTATATATATATATATATATATATATATACTGTATATATTTACATATAAACAAATATATATATATATATATATATACACATACATACATATATATACATTATATATATATATATATATATATATTTATACATATATCAACACTATCACCTCCTCTTACGCCTATTGCCACACACACACACACACACACACACACATATATATATATATATATATATATATATATATATATATGTATATATATATTCAACGCCCAAGTCCTCTCTCTATTCAAGCTAGGACCAGGGACAGCCAAGCAATACCAGCTGATGACTCAGCAAGCACACTTATAGGCTACCCCAAACCTTCCATTCGAAGCTCACAAGGATGGTCATGTTACACATTACAAGACACTATCGAGTTTGAGTAGGTCTCGAACACGAGTCTGGCAGAACGAAAGACAGGTAAGTTTCAATTAGGTTAACACACCTTGTTTGTATACAACCAAGAGCACTTTATAAACTATACCAGCCTAATC
>NC_090746.1:73264647-73267147 GCF_036898095.1 Palaemon carinicauda
ATAAATATATTTTTTGTGGGATTATGAATTAAATTTTCACACACACAAACACATACACACAAACACACGCACACCCATATATACATATATATATATATATATATATATATAATATATATTATATATATATGTATATATATATATACACACATATGTATACATATATATATATATATATATATATATATATACATATGTATACATATATACAGTATATATATATATATATATATATATATATATATATATATATTATATATATATATATAAAGTATATATATATATATATATATATATATATATATATATATATATATATATATATATATATATATCTTGCTAAGCCACAAACCTAGCTGGAAGAGCAAGATGCTATATGCCCAAGGGCTTCAACAGGGAAAATAGCCCAGTGAAGAAAGGAAATAAGGAAATAGATAGATTATTGTGTCTGAGTGTACCCTCAAGCAAGAGAACCGTACCCCCAAACCAGTGAAAGTCTATGTAACAGAGGCTATGGCACTAACAAAGAATAGAGAACAATGGTCTGGTTTTGGAGTGTCATCCTGGAGGAGCTGCTTACCATAGTTAAAGTCTCTTTTACCCTTACCAAGAAGAAAGTAGCCACTAAACAATTACAGTGCAGTGGTTAACCCCTTGGTCGAAGAAGAATTTTTCGGGTATATTGGTGTTTACAGGTGTATGAGGAAAGAGGAGAATGTTTAAGGAGTCGGCGAGATTATTCGGTGTATGTGTAGGCAAAGGAAAAATGATCCATAACCAGAGCGAGAACCCAATGACTCTCTCTCTCTCTCTCTCTCTCTCTCTCTCTCTCTCTCTCTCTCTCTCTCTCTCTATATATATATATATATATATATATATATATATATATATATATATATACATATACATATATATACATACATACATATATATATATATATATATATATATATATATATATATATATATATATCAGATAAAGATGGATGTCTCTAAATTAGCTCCGCTTATACACTTTCAAATTTAAGAAAGGGTTTTTTTTTTAGCCTGGAGACCACTTATTTATCAGTGCTAGAGAAGGCTACCGATTGTAAATACTTATTGGACCTTATATTAAAAAAAGAAGTGGCATGACGATATACTTTTACAAATTAAATATCGTTCTCATTAAGTCATTATTATTATTATTATTATTATTATTATTATTATTATTATTATTATTATCATTATTATTATTATTATTATTATTATTATTATTATTATTAGTTGAACTACCACCCTAGTTGGAAAAGCAAGTTGCTATAAGCCCAGAGAAGGAAAAAAATAAACCAGTGAGGAAAGAAAATAAAGAAATAAATAAACTACAAGAAAAGTAATCAACAATTAGAATAAAATATCTTAAGAGCAACAAATTTAAAACACCTTTCATATATAAACTAGAAAAAGAGACTTATGCCGATCTGTTCAACATAACAACATTTGCTGCAAGTCTGAACTTTTGAAGTTCCCTAGAATGGAATTGAAGCTGGTAATGATGCTGTTATATCTGGTGCAGTCCAGGACTGCCGTATGCTAGCTAGTAGTTTCGCTATAGTTGGGAATTAATCTCTTGTATAATTAACTGAAACATCGATATTTTAGTTATTGTTAATGCAATGCGCAAATCTATTATGTGATGCTCATTTTTAAGAGGAGGGGTGAATGTTGTTCTAAAGTTTTACATATAATGTTAAAACTGTACCATTAGTAGTTTTGATAATTATCAAATATATAGACGAGGGTAATGAATATTGATAGAACTCTTTCCTTGAATTTCATTAAAGGTTTTCAAATTTTGATGATAATCCTTGAAGTGTTTTAATTCTTAACGATAAAAGTATATGGAAGACTGGAAGGACTAATTCCTTCAACATGAATGTATGAATAATCTTTAAATTCTGGCCCAAAATATATGAAAGATTTAAATGCACCCCAAAATGTATAAAAGATCATTAAATTCCCATCCAAAATGTATGAAAGATCATTAAATTCACATCCAAAATGTATGAAAGATCTTTGAATTCACATCCAAAATGTATAAAAGATTATTAAATTCACATCCAAATTGTATGAAAGATAATTAAATTCACATCCAAAATGTATGAAAGATCTTTGAAGTCACCCCATAATATATGAAAGATCTTTAAATTCACCTCCAAAATGTATAAAAGATAATTAAATTCACATCCAAAATTTATGAAAGATAATTAAATTCACATCCAAATGTGTATGAAAGATCTTTAAATTCAACCCCAAAATGTAGGACCGACATTTAAATTCACTCTCAAAACAATTTTCAAACTAACCATCAACATGTATGAAATATATTTAAATTCACCCCAAAAATGTAGTAAAGATAAATAAATTCACATCCAAAATGTATGAGATCTTTAAATTCACCGCCAAAATGTATGGAAGATAATTAAATTCGCATCCCCAATGTATAAAAGATCTTGATATT
>NC_090746.1:73269647-73279647 GCF_036898095.1 Palaemon carinicauda
TTACAAAATAATTAAGAGAGAGAGAGAGAGAGAGAGAGAGAGAGAGAGAGAGAGAGAGAGAGAGAGAGAGAGAGAGAGAGAGAGAGAGAGAGAGTTGATTTCCTGTGGGAGAAAAATTTATATGATTAATTTTTATCTTCGTTTTCAGTCATAAAGAAGAATTGAAAATAAGCGGTAATCATTTATCCACATATACTATGAATGAAATTAAATTTAATATAATCAATCTATTTTTTGTAAGTAAACCATTGTAACATACCATAGGTTCTGTAAATTTTCGTTGAATGAATAATTCAGTTAAAAGGCTTCCCCTCCCCCAAAAAACTCAATTCAATAAAATTATAAAAAATCACGCCGTATAAGACATACATCTTTAACAGCATAAGCTTCAAAGTAAAGAAAAGGCAGCCAAGATCTTCAGTATACGGAACCACGCCAAGCAGCATCCGACCTTCCCCACTTCTGGCACTCTTCTGCTGCCAGAGAGCTTCGTCCACATCAATAAATCGCGAGGCCGTGCGCCAGCCCTATGACGTCACAGGAAATCCAGCCAATCCGGTGCTCCCATTACGGATCCCTCGTGACGCAATTCCAGATGTAACCAATGATCACCTTTGGGGAAAACTTTTCCCAGTGACGTCAAAGGACAAGAGCTGGCTGAGTACGAGTGGCTGGGAACGAGAGGTAAAAACAGGGACACACCAAATTTGGGAGGCCGTTGCTGGCCGAGAGATGAAAAAAAATAACGATTCGTTACGTCTTAACGATAAGATTCGAAAGATGTTTGCTGCTTTTTCAGAAAATACATAAGATAATGCCACTGGAATGTATAATTTTAGAATTCTGTTCACTGACGCAGAAATTGCGTATTAAGCGACGCAGAAATTTGTAATAATTCAAACATGTTTTCTAAAAATATTTAATTCGATCATAAATGAATTCTACGTTGTTAGGAAATTCAGAATTAAAACAATAGAGAATGAATATCTCGTCAGGTTGTTGAATTTATATATTACGAAATCAGCACTGGAATAACAACTAGGAATCGTAATAAAAAGTAAAGAATATGCATAATGATAATGGTTCGGAGCTGAATCTGAAATGCATATTATGATGGTATGAGATGATTGGGTGAAAAAATAACTATAACTTCTCTTGAAGAAAAAACTTCAAGGGAGAGAGAGAGAGAGAGAGAGAGAGAGAGAGAGAGAGAGAGAGAGAGATTAATCTGGTTTGGAGGAGCCCTTGAGGCAAAGAAGGTTTTGTCAAAAAGCAATAACTTTGAATTAAAACATTTTGGAAGTATCTAAATTTTTCAGTCACCAAAGTAAATAGTACTTAAGTTTGTTTTACTTTACCATTCCTTTTGTAATGGATGTTGACTTGGGGAGGGGGGGGGATGTCTTGCAGGCAACGTTCATAACAGATTCTGCAATAAACGTGTCTAACTGAACGCCCCTGTTGCAACAAACCATTTGGATTTAATGAATTGGGCCAGGAATGTTCCTAAATCTAAGACTTGTTCGTTAAACATAAAAAACTCGAGGATTTTCCTGAAATAAAGGCTCTAATTAAAGGACTCTGCAACGACAAGACTTTTAAGTTCTATAACTCTTCTGGAATAAACTTGATTATGCTTAAAATTCTTATGCATTGAACTTGATTAAGCTTAAAATGTTTAAGCAGTAAACTTGTTTAATGTTAGAATTCTTAAGCATTAAACTTGAACAAATCTTAGAATCCTTATGCAATAAGCTTGATTAAACTTAGAATTCATATGCCAAAAAATTATCAATTTCAGAATTCTTATGGAATAAACTTGAATCTTAGAATCCTTATGAAATAAACATGATTAGGCGTAGGTTTATTATGCAATGACCTTGTTTAATCTTATAATACTAAGGCATTAAACTTGAAAAATCTCTGAATCCTTATGCAATAAGCTTGATTAATCTTTGAATTCAAAGCAAAGATAAAAGGACTAATTTTAGAATCGCTATGAAATAAACTTGAATAAGCTTAGAATTATTTTGCAATTAACTTGATTAAGCTTACAATTCTTATGCAATCAACTTGATTAGGCTTAGAATTCTTACACAATAATCGTAGTAATGCAATAAGTATTAGTATGTGCGATAGAATTTCCTAATTCTAGGAACTGACTTGCAATAAACACTACATATTTCATAGTTACTTGAAATACGTAATTCCTGTTTTAGAAGTTTCATGAAGTTAATAAGGTTATATTTAGAATTATTTTGCAATTACTTGGCCAAAATTTTTTCCAAAATTTATAATCCATTCATTCACACTTTCCTTGCAATAATCTTTTACACTCTCAATTTAGAAAACCTTAACTGAGACTTTCCTTGCAATAAACGTTTCTATCTTTAGAATTCCTCGCCAATAATCCTTTCCGAATTTAGAACCCCTCTAAAAATAACATAAAGGTTAATTTCATTATCCCTGGGAAATGTGTGCTTCAGACATAATCTCTGTTGGATTCCAGCCATCAAAATTTCTTTCCTCTCACTCTCTCCCATTTGTTTTAATTATTCCCACAAACATCCAAATTCTATGAATGGAACGACGAGCCACCCACTGGGGGAAGAAAGCCGCTCGTGCTATGCATAGCAGTAAAAGCTTATTGCAACATCTGTAACCTTGACTTTGAATGGGCCACAACTGACGTATATGTATGATACCTTTTTTTTATCCGTTTTCATAACTGGGGAAGAACGGAGCTGGTATTTACTCCTCCTACTCTCTCTCTCTCTCTCTCTCTCTCTCTCTCTCTCTCTCTCTCTCTCTCTCTCTCTCTCTCAAACATAAGATAAGGCAATAAGGTAAAGCTCTCTCTCTCTCTCTCTCTCTCTCTCTCTCTCTCTCTCTCTCTCTCTCTCTCTCTCTCTCTCTCTCTCTGAAATTTATACAGTACTCATTTCTAAAGGGAATGGCTGAAGTGTTTTACGCGTTTTCAAAACTGAGGAAAGACAAATACTGCCTTCATCTCTCTCTCTCTCTCTCTCTCTCTCTCTCTCTCTCTCTCTCTCTCTCTCTCTCTCTCTCTCTCTCAAGTTTATACAGTACTCATTGCTACAGGGAATGGTTGTAGTGTTTCACGCGTTTTCAAAACTGAGAAAAGGCAAATACTGCCTCTCTCTCTCTCTCTCTCTCTCTCTCTCTCTCTCTCTCTCTCTCCTCTCTCTCTCTCTCCTCTCTCTCTCTCTCTCTCTCTCTCTCATTATGTAAAGTACAAATTGGGCAGTCGATACTGTATTATTTATTCTTTGAGGCACCCTGTACTAAGGGAAACTGCACAGAATTATTGGTTTTTGTTCCTAAACACATCGTAAATTAAGATACTGAATATCTACGATGAAAATTACGCGTACCAAATTGCTTTCGACGAATGTTATGATGAATATATTTTGATCAAAATGTAACTGTAAACAACAGGTATACAAGAAGGTAATACAATTGATCCACATAATATAAAATGTAGAAATAATGTCTTTCTTATTCTAAAAGTATAGTAAATGATGATATTTACAAGAGATGAGCAAGTAAATTATTTCCAATATATAATAATAAATGGGTGAACGCTTTCTTTCTATTATATCA
Source organism: Palaemon carinicauda (assembly GCF_036898095.1). NCBI lineage: Eukaryota > Metazoa > Arthropoda > Malacostraca > Decapoda > Palaemonidae > Palaemon > Palaemon carinicauda. Next base: position 73,273,272 of record NC_090746.1, read on the forward strand.
AGAATATATTATCCACCCGGTGAATAAATGTTGACTAATCCAAACATATAATAAATAAACTAAATATCATAAATACCCTTGAATATATGTACCAAGCAAATTAGCAAGGATCAATAAAAGGAACAACAAGTTAAGTGAGTGATCTTGTTGACGACGCGAAGACCACTTCCCTGTGAATCTTCTTCAAAAATTATATAAATGTTTGAAAGAATGAACCCCTCTAAGCACAGAAGGACGATGTTTTGACAAAGCGCCAATAGATGGCAGTACTTTATCATTTTTTGTTCAACAAAACAAATTCCTCTCGTAACTTACTTGTGCCGCGTTTAGATTCCCTGCATGGTCTATCGAAGATTAACTGAATTCAATTTTGATAGAATTTGTTGAACAAGATTACTTTATTCTATTTTTAGTCTCACATGGTTCGCTCTGATGACTTTTGATTTTGGTGAGGAGGGGGCAAAGTTGAAGAAGTTGGAAAGCCCGGGGGAATGAATGAAACGTGAAAGGAAAAAATTCAATGCAGCTGTGGAATCAAGAGGGGGAATGCTACAAAAGATTTCTCAGTGAACCTCTACATCAGGGATTCCCAAACTTTTCGTTCTTCTGTACGCATTGGGCATTTTCATAAATTCCCGAGTATGCGTAAGTTGAGGATGACAAAGAGAAACAATGAAGTTGATATTATGATATTATTCTATAATCGAGCTTCATTGCAGATTACCCAATGTACCCCCCGAGGAATAAAAATGTACCACTGGGGTACATGCGCTGGAAGTTGAGAATCCATGCTCTACAGTCTAAAATGTTCAGTAAATTGCTAAAAAATGTACCACTGGGGGTACATGTACCCGAGCTTGGGAACCCCCGCTCTACAGTTGACAATGTTCAGTGAATTGCTAAAAAATGTACCCCTGGGGGTATATGTACCCCAAGTTGGAAACCCCTGCTCCACAGTCTAAAGTGTTTAGTGAATTGTTCACTGTAGATGAAAATCCCCTTGTTATATTGGCTAAAATACTGAGAAACAGAGTAGATTGGAGGGATATGGTAAGTGTGGCACTGTGTCACATTATGCGGAGTCGACGTAATAAATGTGCTGGCTCGTATTTTACTAAGTTTGCCAAACGCAGAGGTTTTCAAGATAACTGCCTTATACAAAAATCTACTCGCTCACACTAAGCAAAAATATTGGGTAATGTATAGATTACGCCGCTTTGGACCAGGTCAAGTGAAAGTTGCAAGGTGTTAAAGCCTCTCAGCTAGGATCCTGTACTGTTGACTTTTGTAATTCTGGTACACTTCACGGGAAGCTAAGGAGACCTCTAACAATTGTACATTGTAGCTGGTAATGCTGTGTTTTGCAAAAGCAAAGCTGTTGGTAACACTGTCTTTAGAACAGTCACTGAGATTGTAAACACGTGAGCAAAAGCATTTTTATTAATTTTACAAAATGATGCATAGAAAAATATTATTTGCTTAACAACAATTAACAAAATTCATGAAAATGCATTTGATCACGTGTTTATAAGTTGAGAAACTTTGTTTTACAGGCAGTGTTGCCAAGTGTTACCTGTTAAAATGTACAGATGCCAGACGTCTCCATAGTTTCCCATGAAGTGAATCAGAATTAATTAATCCAACTGTACCATAGAATAGGAAAGGGAAGCTCTGCTTAGTATATGTCCTGATTGCGTTAAAACAGGCGCAGCTATTCTGCAGCGTTACCCTTTCGAATGACGTCATAAAATTTTGGTCCATAATAATGACAATAGAGAGATCTTAACGAAAACAAGTGATTATTTTGAAAGCATAACAAGTATACACCGAAGTATATACAATGAAATATACATATGCATGGACATCAAATCTATATTTGCCAAAAATAAATTTTTTTTAGATGTGGTTTAAAAGCAAAAGTATGTGGGTCGATACTGGAATGGGGAAATCTTGTATAAATATATTTGATGGGAGGTTTGGTTGATTGAAATGGATGACTTCCAAGAAAAAATATTCATAATTATATTCAGTAAAGTGAATATGATACGGGGTTTTAATTTAGGTTATGAAATATCACAAAGTATATGAATAAAAAAGTCAAAGATTATTAGATTTGTTAAACAGGATCAAATCTAATAACAAAGCCTAATGACATTTCAAAAAGTGAAATAAAAAAGACAAGGGCCACTGAACAAATTAATAATTTGTCTGTGTGATGCTTCCGGGCATGTAGGCATGAACCTGAAACTGATCTATATTCAGTTATACAATATCTGTTTCCCTGTGCGGCCGTGTGGGAAAAATAACCAAATTGACTGTGGCAACAACACAGCAAGGTTCTTTGATACGAGCTTCTATACAGGGAAACACTTTCAGTGTGGTATATTCTCTCTCGTAAATATAATTATCTAACTAATTAACTAACTAGCTGAAGAACAAGTGAATGAACAAATAAAAAGATGATAATGAAAATACAACAAATACATATATCAGACAAGATATTTTTCTTTAATAAGACAGATACAGAACAATTAATGAAAACAAATGTATTAATGATATTAATATTAATATTACTTACTAAGTACAACCCTAGTTGGAAAAGCAGGGTGCTAAAAGCCCAGGGTCCCCAACAGGGAAAATAGCCCAGTGAGGAAAGGAAAGAAGGAACAAATAAAATATTTTAAGAACAGTAACAACATTAACATAAACATTTTCGATATAAACTATAAAAAGTTAACAAAACAAGAGGAAGAGAAATAAGATAGAATAGTGTGCCTGAGTGTACCCTCAAGCAAGAGAACTCTAACCCAAGACAGTGGAAGACCATGGTACAGAGGCTATGGCACTATCCAAGACAATAAAACAATGATTTGATTTTGGAGTGTCCTTCTCCTGCAAGAGCTGCTTACCATACCTAAAGAGTTTCTTCTATACATACATAAGCTAGCAAATTAAGATTAGCGATGAAGTATCGTTCATCAATTGAAGAATCACCAGTCAATCACATGCAAAACTAAAACACACTTCATCACCGCTAGGCAGAAAAGAATAACAAAACCTTAAGAAATTTCTATTTGAAATTCTATTGGATCGACGTGTCTATTTATAAACAAAATCTGTTTTGATGGAAGATGAACGTAAGAATATCACTTTACCCTCTACAAGCTCATCTCCATAACATGAACATCCTATATGGGTTGCGTCGATGAAATGTTTTGGTAGGTTTTCGAAAGTGTTTTGGTTGTGGAAGGCTTCGTTTCATGTATATTCGATGCCTAAATTTATCGTCAATATTTATCCTCTGGCAACCAAGGGATGCAAGAACTCACCATCATAATATCTCTTCATTTTATTGGATGAGACTTTTCATGTTTATTTCGTGTAGTGTTAAAAAACCTTCTGGAGCAATATACTTATTCGAGCTTTCTTTTGTTGTTGTAGCCTACTGGAAACGTCGCTGCCTGGCAATCTGCTGGATTGGGATATGATGGGCGCTCGAGTTCGATAGTTTCTTGTAATGTCCGAAACCTAAACATTCTTGTGAGCTAGGGGTAGCCTATAGGTGTACCTGCTGTGTCATCAGCAGCCATCGCCTGTCCCTCCCTCGTCATACCTTGGGCGCTGTCATTTATACATATATGGTCAGTCTCAAAGGCACTGTCCTGCTAGGGCATTGTAGCTTTCCCTTACCTCTACCATTCACGAGTGATCTTTAACCTTTAAACTACAACTTTTGGTACCTAACTTGGATATGGAGGCATAATTATTGAATACAGGTATTAATACTAAGAGATGAATGTATTTCATCTATATAAATGGTTCCGTGTAGAACAAACGTCTGCTTTATCTGGACATCACAAGAAAATGAAAATAAAAAATACATATTTGACATATTGTAAGTGACACGGAAATAGAAAGTTACTTTTATCTTATAATAATATATCAATAGTAAACTCAACTTGTAACTCAACAACAAAACTAATAGTAAATAAAATAATGATAAAATCATCCTTCCATTCTTTTCTTCACTAACCATCTTTATTCCTCTCCCTATTCCTACTCAAAAACCATTTCCCTTTTTCATTCCTGCTCGTAAGCGAATATCACAAGAGCAGTTCCTTGTCTCGCCAGACGATTTCTTTCTTTCATAAGTTTCAGGAATATCTTTTCGAGTTAAAAACATTTCCTCATACGTAAGAAAGTTTAATTCGGGGTTCGACAAATTTCCCTGTTGTCTTTCTTCTATTTTATGGAGTGGAGATCTCGAATACATATTCTTAGAAACATGAAGAGGCTGGGACGCTCTCGTTGTTGTCGCAAGAGGCGATAACATTCATGGTAAAAAAGGTTTTAGTTTTTACTTGAGAGCTGGGATGAAAGAATAGGTAAAGACATTCTAAAGGCATTTACATTACGAAGGTTTTCGCCTTTTAGAAACAATAGATATTTATTCAATTAAATATTAGGTTTCATATAGTGTGCACAAAGGTAGACTCAAACAAACACATACACACACACACACACACACACACACATATATATATATATATATATAATCTACATATATGCAATATTAAATATAACTATAAATATATGCATGCATAGGAATATACTATACATATATATGTATATATACATACATATACACAGTGTATATATATATATATATATATATGTATTTGTATATATACATATATATATATATATATATATATATTTTAATACCAATAATATCCTTTATTAGCCCAGAGCAGAACACATAGGGAGAAGGAAAAAAAGAGTAAGTCTTAAACACTAAGGTAGACAGACGTTTATGCCTCTTAGATGCAGGAAGGTTATAAAATTAAAGAAAAAAAAAAGAAGCAGGCAGAAAATATTGAAGCTTACAAAACTCAGAAGCGAAAAATACACATTGAATATCGACAATACATCCAATTCACTTTAAATGGCCACAGCATTCCTGCAAGTCGTATAAGGGGTAAGGTTACCCAACATACACCTTTTTTTAGCCAACCAGATGCTGGTACTCATTCACAGCAGGGTGGACTGATTGAGTCTTCCTAGCAGACGTGATCCGGCTGCCGTATCATTCGGTTACGACGTTAATTTGTCTAATTACATCTTCGCCATATTTAAATGATTATATAGATGCAAAACACTCAATTAGATTGATGAAATCTTCCCGTATGGAGATCAAATAATACACAACATATCGACTATATACCGAAATCATGTTATTCATAGTATAAATCTTCTTTTAACATATTTGCATATATATATATATATATACACATATATATACATACACACACACATATATATATATATATATACATATATATATATATATATATATATAGGTACACGTTACAACGTCTACGCATAATAATTTCCCAAAGGTGTGATTTATTTCTTTTAAAGGTAACTATACAAATCAGCAAAAGGTCGGTGTCCAACAGATATTGAAAGGGAAATGCAAAGCCCACAATGAAAAGGAAATGAGTTCTGAGGATGGAGGAAAAATGATGGCAGACAAAACAAGATATAAAGAAATACTCGATAACAGACATTGAACAGAGCGACAGGAAATGGGATGAAATGAGGGAAAATAGTGACAGGGGAGAGCGGAAGGGGGGGGGGGGGGGGGGGTGAGTGAGAGTGAGAGTGTGTGAGAGGACCATTGCTGTTCCAAAATTGAAAATACTATAAACGTGGAAAGGTTTGTGTTTTAATTTTATTTTTAATTGAAAAAGTTATCTGTATTTTTGTCTTTCTATGGCGCTCTGTCAGTAATCTTTAAGTATAGGTATGCGAGATGATTTTGGCATGCTCTTCGCACTCCCCAAGAGAGATTAGTTTACCACACGATCAGCTGGGCTCCGTTAGGCACTAGAAGAGTTGGAAGACCCAGACCTATAAGGCTGAGGACTATGAAGCGGGAAGTAAGAGATGATGAATGGAAAAGTATAGAATTAAAAGGTCAAGATGTCCTTTACGTCAATAGGCGTAGGAGGAGACGATGATGAGATATGCGAGCAGACGAAAGATTATTATCAAAATCTTCCAGAATTAGTACGATTTTTGTTTTCGTTTTTTCTAGAGATATTCTGTAAAAGTGATATTTAAATCTAATTAATTTTTCATATCCAATCTCTCTCCCTCTCTCTCTCTCTCTCTCTCTCTCTCTCTCCTCTCTCTCCCTTAGTCCTCCAGTTTGTCTTAGAGGAACTAAAGCTGAGTGGGACAGTTCCCTGTTAAAAACTGGGGCGCAAGTTGGTGACGAAGTTCCCTGATTGCACTTTTGGACGTTTGCCTAAAATATGAAGTCACTTCTTATTTGGGTCTAAATTTCCAAAAATACCACCGATCTTCTCTT
>NC_090746.1:73289647-73314647 GCF_036898095.1 Palaemon carinicauda
TAATAATAATAATAATAATGATAATAATGATAAATTTTTTTCTTAACTGTCTTAAACATATCATTTAGCTTTTATATTTTTCTGATTTTTTTTTTTCAAATGGTAGTATGTTGAAAATAGAATAAAATATAGCAGCAAACTACTACTACTACTACTACTACTTCTAATACTACTACGACTGCTACTACTACTACTACTACTACTACTACTACTACTACTACTATTAATAATAATAATAATAATAATAATAATAATAATAATTAATAATGTAAGGAAATAACGAACACAGAAAATTAAACTCAAGTAAGTAACTATTCTTATAAAGTGATTATTCAAAATTCAGGGGACAAATACCTGAAATAAAAGTACATAAACATATGATTGAGCTAAGGGGAACCAGAAAATGGTTCTAATTAAAATGAACAAGTATTTGGGAATAAAATAATCTTTATAATTCCCGTAGCCGAAATAGCTCGAAAGAGAGAGAGAGAGAGATGAGAGAGAGAAGAGAGAGAGAGAGAGAGAGAGAGAGAGAGAGAGAGAGAGAGAGATAGAGAGAGAGAGAGAGAGAGAGAGAGAGAGAGAGAGAGAGAGAGAGAGAGAGAGAGAGAGTAATCTTAATAGAAATAGGACATAATATGATGACTTTTCAAAATACTATGTAGTACCAAAGTATTTCTTTCTAAAGAATGCAAAAGTGTTGAAACGAAGATAATAAATTTATTGCACGATGGTAAAGGATTCTGTTCTATTTAAAAAGAAATGGTGTAATATCCCATTGAAAATAAGAAATAATATTACCAATAAGCTGAAAAAACAATAGAAAATTTAACAGTATTGAAGTGTTACCAAAATGTAAAATGATTATAAAATAACGAAGAAGTGGCAGTTTTTTACAGGTAAAACTAATGAGGAAGATATGCAATAAGCACCAATTCGACGATGCACCGAGCGAATTTTGTTCTAGATTAAATGATTTTCCAATTAATCGTAACAACGTACGTATTAACATGATACATTTGGCAACGGTGATATTAAAAAAAAAAGAACAGTGGAAGTAAATAGTACACAATTGAAAATATGAATAACAAAATAACTTCTTTTTCTTTTAACATACGTTCGTTAAAAAAATATAATGCTTGAATAAATCATGAATTACACTTTCCTACATCCATGGTTAGTGTATTCTTGCATAAACAAACAAGATAAATTTCAAATACACGCACGAATATGTATATAAAAACAAACACAATATATATATATATATATATATGTATATATATATATATATATATATATAATGTGTGTGTGTGTGTGTGTGAGTGAGTGTGACATTTACCGTAATAGGGATCACTGTATGTGTATGAATACATAATTTACACCACAAAAGTGTAGATATCTTGAGTAAAAAGAAATTAATTTCACGGAGTAAAGATGAAATACTACAGAGGTCATTTCATTAGAGTTAAATGAATAAAGAAAAAAAAAGTACTAAAGTTAATTAAGTACGAAAATTTCCAGATGAATTAAGGGATAAATTACACCTAGATTTATCAAGGAAAGACCAGGGAAAAATATTGATAAATGAACTAAATGAATACAGGGAGAAAATCCCCAAATTAAGAGAGGGAAAATAATCTCTAAATGGTACATGGAGAAAATCCCTAAATTAAGATAAGGAGAAAAATCTCTAGTAGAGGGAGACAAATCCCCAAATGAACAAATGGAGAAAAATCCCTAATTGAATAGATGGAGAAAATCCCTAAATTAAGAGAGGGAAAACAATCCTTATATAAATAGATTTTGGAAAGATCCTAAATGAAGAATGGCGTAAAATCCTGCTACAAAAATTATAAGGCGGAAAAGCATCTACATAACTCCTATATATTGCAGTTTTGGCATGTCTAGTCCCTCTCCCCCCTACCCTAGCCATACGTTTGGCAATGTCGCTCAGCGTGACAGATATATATATATATATATATATATATATATATATATATATACATATATATATATATATATATATATATATATATATATATATATCTGTATGTATATACAGTATATACATACATATATATCAAATGAATTTCCAGTGAACACTGGAATACTCTACGGAAATGTGTTGCCACCTATGTTGGTTATTCTTCTCATGGATTTTGTAATACATAGAACAGTCTGGAATGGTGGAGAATGACTGGACTGGATTGCTAACAGTAAATTACCTGACCTAGAGTATGCTGATGACGCTGACCTTATTAGCAGACCACCACATGACTTGCAAAGCTTGCTTACCAGAATGCATGAAATATCACATGAGGTTGGGCTTAAGATCAATAGAAGAAAGGCAGAGATGATGAGAACGGAATATGCAATGGAAGATGAAATATCATTGGAAGGAGACAGGATTAATGAGGTGGAATCATTTAAATATTTAGGAACTATGCTCTCCAATACAGGATCTTTAGAATTTCAGTTTAATGAAAGATTGAAAAAAAAAAATAGACAATGGCTAGGTTAAGTAAAATTTGGAAATCAAATCGACTGAACTTATATATAAAAATCAGCTACATATCAGTTTAGTGAGATCGGTGTTACTGTATGGACATGAGTAGTGGTATGAAACTATATCCAACAGATTTTGTAGATTTGGGAAGAACAGTGGGAGTTGAATGGCAGGACAGGATTAGAAACGAAACTATAAGAGAGATTACTCAAGTACTATATGTGAATGAGATCATGGTGAAGGGTAAATGCAGATAGTTTGGACATGGTCTTCCCACTCCCCAAGAGAGATTAGTTAACCAAACTTTTATCTGAAGCGTGAAGTAGGAGACGATGAATGGAGAAGTGTTGATTTAAAAGCTTAAGATAGAGAGGACTGGCGAAATCTAACCGAGGCCCCTTGAGTCAATACGTGGAGGAGGAAATGATGATGATGCTATATATAAGCTTGTGTTTGTGCAGGTGAGAGTGGAAATCTATAAATTTCCTAATAAAACCTCATGAATATCCTATCTAGCTGGACCTTTCATAACTAATGTATCACAGGAAAATAGATGGCATAATTTCATTACATAAACTCCCTCATTGAAGTACCAGGCCGCTAAAGTTTATAGAAAACTGTACTTGATTATTCAATCAATTCATTCAGTATGTAATTAATCAATTTATTCATTCATCGATGCATAAATCATTTATTTCAATTCGAAGTTGAAGACTGTGATGACCCCGGTTGACCTCCCTGTCTATTGGCTCTGACGTGATGAACAATGTCGTTTTTCACTTGGAAATTGAATTAGAGTAGGAAGCTCACTTTGCCTTTTCCAGATCTTTGTTTGCTGTTGCGTATGCTGGACACAATTATTGTTCGATGTTATTTTTTAGGTGTTTCGACAGTAAAGAATCTATTTTTTAAACGTTTATTGACAAGAAATAAAGCTTGAGAGAGAGAGAGAGAGAGAGAGAGAGAGAGAGAGAGAGAGAGAGAGAGAGAGAGAGAGAGAGAGAGATTTGCTACATAGCTTGCAATGTAAAAACATTTGAACAAACACACACAAGTTTGATACATGAAAGGCTATGTATAATCACACAGAGAGAGAGAGAGAGAGAGAGAGAGAGAGAGAGAGAGAGAGAGAGATTTTCTACATGGCTTGCAATGTAGAGAGAGAGAGATTTGCTACATAGCTTGTGTACCAACCGTGTGTCACACGATCGTACATAGTTCATTTTGTGTATATATTATGCTTGTATCTTCGCTCTTCCCTCGCACTAAAAAGAGCCTGAATAAACATGTCTGTTTTTCTCACCGATAACGGTGTCGATTTTGAACATGAAATTTCTTGTTACCTTGAGCTTTTGTATATAAAGGAGAGTGTTCTATAATAAACCCACTCAGTTGCTATCATCCTGTCTTTGAGTCACAACCTTCTCTCTGCCGGTCACATTGGTGACCCAAGAAGTTGACTCGCTCCTCCCGCCTTCCACACCCCCTCGCCCCTCCATCGTTGGTACTATGGCGGACTCTACAGAAGCTGGCGCTGCGGCTGCCCCATTAAAACTTTCATCATTCGCTAGCGGAGAGGTGTTTGCTTGGTTTCAGCGCGCAGAAGTCCAGTTTCGTATCAAGGGCGTGACTCGCTCAACCCCAAAGCAGATTATGTTCTCGCGGCGATACCCGAGGACACCTTCCTAGAAATATCCGAATGACTTTGTGAACAAGGAGACACCCCAATAGCGTATGACGCCCTCAAAACATACCTTCTGCAGCAGTACTCGCCGTCGCCAGCCGCCCGTATAGCAAAGCTTTTTCAGCTCTCGCAACAACCGTTGGGGGACCAAAGGGCTTCGCTCGCCTTCAGGGAAATGACCAGAATCGCTCGCCTCCAACCTGCCGCAGGTTCACCGTGCCCTTTGGATGCACTGTTTTTACCCGAACTTGTACACGCTGCCATACCCGATGTCGACAGTTTACCCATAAAGGACTTGATGACCAAAGCCGACGCCCTTATGGACAACAACTTCAAGACCTCCATCAACGCTTCCACCCCTGACGAAGAGGACGCCTATTCAACGTCAACCAAAGCTGACGTGAATGCCATAGGACATACACGCCTACCCAGTGATGTGCCGAAGCGGCAACAAAGCCACCCACCACTCACCACTTGCTCGCGCCCCAACCAACGACTTCTACAGCCACTTACTACCTCCCATCCGCTGCGGTTTTGCTACTACCACTTCAGATTCGGGGCAACCGCGAAGAAATGTGCCAAGGATTGTCAGTGGCCAAAAAACCGTGTAAGTAGGCCATCGCTCGTGGCGGTGGCCTCCCGTGTTTCTAATCTTTTCTTTTTATATGATGCAGGAACGGGAGTGCAATTTTTGGTAGACACGGATGCTTGTCGTTCTCTTTTGCCAAGGGAACTCTTCAAGACACGACGTAGTCTGTCTACGTCTGCCGACGTCCGCTTGGTAGCTGCCAACGGATCTGCGATACCCACCTACGGTTACGAGAACCTCACATTATTGTTCGGAAACGGTAAATTTAATTGGAAGTTTCTCATTGCTGACGTCACATTGCCAATCCTCGGTGCGGATTTCCTCTTTCATTTCCACCTTCTAGTCGATGTTGCCCACCGACGATTGGTCAACACAGACTCGAACTTGTCGACACCTCTTCAACCTGCCCCCTCCAGCCTCGCTCTCCACATCAGCACACTCACAGATGCCTACACCCACCTCCTCAGGTCGTACCCGGAAGTTTTCCATACAGAACTTCGTCAAACGCCCAAGGCTTATCACCATATTAAGACGAGGGGAACCCAGTCTTCGCAAAATTCAGATGTCTGGCACCGGAACGATTGGCAGCCGCCAAACAGACGTTCGCCGAAAAGGAGGAAATGGGCCTTGGCCAAAAGGCCTCCAGCCTATGGTCGTCACCCTTACACATCGTTCTGAAGAAAGAGGGCTCTCTCCATCCGTGAGGGGATTACAGGCGCCTGAACATGCATACAGAACTGAATCACTACCCCCTCCCAAACATCACCGGCGTGACCTCCTACCTTAACAAAGCGAATGTTTTCTTTACGCTAGACCTCCTGAAGGGGTATTATCAGGTGCCTATGAACCCAGAAGACATCCCCAAGACTGCCATCACCACTCCGTTTGGTATATACACCTTCAATTACTCCTGTTTTGGCCTTCGTAATGCCGGGGCCACGATTCAACGTCTCATGGATGGCATCTTAGGGGACCTCCCTTTCTGTGTATGTTATGTGGACGACATACTTGTATTCTCCTCCTCAAAAGAGGAACACCTCCATCACCTGCGCATCATGCTCGACCGGCTACTACAAAACGGCCTTGTAGTTCGATACAACAATAGTACCGTTGGCGCCAACGACGTGTCGTTCTTAGGGCACCGCATCACTCCTGAAGGAGTCCATCCCCTCCCTGAGAAGGTAGCAGCCGTTCAGGACTTCCCCGCGCCCTCGACCGTCAAAGCTCTGCAGGAATTCTTGGGCATGATCAACTATTATCACCCTTTTCTGCCAGCCATTGCCGCCACTCTTGCTCCCCTCTACGCCTTTCCTCAAGGGCAAGCCAAAGGACCCGAAGTGGGGTCCCCTTCAAGAAGCGGCCTTCTGCAATGCAAAGAAGGCCCTATCAACTGCTGCGGCTCTCACTTTTCCTATCCCACATGCCCCTCTCCTTCTCTCCACCGATGCCAGCGACGTCACTATTGGTGCAGTACTTGAGCAGGTGGTCAACGGCTCGCCCCGCCCATTGGCCTTCTTCAGCAGAAAACTGTCCAAGGCAGAATCGGGTTATTCTACCTTCAATCGCAAATTGCTGGCGGTGCACTTGGCTGTCCGTCACTTTCGCCATTTCTTAGAAGGTACGCCCTTCGTCATTCACACAACCACATGCCTCTGGTGCACGCCTTCACTCACCTGGTCCGCCCATAAACGCCAACATCTCTCCGCCGTGGCTGAATACAATTGCACCCTTCAATATGTCCCTGGGAAAATGAATCCCGTTGCCGATGCCCTGTCAAGAAACACGTTGGCTGCCGTTCAACTGGGATTGGATTACAACGCCTTGCCTAAAGCCCAATGACATGTTCCAGAGTATCAAGCATGTAGGACATCCTGCACTTCCCTCCGGTGGGAAGACATCCCCCTCGAAGACTCCAAGACCACCCTCCTCTTTGACGTCAGTACTGGTAGACCGCGACCTTGGATTCCAGCTCCCATGCGCCGGCAGGTGTTTGATTTCATTCACAGCCTTTCACATCCCTCATGCCGTTCTACTGCACAGCTGCTGAAGATGAAGTTCATTTGGCATGGCATTTCTAAGGATACTAAGGATTGGGTCCGCGCCTGTACTTATTGCCAAACTTCCAAAGTACATCGACACACGGATTCAGGAGTGGGCACCTTTCCTTAACCTCAGTGTTGTTTCGCACACATTCACGTCGACGTTGTAGGCCCCCTACCCACATCACAAGGACATCGTTACCTGTTTACCGTCATTGACCGCTCCACTCATTGGCCTGAAGCCATTCCCATGGAAACTGCAACGTCTGCCTCATGTACATCTGCCTTACTCTCAGGATGGATTGCAAGATTTGGTATCCCTGAGCATATTACTTCTGACAGGAGTACCACTTTCACCTCTCAATTGTGGACATCATTAGCGAATCTCCTGGGCATCCCCCTTCATCAGACAATGGCCTACAATCCCGCTGCCATTGGAATGGTTGAACGTTTTCATCGCACCCTCAAAGCAGCTTTGATGTCCCGCTGCAAGGATTCCTACTGATTTACTCAGCTTCCCTGGGTCCTCCTGGGACTAAGGACCACTCCTAAAGACGCCCTCGACATCTCGGCAGCTGAAATGGTGTATGGCGACCCGTTGGTCGTCCCTGCAGAATTTTTTCCTTCTACAACCTCCGACGACGATCTCCAGCGCATGCGTCACGTTATTTACTCCATGCCGCCAGACTTACAAGCCCCCAGCGAAGCATCACATACCAACAGACTTGCACTCTGCAATGCACGTCTTCCTGCGCAACGACACCGCTAACGCCCCCTTACACGGGCCCTTTCCTTGTGATCCGATGCAGTCCGAAAGCATTCCTACTAAACATTCGTGGCAAAGAAGACTGGGTCTCCATTGATCGTCTAAAACCTGCTTATCTCCTGCCAGATGACCCGCCTACAGATCGCCTCTCTAGATCAGGGCGCCCTATTTAACATGTACAGTATGTCATTTTTAGGGGGGGGGGAGCCATGTACCAACAGTGTGTCACACGATCGTACATAGTTCATTTTGTGTATATATTATGCTTGTATCTTCGCTCCTCCCTCGCACTAAAAAGAGCCTGAATAAACATGTCTGTTTCTCTCACCGATAACGGTGACGATTTTGAACATGAAATTTCTTGTTGCCTTGAGCTTTTGTATATAAAGGAGAGTGTTCTATAATTAACCCACTCAGTTGCTTTCATCCTGTCTTTGAGTCACAACCTTCTCTCGGCCCGTCACACTTGCAATGTAAATACACTTAAACAGATAAACAAAAACAAGTTCGATACAGGAGAGGCTATGCATAATCGCACACATAAAGAGAGAGAGAGAGAGAGAGAGAGAGAGAGAGAGATTTGCTAGATGGCTTGCAATGTAAATACACTTGAACAGACAAACACACACAAGTTTGATACATAAAAGGCTATGAATGATCAAACAGAGAGAGAGAGAGAGAGAGAGAGAGAGAGAGAGAGAGAGAGAGAGAGAGAGAGAGAGAGAGAGAGATTTGTTACACGGCTTGCAATGTAAATTAATGATAACCAGCTCTGTTGCAATTAGGAGAACCACTGATTGTTGTAACCATCTCATTGGCCATGCAACTCATTTGCAATGAGACTCGGCACTTGCATACGTAATATGACTTCATTGAAATAGAAAAAAGCGTCCATTAATTCATTTTGGCAGTGGAAACAGGAAAAATAATTAGTGATTACGTGATTCTAAAATTTAAAGGGTTGGCAATGTAAAATAGATTAGTCAGGATTTCATATTCAATAGTAAAGTGTTTTCCAGCCTCTTTGCTTTTCTTGGTCGAGTTGATGTTTATTGTATTGTTTGGGAGACTTGGCTTTTATTGTGTTGTTTGGACGAGTTGATGTTTATTGTGTTGTGATTTTATTTGAGGAACATAGAGTTACAATTTTGTGTTTATAGCAATCCTCATCCAATCTGAGCTTTTCATTCTAGGTAATAAACACACGAACATTCATGCACAATATATATGTGTACACAAGCAGACCCTCTATACAAACACTTAAACACACACACACACACACACACTCACACACACACACACACACATATATATATATATATACACACACACATATATATATATATATATATATATATATATATATATATATATGTATATATATATATGTGTGTGTATGTGCGTGGTGTGTCCATATTTATCTCCCTTTTATATGCTTCTGTGCCCTCTCTTTTATGGTTTATTTTCTGTTGATGTTACTTATTTCTTTTTCGTAGGTCAACAAAATCTCAGGTAGACATCCTTATTCGGCCTTTGTGTATTTGTGTGAATATGTCTGAGTGTGTTTGTGTGTGTGCGTGTAAGGGTACAATAATATCCAGTACTTCTATACAACCACGAAAATGGCGGAGCCCTAATAGTTTGGGTCTAGCCAACCGCTGGTAATAACCCTTAATTACACAAGAAAATTGCTTCCCTAAAGAGAGTATAAAAGCCATTCCTACTCCCATTATCACTAAGGCAGTATACAATAAAACACAATCTTTATATATGTTATGTTTTGCGATAATACAAGATATATCTTGTATTTTGGTTTTGAGTTATGTGAAATAGAATTCAGGAGAATATTCATATTAATTATTCTAAGTCATGAAATATTGTAATATTCCAAAATCATTTTTCTATGAATCCCATTTCAATTCTTAATACTTTATGGAGTAATGCTAGTAAAGATAGAATGATTAAGAGTCTTTGTTAATTATACATGTCATTTCAACAGTCAATCATATATATATATATATATATATATATATATATATATAGATATAGATATAGATATATATATACATACATATATATATATATATATATATAAATATATATATATATATATATATATATATATATGTAATGTAATATAAACAGAAGATAAATAGAAGAAAGACAGAGATGATGAGAACGGAGTCTGCAATGGAAGATGAAATATCACTGGAATGAGAAACGATTAATGAGGTAGAATAATTTAAGTATTTAGGAACTATGCTATTCAATACAGGGTCTTTAGAATTAGAGTTTAGTGAAAGATTGAAAAAAGCAAATCAGACAATAGCCAGGTTGAGAACAAAACCCTCAAAAGGATATTGGGAGTTAAATGGCAGGACAGGATTAGAAATGAAACTATAAGAGAGATTACTCGAGTGCCATATGTGGTTAAGATCATGATGAGGGGTAGATGGAGATGGTTTGGGCATGCTCTTCGAACCCCCCCCCAAGAAAGATTAGTTCACCAAACGTTCAGCTGGGCTCCACAAGGCACTAGAAGAGTTGGAAGACCCAGGCTTACATGGCTGAGGACTATGAAGTGCAAAGTAGGAGATGATGAATGGAGAAATATTGAACTAAAAGCTCAAGATAGAGACGACTGGCGAAATCTAACCGAGGCCGTTTGCGTCAATAGGCATAGGGGGAGATTAACAAGAAAATCATTATCTTTAATCTGGAAGTAGGTATTAGAACGATATAATGGTGATAATCATAGTTAATTACTAAAAAAACACTTTAATTCCGTGATGAAAGACCAGTCAATATCTACTTAGGATAACTTCTTGTATCTTTGATGGGAACAGTTAGAAAAACGTTCGGAAGGCATAAGAAATTGTTAGTGAAAAGCCTAAAATAAAATTTAGAAATGGAGAATTTATTGATATTGAACCAAGCAGCCTGCAATAAAATTTGGGAATGGAGAAATTGGTGGTAATGAACCAAAAAGAATTTTGGGAATGCAGGAAATTTTTTTTTATGAAACAGAAGACTTTTTGGAATGTAGTAGTTGATAAGAAACCAGGAAGAATTTGGCAAATGCAAAATTTGTTGAACCAGGAAAATTCTTTCGGAAGAACATGATTATTCTTAGAATGTGAAACCTACGTTAAATACATACCCTATTCAATTGTCTTACTACATTCGCTCTGGCTATCGCACATAATCGGCCAGTAGTTGGGTCATTTTCGTAAGTTCCGTGACCACTGAGAGTGGAGGTACGTTTTTCCATTGGATTTGGCTTTTTGGAGGGATAAAAAGAAATTAAGGTCCCATGCCCCTGCCAAAAGTGTGGGCATAACTTTTGAGAGCCCCGAATTCAATAATGGCTGCCGTCACCAGTTCAAAAAATTTACTTTTTCTATACAAAATGTTTTATAGGGTTTTTTGGGCATGGGGAATTCATTTCTGATGTTATTTTATTGATTTGGCCTGTTTTTCATATATTCAAATTCACTATGACCGCCGATGTTGAGCACCAAACATTTAATTTTGCTAAGTCATTACAGACCTTTTATAGTAGGTTGTAATGAAAGTATTTTTTTGTGATGAATTATTTTATTAATGATAGAAGTAGAAGTAAAGACACAAAAATAACTTTACAACAAAACCAAGGTTAATGGTTGAAACATGCTGAAGCCCAAGGAAATGTCAAACAATAAATTGATATTGATTAGCAAATGTACACCACTGAATCCATTGTTCTACGTCAATCATGGGGCTTATATACTTCTAAATCTGTTGAATCCCCAGACTCACTCGTCTCACTGTCAGATTTTCTTTCCTCTGAGGAGTCAGGAAGCATGAGCTGTTGCGGCAAAGGGGGTTGTGTGTAGCGCACTGGTCGGCATTTTCCATTCACAGCTTCCCAGCCATGACCAATAGGGGATGGATGGTCAAACAAGCTGTAGTGTAGTTGGCATTATGTGATATAGTTTGTCCTTTCAACATGAGGATTCAAGGAGTCGTCATCAGGTGGGAGGCGGATCGTACTCTTCTTCATCATTTTTTGCCCCTTGGAAACCCTTGCTTGCCCACAAGTAGCATCTTTCACCAAAGATACAGTATCAGCTCTGATACTATCCTCCAAGTCGATGCTTTCTGCAATTCGTCCCAGGAGCTTTCTCGCCTCGGGATCAGAGATCACCGTTTCCATCACCTTCTTTCTATGGCCATAGAACCCTGACGTATGATCACTGCCAGTGATCACATGGAGAGTGATGATGATCTGTGAGACTTCTTCTGGTAGCATGTCACGGCAGTTGATAAAGACATGCTTGCGTTTGATAAGTAGATCACCAGGGAGTTGCTGTGAGAGATATGCTGCTTGAACGTACACATCTGTATCTTCACTGTCAAGTACAACTGCCCCATTAAAGTTCCCCGTCTTGAGCTTGGCATAGGCAGACAACATCACTGTGTCAGCTCTGGATGTCTGAAAATAAAGTCTGAGTTTGCCACACCAGTGCTCACATTGGGTGCTAATTCTCCCTCACAGTAGATTATTCCACAACACATCATAGAAGCTGGTGCTTTCAGCTGTTCCCTGAGGAGCTTTTGCAGTCTGATCTTGTTGTCTGACCTGACCATCAGTTGGTTAAATTCAACAGCTTCTGGGAATATGTGCATGTTTTGCTCCCATTCAATCGTGCTCATCATCCTTGATGCTGAAAGGAAGGTCATACTTGTCGTTGATAAGAATGATGTAAGAGCTTGCATTGGCATGGCGTGAGAAAATGATCTTGCAGACCTTTTCTAGATAGTCCTTCCAGCAGTACTTTGAGCCATCTCAGTCTTTGCCTCACGGTCCTCGGGTGTGAGAGTGGCTAGCCGCCAGATCATACCCATGTCAACAATGCTGATGTAGTTTTCTGGTTCTTGAACAACTGGGTCAAGGTTAAACTGATTCAAGAGCTTGCATTGTTTTGCGCATTGACCCGTCTGCATTGTGCAGAGACAAGCACTACTCAGTCACTGACTGAGGCTGACTCAAGTGGGAGCATGCCTGATCCTTTTGCAAGGTCCACCAGGGCTGCCAGACCTGACCTCTCCATCTGAGCCACTTTCATAGGCGTACTTGCTGGTGAACAAATCTGTTCACTGGCAAAGCTTTGCCTTTTATTCTTGTGGATGGTTGCAGTGAGAGGCTGTGTCTTTGTGAATACTCGCTCGTTCAGAAAAAATTCAACCTGATCTTGGCCATCCTGAAAAGCAGAGTTGAAGTCTTGTACTAGCTGTGGAGAGGCAACCATACCAGACTGCAGTGACCTCAGTGAAGGTGATGAGTTATCAAATGGTTCAGTGCTAAATTCTTTCTTTCAGTGCTGTAGATCCTGAACTGCTTGCTCATCCTTCTTCATCCTCGCTGGTTGACACTCAACATGTTTCCTGTTACGATGCTTACATTTGACATTCTGATTCACTACAGCCTTTACTCTGGCGACATTGTTTACATTCCTTATTGTAGAGAACAGTTACTTCTCGTTTTGCAAAAGGAAAAGGCCTCCTTGTTTCAACTTAGTGTTCAGATTCATGGTTGTTTCGATCCAGAGGCCAAGTGGTTGACAGGAGTAGGGTAGACCTGTCATAGATTGGGCAAAGTGATTGTTAAAGAATTCCTTTTGCTCATTTGACAAAGAAAACAACATTGTTCAGTAATCTGGCAGCCACCTTCCATAATCATGGTTGTTGTATGCCATCAGTCCAGGCAACATGTTGTATGTTGAGGATATGTACTCTTGTCCATTTCTGGCATGGCACGCATCAAGATTCTGTACAAGAGGGTCTGACATCTCTATGAACGAAAGCCAAAAGTCCCCCATGTCAGTACCAGGTTTCTCATAAACTCTGTTGATCAAAGTCTTCATGTCATCATCATTTTCAAGGTCAGAGTGAGCTTCGTGAAGTGCCTCTTGTGTTTCGGTGAGTGCGTTACACAGAATGTACAGCTTCTCTTTCACATTTTCTGACAGTTCCTCGTGCTCAAGAATGTCTCTTAGCCGAAGGTGGATAAGAGCTTCTCACCAAGCCATGAGGCAGCGCACACCACGCCTGTAATGTTTGCTTTGTAGTGCTTGGTCCACAGATCCATCCATCACCACTCCTGCTGATACCAGAGTGTCTGCCATCCCAGAGCCCTTGAATTTCTTATATATAGCATGCATGTATGACATCTGTTGGTGGAAAGGACTAATGTTTGGGGTGATACTCTTAAACAATTCTAGATTCTCTGCCTTGAGTTGGACAATTGTCTTATATGTGGGCAGATCGGCAACGAGAAAGAAGAATGGGATTTTCTTCTTACGCATTGTTTCCAATAGTTTTGTCATGATATCATGTATCACTGATTTGCATGGGGGTTCATCATAGGAGGTGTGAAAGTAGGCCTTGCTCTTGTTGGGTGGTGGACAGTGGCAGGATTGGGCACCACTGTATGCTGGAACCTGTTGCTCATGTGATAGGGGTCTTGTACTGTCATTGTTGGTGCGAGCCAATGCATGTATAACAGAGCGAGCCCATTGCGGAGCTGTGCCATTCACTGGTGGGTTTACCCAGGTACGAATTTGTGGCTCGCTGGTACTGCCAGGGGGCATCTGTATTGTTGAACATGTGTGATCTCTCCCCATTTTCTTATCAGCTGTTCAGAGATCTGTTTCTTGGCAAGCCTGGCAAAAGGCAGTTCATCTGGTTTCCTTTCGTAGCTTTATGGCTGCATGAACATGACATTAGTTCTGTGAGCGCCTGCTGCACTGCCTGCTTGCTATCTACGATCTCTAGTGGGCAAGTGCCTTACACCTCAACATCCTTGAGTGCCCAGTGGTCATAGAGGAGAAGTGCATCTGAGTAGCTGATGCAGACACCACTCTTGTGAAGTGTGTCCACCAGGTCTTTACTCCTTGTCATACCATGAACAGTGAGGCCAAGGTTAACTGCAGTTGAGGTGCACTGTCCAGTGACGTGGTAGGTGATTATGGAGGCCAGGCTGAGTGTGGCAGGACTGAGATCAACAGTTTTTCTTGTAGGTTGTTTTAACAAAGTCAACATCTGCAGTAGTTGCTCACATACCTCTTCAGCTTCTTCGAGATGGTCAATGCGAGGTGGCCATGGGACAGTAGATGTGTCTTTGATCTTCTTTGACAGGCGTGGTGCTAGGTTTTGAACGAGCTGCTCATCAGTGATGCCAAGGGACAACATAGCAGCCTGAATAAAGTCACCCTCTCCGACAGTGTCATACACCCATGGACTCTTGTTCTTTGCATTTCCTTCTTGGAAACCAATTTTGTCCTGATACTCATTTAGGAGCAGACGTTTGATGTAGGACGACTTAACTTCGCCCACTGGATAACCATAGTCGCTGACAATACGTTTGTAGTCTGCTAAAAGAGACTGCAATGAACGGATCTCATGCTCAGCAAAGATGACAGTATCCACGTGTCTAAAGAACAAATTGTTCGCCTCTGACATAGACACATTCTGTAGATGCATTCCTTCGCTTTGTTCAAACTTCAGGTGGCTTACATACTTTCTCCAGCAGTTATGGTGATACATAATGTCTGTTGCAAAAGGGTCTGACAGTGCTGATGTAGACTCGACAAATCGTGAGAGACGATCCCGCAACTCTTCATCTTCTATTAAAACTGTGTGGCGTTTGAGGGAGAGCCATGCCGAGTGTGTGTTGATTCTGAACATCTTGCCCTTTGCTCTATTTGGATGCTTTGTGTCCTCACCCTTCAGACACCATACACATTTTGTTTTCTCAATGAGTGATCCCCCCACAGAAGAATGCAGGCGCTTAGCAGGCAATAGTCACTGTCTCATCCTCTCCTCACACAGAGCTGGCATTTCAGAGCTTGATGTTTAACTTGTACTTGGAACAATGTCACTTTCGTTCCGTTTGCGTCGTCGAGACTTTTCAACCTTGTCTGAAGATGAGATTTATATGTAGCATTCTTGGTGCATGTAATAATTTGCAGGCCCATCTTGCCATGAAGTGGTGCTGTAAATATCACCATACCTAATAAGTCCTGACCATCTTTTAGACTTTGACTCTAGAGACTCCCACTTTGCTTGGCTGATGGTATCTGAGGACTTACAAGTCTTTTTACATTTCAGTACACGTTCATATGATATCTTGCTGACAATATCTATTTGAAATGTCTTAAGTATTACACTAATTCAGTCTTGATCCTCTTTTAATACTATGGAAGTAAGGCAGCAGAACCACACATATTGACTTGAAACAAAAGAAAACTCTCTTAGCGGGGTGAATGCGAATATGAAAAAGAGGTCAAATCAATAAAATAACATCAGAAATGAATTTCCCATGGCAAAAAAACCTATAAAACATATTTTGTACAATACTCTAAGCCAAACCAGGAAAAAGTTAAATTTTTGAACTGGCGACGGAGGCCATTTTTTAATTCAGGGCTCTCAATGTTATGCCCACACTTTTGGCAGGGGCATGGGAGTTAAATTTCTTTTTAATCCCTCCAAAAAGTCAAATAAAAAAAGTACCTCCGCTCTCAGTGGTCACGGAACTTGTGAAAAATGACCCAACTACAGGTCACTATATCTTATGCTTTCTCTACTGTGAATCCCCTAGGGTATAATACGTGCTTTTCGTATTTAAAAATACAGCTCCTTCTATTATACTTGAAGCATACACTGTTTAAAAAACACCCCAGTGTTGTACCGACGACTAAAATGGCTAATACCAGCTTCCTTTATACAGGGGATATATGCTGATTAAAAAAGTATTCCTTTATACTGAGATACAGTATACTCTGGATAAAAAACGTTACCTCTTATAGTTAGTACATAAACTGGTTACAAAGAACTTGCCTTTATTCCGAGGACATAAGGTGTTTGAAAATAGCTTTACCTTATATTAAGGGCATACACTGGGTGAAGGAAAAAGAGAAAAAAAGAAGAAAAACAGGTATCTATATAGCATCTCTTGCCCGACCCTCCCGGCCTCATTTTCCACATGAAGAAACGAAATATGAGTCTGGATCAAAAAAGAAGCGAAGGATTTGAGAGATTAGGTTCGGCAGGAGAGAAATCGAGGTTGAGAAGAAGTCTTGTATGAAATTACATCTGTTCTCACGCGATGCAATATTGATGTAGTCTAGATAAGCTTAGCGTTAAGCATTTTTAATTATGTTTTATATTTTATACACACAAGTTTAATATGTATATGTATATATATATATATATATATATATATATATATACAGTATATACATATATATATATATATATATATATATATATATATATATATATATATATATATATATACACACACACACACACACACACACACACACACACATATATATATATATATATATATATATATATATATATATATATATATAAACAACGGCATATGTAACCATTTCTAGTCCACTGCAGGACGAAGGCCTTAGACATATCAATTAATGACTGGGATTTGGCCAGTTTCCATCACAGCCCTAGCCAGTGCGGATTGGTGATGGTGGGAGGTTATATAGAGTTGAAAATAAAGTAGGCAATGAAATCAGATGATAAACCCTTTTAGTACATCAAAACGTTCATGAAATTAGATAAGCCTATGCGAAGTTAATCTTGTCCTGAAGGGATTGATATCAATACTTACAGAGTTTAAACGATCTTAACGATACGTAACACCCATGAAATCCTATTTTAGAAGGTAAATTTCATAATGTATTCATAAAAATTTTATATGGTATTGTATATGAAGGACTCATACAATGCATAAGGCTGCCCTTATTTTTCTGGAATCATATGATGCTTGGCTATGTACAGTAGTAGATGGTTTTTTCTTTTTATTATAGAAGACAACAAACACGCATGTGAAAAAAATGTACACATACTAGTGTGGCTATCCTAAAAATATAAGTACTTTAAAAACTGGATTTACAGAATTATATATTTATAAAAAAAAACTAAGTGCTTCAGCACGTTCCGAGTTTTGAACCACAATTCCAATCTAGATGAATTATAAACAACAGCTAGGAAACTGTCTATAAGTTCTGAGAATATATATTGAGGTGTTTTTTTATTCTCTACTTTTAAATGCTAGAACCAAATGATTTGTCCAAACCCTACACGAGGTTTTCTTGAATTAGTTTTACGATCTTTTAAAAAGCCTTTAAAGAATAGTTTTCTTGAATGGGTTTCCTGAAAATTATAAAAAAAATTTTTTCCAGAAACACTGAAAAAAAAGGCTTTCCCTAATAATTTTCCTGGATGGCTTTTCAGAATAGTTATACATACTGGCTTTCAAGGAAGGCTTTCCAGATTGGATTTTCAGAAAATTTTTCCCAAAATAAACTTTACAGAAAGGCTCCTCAATATTAGTTCCCAAATTGCTTTTTAGAGAATTTGTCCAGCATGGCTTTCCAAATATCTTTGTAGAATGGCTTCCAAGGATTGTTTATTGAATGGTTTCCTATATAGTTATAGAAATAGTTTGAGAACTGGATTTCCTAAATAGCTTTCCAGTATAATTTTCTAGAATTATTTTTCAGACTGTTTCCAGAATAGTTTTCCCGACAGACTTTCCGGAATACATTTTTTGAAAGATTTTCTTGAACGGCTTTCCAGAATAGAATTCCATAAGGGGTTTCCTTTAAAATTTTCCTGAACGACTTTCTAGAATTATTTCCAGAAAAGTGTCCTGAATAATTTTCCTAAACAGCTTTCTAGAATAGACTTCCAGAAGGGCTTCCTAGAAGACTTCCGGAAGGGCTTTCCTGAAAAGATTTCATGAACGACTTTCCAAAACAGATTTGCAGAATAGCTTTCCTGAATGGTTATCCTGTGTGGCTTGCCAGAATAGACTTCCAGAATGGTTTTTCAGAATAGTTTTCCTGAATGATTTTCTTGAGAGGCTTTCCAGAATATGCTTCCATAATGGCTTTTTTGAATAGTTTTCCAGAATGGCTTTCCAGACTAGACCTCCAGAATGGCTTTCCAGACTAGACCTCAAGAATGGCTTTTCTCAATAGTTTTACAGAATGGCTCTATTAAATAGATTTCAAGAATGGTTTTCCTGAACGGGTTTCCAGAACAGACTTCCAAAATGGCTTTTCTGGATAGTTTTCTGGAATGGCTTTCTAGAAGAGACTTCCAGAATAACATTCCTAAATGGTTTTCTTGAGTGGGTATCCAGAATAGACTTCCAGAATAGATTTTTCAGAATAGCTTTTCAGAATTTCTTTACAGAATAGGTCTACACAATGGGGTTTTTTAATATTTTTCCAGAATAGCTTTGCTAAATGGTTTTACTGAGAGGATTTCAAGAATAATTTTCCAGAATGGTTTTCAAAATCAGACATTCAAAATATATTTCCTGAATAGTTTTCCTCAACGACTTTTCAGAATAGATTTCAAGAATTGCTTGGTTTACTGAACGGGTTTCCAGAATAGGATTCCAGAATGTCTTTCCTTTAAAGTTTTCCTGAATAGCTTTCCAGAATAAGTTTCTTGAATGGTTATCCTGAACGGCTTGCCAGAATGGACTTCCAGAATGGCTTTCCTTTAACATTTTGTGGAATGGCTTTCCAAAATAGATTTCCAGAATAGCTTTACTGATTGGTTTTCCAGAATAGACTTCCAGAAGGGGTTTCATGAATAATTTTCCTGAACGGCCTTTCAGAATAGATTTGAGAAAAAGATTCCCTAAATGGTTTTTCCCAGAATAGCTTCCCTGAATGGACTTCCATAATGTCTTTCCTGAATAGTTTTCCTGAGCAGCTTATCAGAATATATTTCAATAACAGCTTTCTTGAATAGTTTTCTGATCGGCTTTCCAGATTAGACTTCCAGAATTGCTTTCTGAATAGTTTTTCAGAATGGCTTTCCAGAATAGTTTTCCTGAACGGATTTCCAAA
The DNA here is from genome assembly GCF_036898095.1 of Palaemon carinicauda. NCBI lineage: Eukaryota > Metazoa > Arthropoda > Malacostraca > Decapoda > Palaemonidae > Palaemon > Palaemon carinicauda. The sequence goes on from NC_090746.1 coordinate 73,309,171, forward strand.
ATAGACTTCAAGAGTTACTTTCCTGAATACTTTTCCAGGATGGCCATGCAGAATGATTTTCCTGAAGAGTTTTCCTGAAAGGCTTTTCGGAATAGATGTCAGGAATAGCTTTCCGGGGTAGTTTCCCTCTATGGCTTTTCATTTTAGACTTCCAGAATGTCTTTCCTGAATAGTTTTCCTGAGCGGCTTTCCAGGAAGACTTCAAGAAAATAATTCCTTAATGACTTTCCTGAACGGCTTTCCAGAATACACTTCCAGAATGGCTTTCTAGAATAGAATTCCATAATGGTTTTATTGAATAGTTTTCCAATGGTCTTCTAGAAAAGACTTCCAGAATGGCTTTCCTGAATAGTTTTCCAATGGCTTTCCAGAATAGACTTTCAGATTAGCCTTCTTGAACAGTTTTCCAGAACGACTTTTCAGGATTTTTTTTTTCCACGATGGCCTCTAGAATAGACTTTCAGATTGGCTTTCCTGTATGGTTTTCTTGAAGGGCTTTGAGGACTAGATTTCCATGATGCCTTCCCGGAAATATTTTCCAAAATTGATTTCCAAAATATTTTTCCTGAGTGGCTTTCCAAAATAGTCTTCCAGAATGGCTTTCCGGAATGTTTTTCCACAAAAGGTTTACCTCTCCATTGGCTATAAAAGAAAGTAATTACAAAACTGTGTCTGCTAAGCAAGCTTTTCGGTGAATGTGAACTTACTAAAGCTAAAACATGAATGAGATATGCAGGATGATATACAGAGAACTTGGAATTATCTGCACAATAAAAAAAAGGAATGTTTATCAAGATAAGATATGAGGGCAATTGGTGTGGCAGAGAAGGATTCAGCGGATAGAACTAGATGACGACAGATTTTCCGCTGTGACAACTCTAAATGTGAGAAGCCAAAACAAAAAGATGAAGAATACAAAGAGAAACGACAGACAGTACAATGCACTTGATTTGATATATATATATATATATATATATATATATATATATATATATATATATATGTATATATATATATATACATATATATATATATATATATATATACATATATATATATGTATATATATAAATATATATATATATATATATATATATATATATATATATATATATATATATATATATATATATTTATATATAAATATATATATATATTTATATATATACATATATATATAAATATATATATATACATATATATATACATATATATATATAAATTTATATATATATATATATATATATATATATATATATATATATATATATATATATACACACGTCTACTAGTGTAAGCGACCCGGCAAAATATTTATATAGATATGCAAACACACAAATTCAACCCTTCCCACCCCGTCCCCTTTCCTAACTACAACTCCTTCCCCCCTAATACCCGAAAGACGGAGAGAGACCAAGTACTAATAAGTCTGCCGCTGAGCGTGACGGTAAAGGTACATACATATATAATCCAAAGATAGTATTCGGTATTAAATGTCATTCGTGGGCGATATTTACATTGATTGCTTGTAATATATATATATATATATATATATATATATATATATATATATATATATATATATATATATATATATATATATATATATATATATATATATATATATATATATATATATATATATATATACAAAACCAGATATTTTTTATTCTACAGGGATGATACATATACAATATATGGAAAACTATCTTTCTTCTAGTTGTAAGAAAGAAGGAATTAAAATAAAACGATTATTAAACAGCGAAGCGGTAAAAAAGGCCACAGGCTTTAAATATTGACAATAAATAAAACAGATTGCAAACGCAGTTTACAGTCCAACAGAAAACCATATAGAAAATACCAAGGAAAATAAGATATACTTTTCCACACTAACGACAACAGTCAGCAGAGGCTCTAAACACTACAGTATTCCTATTGACACAGAGGTGTAGCTCCCACCCCTTCCCCTCCACGACCCGAATATAAAAGCAACTTTTGTTTCATCCCGCGTGCTTTAGGAAAAGGTCATCAAAGCTCAACTCCGGGTAGTAAAAAGAGAGAAAAAAAAACTGAAGTGAGAGCGATAGAGGAAAGAAATGGGATAGGAAGAAAAAAAAGCTGTTTTTTTATTGGATGAGAGGAAAAGAACTCTTAACGTATTCTAGAATGGAAAGATTCCTGAACTTTATGCTTCTTGGGTAAAAAGGCAACATTTTTAGGCTGCGAGTTTATGTAATGGAGTACAGTGATGGAGAGAGAGAGAGAGAGAGAGAGAGAGAGAGAGAGAGAGAGAGAGAGAGAGAGAGAGAGAGAGAGGGTAAAACTGGGAAGTATAATGGATAGCACATCATACGATTGAATAAGATAATAAAACATGAAAATAAAATCGGAAGCGCAAATTACAAAGAAAGGTAAAGATAAAATCCCAAAAAACTATTATTAATGAAAGGTTTGAATAATCTTGAATCTCATGAACCAAGCTACACTTATCCAGAGAAGGATCAGCTGAAAACGATTTGAAACTCGTAAACGAGTGCCCTTTAAACTGCTTTTTATTACGAACTAAGCTACAACCCCAGTTGGAAAAGCAGGAAGCTATAAGGCCAAGGGTCCCAACAAGGAAAATAGCCCAGTGTGAAAAGGAAATAAAGAAACAGAATAGTGTGTCTGAGTGTACCCTTAAGCAAGAGAACTCTAATCCAAGACGGTGTAAGACAGACGCCATGGCACTACACAAGACCAGAGAACAATGGTTTGATTTTAGAAGAAGTGTCGCAATGCAATAAAATAAGAAAATCTGTCTCCCACGAGTTCTGGATAAAATATTTCTAGATAACTAAATATAAAAAGATGTCAAACTGCTCATTTTGTTCTCTGCTCTAAATTTTCCAGCTACAATCTTGTTACTTTAAATTCAAAAGTCACTGGGGGTATTTTATAGTCTGAACTCGAAATAGAAGTCATTTAAAAGCGTCAGGTCAAAATTAAAGTAAGTTCAGTGCCCAAATTTGGTGCCCATTTCCAGATGAGTCGACTGGGAGAGCGGAACGTGGTACAGTCATCTCCCCTGAACAAGATTTATTCCAATTATCAAGAGCAAATAATGTGCAGAGTTGTATTTGCTAGGATTTTTTAACAATTAACTGCAAACATCTAAATACAGCATCAACTGCAATGGTCTGAAGTTTATTGCTTTTATTAAGAAAACATGAATGCATCATAGAAAAAATCATTTGAAACAAGAAAATTATTATCAGAATCTAAAACTACAGTTTAAACCATCAAATATTTGTTTCTTGATAAAAAAAAAAATATTTCAAGAAACTAGTCTTACTAAAATCACAAGCATAAACTTCTCTTTGAGCAAATGTTTTTGAGAGTTGAGCGAAATTTTCATCAAGCAAAAGGGCTTTTAAATGAGAGAGAGAGAGAGAGAGAGAGAGAGAGAGAGAGAGAGAGAGAGAGAGAGAGAGAGAGAGAGAGAGAGAGAGAGAGAATTTGGCATTCTACAAAGACAAATAGAATCCAAGGAGATTTTTTTAGTTCATGGAGGCATTATGTCTCAAGAGATCCTCACTTCTATCTCTTATTTACTAACAATTAGCTCATCACCAAGATGCAACACAAGCTCCTGCAACACGAGTGCTCCTATTGACTTAACTCCTTTGGCTTCTTTCGGAGGAATAAACAAGAAGGAGGAGGAGGAAGAAGATGACAAAGTATAAAGATGGTGGACGAAATGATTCGATAAAGTCATTTCCTTTTTGTTTTACATTTAATAAAAAAAAATGAGCCAGAGTTGAAGTACATGAATGAAACGGGATTGCATCTATCTATCTATCTATCTATCTTCTATCTATCTATCTATCTTTCTAACTGTTAGTAATAGCTAGTCAGAGATAGAATGGAGAAAAAGATTCTTTAGAATAGATTAAGTATTTACATCTTGCAGTCTATAAAATTCACCAAATAGAATAAAGATGAAAAAAGAGAAATAGCTCAGAAATGTGAAATGTACTAGGATGACCTAGTGTATTTGCTGAATATATGCCCCAACTTGTTAAAGGGCTTTGGAAAATAGGTTTCTTAAAGGGTATTCCCAAGTTTAATCTTTACAGAAATTCTAACAACAATTGTTGGCAATTGTTCTTCTATATGATTATTTCCAATAATGATACAAAAATAAAGAATTCCTTAACAGAGATGCAAAAACACTTGACATTATTATTATTATTATTATCATTATTATTATATTATTATTATTATTATCATATCTATATGTTAATCACAGTTTACACTCTACATAGACGTGGTTTATATAATATTGGGTTCCTGGTTGCCTCCAGCTTCCTTAGGAATTCATCACTTTCTTCATTATTATTATTATCATTACTATTAGTATTACTATTATTATTGTTATTATTATTAGTATTATTATTCTTATTATTATTATTATTATTATTATTATTATTATTATTAATAACAATAAAATTAATAATAATAGCGCTAATCATGAAAATATTAATAATAATAATAATAATATCATCATCATCATCATCATCATCATCATCATCATTATTATTATTATTATTATTATTATTATTATTATTATTATTGTTGCTGTTGTTGTTGTTGTTCCTCAAAAATTGTTAAGAGTCATACCTAAAAAGCCACTGCCTTAAAAATAAACCTTACGCCAAACCGAACGCTTAATTATCATCCGAATACATCCATCTTGCAAATCATCAACAATTTCTATTAACTGACAACAATGATCCTATCCTAACGAAGCCATTAGAACTAAAGGAGATGAATAATGTGTCCTAATTTCCATCTGTTCCTCCCAAAATATCTAATTAGGTGACAACAGCCAATGAGTAAGCTGCCCCGAAAAGGGTTCGCTCCCGGAGGAAAGGTGAATTATCTGTGTCGATTATCAGTTTGCCTGGCGAACTGGAAATTGAGATTATGAAGTTATTGCTTTGGGAATAGAAACCAAATTGAGCAGATGAGTTATCGTAAGTTGTCTGGTTTCATTATCTCGTCCTTTCTCTATCCAGTGTTGTTATTATTATTATTATTATTATTATTATTATTATTATTATTATTATTATTATTATTATTATCATCATCTATGCTACAACCCTAGCTGGATGCTATAAGCCCAAGGTCTCCAACACGGAATAATCATCCAGTGAAGAAAGGAAATAAGGAAATAAATAAACTACAAGAAAAGTAATGGACAATTAAAATAAAATATTCTCCGAACAGTAATAACATTAAAACAGACATTTCATATATAAGCAATAAAAAAAAGACACTCATGTTAGCCTGTTTAACATTAAAAAATTTGCTGCAAGTTTGAACTTTTGAAGTTCCACTTATTCAATATCTAATAATTATCTATCCACTATCAGCTATTTAATACTAGTGTACGTAACCCGTCAAAAATGACGGCTAAATTTTTAGATATGCAC
>NC_090746.1:73319647-73322147 GCF_036898095.1 Palaemon carinicauda
GTGTTATCAAATTCCATATAAATTTCAAGTGTTCCCTAAAGAATAAATCAATTTCACATGTCCAATGATGTGTAACTAGACAATGAGTAGGCCTACCTGTTTGTTGGGAAAAATATCATGCCAAAACTATTCTTGTTCTGTAACTTCCTATGAATGAAGATCAGCGCTTGAAACTACTGCTGGTGATAATGAATTGATAAATAAATCAACAATAATAATTCTGTATATTTTTTCTGCAGAGTAAAATTTGTCTAAAAAACAAATAAAAGTACAAAAGGAAATCAGAAAAATAGAGATTTAGGGTTCTTATATTTATCCATTTGATTCAGCACTGATGTTATACTAGTTATAGACTACGCTATCACGGGCTCTTGCTCATAAGTGTGGCCAGCACCCGAAGTAAAAAAAAAAAAAATGACAACGTTCTGGTATGGAAATATGATTCCAGGTCATGAGGGTCATTAGATTATATTTACTGTAGTAAGACACTGATTACTTAAAGTATGAAATAACAGAGAATGCAATCTTAGAAATACAGGGAGGTTTTAGAAGAGGTAGGGGTTGTATGAATCAGATTTTTACAGTTAGGCAGATATGCAAGAAATATTTAGCAAAAGGTAAGGAGGTGTATGTTGCGTTTATGGATCTGGAGAAAGCGTATGATAGAGTTGATAGGGAAGCAATGTGGAATGTGATGAGGTTATATGGAGTTGGTGGAAGGTTGTTGCAAGCAGTGAAAAGTTTCTACAAAGGTAGTAAAGCATGTGTTAGGATAGGAAATGAAGTGAGTGATTGGTTTCCGGTGAGAGTGGGGCTGAGACAGGGATGTGTGATGTCGCCGTGGTTGTTTAACTTGTATGTTGATGGAGTGGTGAGAGAGGTGAATGCTCGAGTGCTTGGACGAGGATTAAAACTGGTAGATGAGAATGACCATGAATGGGAGGTAAATCAATTTTTGTTTGCGGATGATACTGTACAGGTTGCAGACACAGAAGAGAAGCTTGGACGATTAGTGACAGAATTTGGAAGAGTGTGTGAGAGAAGGAAGTTGAGAGTTAATGTGGGTAAGAGTAAGGTTATGAGATGTACGAGAAGGGAAGGTGGTGCAAGGTTGAATGTCATGTTGAATGGAGAGTTACTTGAGGAGGTGGATCAGTTTAAGTACTTGGGGTCTGTTGTTGCAGCAAATGGTGGAGTGGAAGCAGATGTACATCAGAGAGTGAATGAAGGTTGCAAAGTGTTTTTGGGCAGTTAAGGGAGTCGTAAAATATAGAGGTTTGGGCATGAATGTAAAGAGAGTTCTATATGAGAAAGTGATTGTACCAACTGTGATGTATGGATCGGAGTTGTGGGGAATGAAATTGATGGAGAGACAGAAATTGAATGTGTTTGAGATGAAGTGTCTAAGGAGTATGGCTGGTGTATCTCGAGTAGATAGGGTTAGGAACGAAGTGGTGAGGGTGAGAACGGGTGTAAGAAATGAGTTAGCAGCTAGAGTGGATATGAATGTGTTGAGGTGGTTTGGCCATGTTGAGAGAATGGACAATGGCTGTCTGCTAAAGAAGGTGATGAATGCAAGAGTTGATGGGAGAAGTACGAGAGGAAGGCCAAGGTTTGGGTGGATGGATGGAGTGAAGGAAGCTCTGGGTGATAGGAGGATAGATGTGAGCGAGGCAAGAGAGCGTGCTAGAAATAGGAATGAATGGCGAGTGATTGTGACGCAGTTCCGGTAGGCCCTGCTGCTGCCTCCAATGCCTTAGATGACCGCGGGAGGTAGCAGCAGTAGGGGATTCAGCATTATGAAGCTTCATCTGTGGTGGATAATGTGGGAGGGTGGGCTGTGACACCCTAGCCGTACCAGCTGAACTCGGTTGAGTCCCTTGTTAGGCTGGGAGGAACGTAGAGAGAGTAGAGGTCCCCTTTTTGTTTTTGTTTCTTTGTTGATGTCGGCTACCCCCCCCCCCCAAAATTGGGGAAGTGCCTTGGTATATGTATGTATGTATGTGATGAAATAACGTTCTGCAAATAAAATGAATAAAAGAAAAACTTATATTAAATAGAGATATTTGACTAAATATTTCAAATGTTGCTCGTAACGTCATCAACTTTGATTGTTCCTATGTTTAGTGAAAAAAAAAATCTACTATCGATTTTTATCTAAGCAAAAACCAATTAATTATGTCAATGACCATGATCACTGCAACATTATTAGGATAACTTAGCTAATAAGCTGATATATTGCAATAGTGTTATGATCTATTGCAAATAATCATAATCTGCGATGGAAAAAATATATATTTCATAGTATTCAAACCGAATTGATAAGATCAATGGAAAATTAGAATATTTTCAATCATATAGATGATTATTGCTATTAGTGCAGTGTTTGCAACAATGGGAATTATAGGTATCAGAGATATCACACAAATGACAGGCACTACTACTGCTACTACTACTACTACCACTACTACTACTGCTACTACTATTACTACTACTACTA